>NC_137610.1:36938578-36953834 GCF_963280865.1 Gymnoscopelus braueri | reverse complement strand
ACCCAGAATTCCATTCGTTTTCACCGGAAGACGGAAGCGTTTCAAAAGCGTTCTTTTAATTGTTTTATACGATCTGTGGATCGTTTCTCTTAGCCAGTGGAGCTTTAGTTACCGTGAGCTGTGTTTTCTTTTTCTGTAGTTTTTCGATTTTCAAATCATACAATCTCTTAAAATCAGCGTGAGTTTCCTTTTTGTTATTAGCGCGGTAGTTCCTGGCCAAACAGGAAACCGGTGCATTTCCGCTTCCGTTTTCCGGCCAGATAACGTGAAATTCATGGAGTGGGTGTTGTGAAACTTTTGCCACTCACAAAAGATATACAATTTAACTTAGTTTTCGTTGAAAAAGTTACCTAGTATTACTTTAAGTAACCGGGTCTCCAGCTAAGCAGAAAATACATTTCCAGGATGGTTGCCGATTTCATACAGTCAGGAGATCTCACCCATTTTTGGCTTAATTTTCCCAATTCCATTGTCTTTGTTTTTTTTGTTAATCCATTGCCAATATTACTGAGAAATGCTGTTAAAATAGGACCAAATCCAAGGGAAGGCAGCTCTGGGGTGGTTAAGCTGGACGTATACTTTGTTGTCCTCGCATGCTGAAAATGTCTGACTGACAGGCTCACAATCCGTAGCAGAAGTGATGTGTTTCTGAGCTTAGATCGGCTATTTTCGATGACGAGAGGTTATTGAAGCAGCATCGAACATGGCTACTACATGGCACTCGACCCCCTTGTTAAGCCTTTCTTTTACACTTGTTAGTATGCAAAAGAAATATACATGATGTTAATCTAGTAATATACAAGTAACTAGTTCAAGGTTTCTGTATTTGTGTATGGGTGTATAGGAGTAAAATTATTTAGTTCTGGTTCCTCAGTTCATTTCTATGTTTTTATTGGTGTTTCTGCAGGCTTTGTGTAACGTAGTGGTTCTACAAGCAAGCACATCAGTGCATGCAGTGCAGGTGGTTTCAGAGAGTTACTTCTCTGAAACAAGGTCTCATTCAAGGATTCATTGCAAAAACATTACAGCAATTAATTGATAGGATTTTTTTTTGATTTACTTCTACTTTGACTTGTACTTTAAGTATTTTTAAAAGCATGTACTGTTGAATACTTAAGTACAATTAAAAGCAATACTTTTTACTCTTACTTGAGTAACATTTTGACTGAGCTACTTTTATTTGTAGTGGAGTCAATTTGACCAGGAGTATCTGTACTCTTACTCAAGTACTGGGGTTGAGTAGGCCTACTTCTTCCACCTCTGCTTGTTTATAGGATATCCTGGAATCTTTCCTATTTGGATGAAATTGGTATCCCGACCTGAAAATGTAGTTATTTTCAGTTCACTAGAGTTGGAGAGGGGAGACGGAGACCCCTGTTACTGAACAAACTGAACACAAGCAATTACTATCATAGATTAACCCTTTTTTTAAATGTCACTTATAGGCTACACACCTTTAATCCTGCCATTGTGCAATGAACATTTAAAATGATGGCGAGGTCTGGAGGTGTAAAGTAAAAAGTACATACTCAAGTACTGTACTTAAGTACAATTTTGAGGTATTTTTGAGCGGTGTAGCCGCTCCAATTCACCATATTCACACGGCGGCCATGTTGCTATTAAGTCAATGCCACCCCGGTTGCCACGGCAACGGGGTGGCACTTTCAATGTTAAATTCCAAAATGGCCGCCGTGTGAATATGGTCTATAAGTGGGGTTGGGACACCTCATTAGTACACCCTTCGCTGTACTGTGATTGGCTCATAATAGCACACCCCTCTACATTAGTACACCCCTAGCTGTACTGTGATTGGCTGACTCTATTGGCTGACTCTATTCAGCACTGTGATTGGCTAGCGAGACACATGATGAAATTGATAACCTATAAATAGGACTATGCACTTCAAAAAAACATTTTTTTTTAAAGTGAGCTTCCATCACTGTGATGACCACACCACTCACTTCACACTGGGTGTGATTGTTGGGCGGTGAAACCGCCCCTATAAGTGAGATTTGGAAAAATGTACATTTTCCTGCGCTGTGATCTGGGCCCAGGAAATTTGTAGAATTATCCTGCGCTGTGATTGGCCAATCACAGTCTATTCAGGACTGTGATTGGCCAGTGTCACATGACACATGTGCATAGCCCTATATAAGTAACCATAACTTGAAAAAAACCAAATATTTGTTTTTTTCAAGTTATGGTTTCGTCCATCATAAAGAGTGTTTCAATAAATGTATTTATCTTTTGTACATGATTGGTTGACTCCATTCAGTATTGTGATTGTGTCTTGCTGATTAGCTAGCAAGACACCGCCCACTTCACACAGGGTGTGATTTTTGGGCGGTGAAACCGCCCCTATAAGTGAGATTTGGAAAAATGTACAAATATCTTGGGCAGTGAAACCGGCCCTAAAAGTTTGTAGAATTATCCTGCGCTGTGATTGGCCAATCACAATCTATTCAGGACTGTGATTGGCCAGTGTCACATGACACATGTGCATAGCCCTATGTGATTGGCCAGTGTCACATGACACATGTGCATAGACCTATATAAGCAACCATAACTTCAAAAAAACCAAATTATTGTTTTTTTGAAGTTATGGTTTTGTCCATCATAAAGTGTGTTTTACAAAAGATAAATGTATTTATCTTTTGTACATGATTGATCGACTCCATTCAGTATTGTGATTAGCTAGCAAGACACATGCTGACACTAAGTGGCTCTTTCAGATCAAAGCATATATATTGGTTGACTCCATTCAGTATTGTGGTTAGCTAGGAAGACACCGCCCACTTCACACAGGGTGTGATTTTTTACTTTACTGGAGTATTTTCAATTTTCAATACTTTTACTTCTACTCCACTACATCTCAGAGGCAAATATTGTACTTTTACTCCACTACAATTATTTGAAAACTTGAGTTACTTGTTACTTTTTTGGGGTGAACTCTCCCTTTAAGTAAAATATCTGAGTACTTCTTCCACCACTGGTGGTCAGTCAGTGCAGTGGTCATAGAACAACTGAACTGACCATAGACTGTTGACACGGCCCAAACAATATTACAATATGCATTACCCTTTCCAACCTCAACGGGTTGTAGCGGCGCTGTTAGAAAAGAAAGCCAATACGCTACTTTAGAAACAGCACTAGAGTTAGTTCAGCACTCTCTTCTTCTACGGTGTAATGTTTACCACTCAGTCAGAGCTGACACCAAACAGCGTTTAGCTCAGTATTTAGCTGCTTTTAGGAAGATGTTATTATGCTGTTGGTTATAAAAACACATACGCCTACATACGCGGTCGGTTGCGCCTTAGTACGTTAAAGAACAAGCAGAGCGAACATGACATTTTCGAGTGACTGTGTAAACTGGCCAAAAACTAGCTAGCGACAATGCTAACAGCATCAGTTGAACTAGTTTGCAGATCTAGTGCAATCACTGGATGACAGGAGGCAAACTAAGCTGCTAAACCAACAGGTGAGTGTCCAGTTTATTGGACCTGTATGGTGATAGCATTATCAATAGGTTAACTTTTTTTTGCAGTTTTGGTGAGTGGAATCCGTGTGTGTGTCTGCTTGCTTGCGTGTGCGCGCGCTTGTTAATTGTCAATGAAGCAAACCACTATATGCTGCCCTGTCGGCTAGACCAGTGGTTCAACAACTTTTTCATGTCAAGGACCCCCAAATTGACACCTTTTAGCCCGTGGGCCCCCACTTGAAAAGATATGCCAGGGACCGACCCCATAAGAGAAGATTTGAGCAGTGATTTTCAACATTTTTTTAATTACAAGGACCCCCAGTTTGACACGCGTTAGGCTACAGACCCCCATTTAATGGCATTTCTATTTTTGAGACCCAAATTTATATTGTAAAATCAGTGTTAATTTAACTCGGAGAATTACAAATGGAACCAAATGGATCCATTTGTACACTCTGAGTTACAGACCCATAAGGGTCCATTTGGTTCTTAACTATCATGTACCTCATACCATGGCTCATCTGGCTCTGGGTACTGTGGGTAGATTCATCCATTAAGACCTGAATGTCTTCTAAATCAGTAGTTCTCACACAATCAAGATTTTTCTAAAATATTCAAAACTAGCAGATGTACATGACGCGCTGTGAGCTTGTATGTCTGCTATTTTTGAATAGCCAACGGCTATTCAAAAATCTAAAATTACACAGATGCTTTCCAAACCCAGTATGGGGGCCTGTGACCCTGAGGACCTCGGGTACATGCTGGTTGTCTTTGATATCATTGCTCCTCCTCGACTCTGGAAAGACTTGCCTGAGAAGCCCAGTCTTGATCTTTTTTATTTATCTATCACTTCTTAACATGCTTTTGTTGAAAGGTCTTTCCTTTGTCAAAATTTGACATTTTACTGTTTGATAAAACAGTTTTATTTCTCACTGCAGTATTTTATGTGTTATATGTTTTATATTATTATAATGTATTATCCTAATCAGGATTATGGATGAGGACACCCAGACCTTAAAGCCCAGACGGATCCAGAATCAGAACGTGGTCCATCGTCTGGAGAGGCGCAGGATCTGCTCGGGCCGGGCTGGAGCCCACTGGTACCGAGTGCGCTGCTTCCACCAGAACCTCTTCCCCAACTTCACTGTGGTCAATGTGGAGAAGCCACCATGCTTCCTCCGAAAGTTCTCTCCAGACGGACGCTGCTTTATTGCCTTCTCCTCTGACCAGACCTCTCTAGAGGTACGAAGACGCAAACCTGCTCGTCGCATTTTTTAACACATTTTAAACCTGGAACACCTATGCGTTTTTATACCTTTCAAGGCCGGGAACACTTCTGTGTCATATTAGCTGTTGCTATATATCGTTGCTGTCGGGCAGAAACCTTGTATCTCCATATTTTAGCTTTTTGTGTTTTTTCGTAAATTAATGCCCTACTTGTTCATACTACAGCATCACACAAAAGTAGCAAAAGTAGCAGATCGCAATGCGTTTTGAGCTTCTTGTTCTGCTAGTTTAGCTATTTTTTTATTTTTGAATCCTGAAAGGTAACTGTTTTTCAGAAAACTTAAGGGTTAAGAAGGCGTTTTTAAAATCGGCCTCGGGTCTAAATGGGTTAACCTGTAAAATAAATACAGTAGTTTTAGGTATAGTTCCTGAGAGCGCTATTATAGTAGCCTCATTCATTCAATATCTGTGATTGATTGGCATCATCCATGCTATATAAGTCATGGATTTAGTTGTGCAGATTCAAATCTTTCTGCTTTTATCTTGCACTTCAAAAGTTGCTCTCGATAAGAGCGTTTGCTACTGTAAAGCATCTCAGTGTAGCATCTCTTACTGCTTCCTGACATCAATGTTTCTCCCACAGATCTACGAGTACCAAGGCTGCCAGGCGGCCCAGGACCTACTGAGAGGGCAGGAGGGCGAGACACTCTCAACGGCCAATGACCAGCGCTCCCTCAACATCCGTGGCCGCCTGTTTGAGCGCTTCTTCTCCTTACTCCACGTCACTAATGTGGCTTCTAATGGGGAGCACCTAAATCGGGAGTGTAGTCTTTTCACAGATGACTGTCGCTATGTCATCGTTGGGTCAGCTGCATATGTCCCTGAAGAGCCGCCACCGTACTTTTTTGAGGTACAGACACGTTTCACAAACTCTAGTCTTCACCTTCAATTTAGTTCTGAACAATTTACTAATCGGTCAATTTGTGGTCTTAATGTTATACTGTAGAACAGAGGTGTTTTGTGTCCTAAGCCCGCCTATCCCCCTGTTAGAAACAATCTTCCCTGTTCCAACAGATGTTGACACGCGATGTTATTTAATGTATTTTCAGGTTTTCATCATGTCTTTTATTTAGCTGAGGGAAACGTACCATGCTATACAGACTATACAGTAAAGGTGCTCAATTACATTAAGAGCTAAATATAGGATACAAAGTTGGAAAAAAGAGACTGTTCCTATAAAAACCCTATGTTTTGTCTCGTGGAACTAGAAGTCAACAAAATATCAACAATAGGTGATTGTGTGAACAGTTAAGGGCAATCTGCCCAACATTAACCGCTATGAATGTGGGTTTTCGTCTATTAACCAGGTGTACCGCAACAACGAGTCGGTGACTCCCAACCCGCGGTCTCCTCTCGAGGACTACTCCCTCCACATCATCGACCTCCACACAGGCAAGCTGTGTGACACCAGGTCCTTTAAGTGTGACAAGATCATCCTCTCCCACAACCAGGGGCTCTACCTTTACAGGAACATCCTGGCTGTGCTGTCGGTCCAGCAGCAGACCATACACGTCTTTCAGGTGAATGGACAAACATTGGTCATGCTTTTATCAAGGCGTTAGAGGAAAGTGTAGTTTCACTTCTAGTGTCAGATTGAGTGTAAAACTGTGTGTGATGATCATGCCTCAACATTGATAAAATGTAATACAACTGCTATATTATCTTGTGTGTTTATTTGCTTCTTTGAGGTGAACAATATTATTATTTAGTTGCTACAATGTCTGAGGAAACCAGAGCAAAAATGTTTGCTCTTCTCTACTCGTACACAAGATGTAACAAACAAAGAAACCTTGAGCAATGCCTTTTTGTCTTCTCACATGTCTTTGTCCTCCTCGTCCCCCCCCACCTGCAGGTGACTCCAGAGGGGACGTTCCTGGACGTGAGAACTATTGGTCGCTTCTGTTACGAAGACGACCTCCTAACTCTCTCAGCTGTTTACACGGAGGCTCTGCCTGAGGGTCAGCCTGGTTTACCCCGCCTCTACACAGACAAAACCATCAACTCACTCAAACACAGACTGCTGGTCTATCTGTGGAAGAGGGCTGAGCAGGATGGCAGTGCCACAGCAAAGAGGAGGTTTCATCACTTTTCCTATCTTGTTTATTTGTTCACAGAAGATTCACTCGCAATAAATGTATCACATGCTGTAGATCACACTTGAATATTAGAGAAGCGCTTTAGCAGGTGACCATACCTGAGTGGGTAGAGAGGCCATCGTTACTCAGACGGTCACCGGTTCAGTGTCCGGCTCGGCGAGTAAATGTGTCGAAGTGTCCCTGAGCAAGACACGTAACCCCTAACAGTTCCCCCATGCACTCATCATAGCCACCGGAACCACCATCAGCAGGGTGAAGCTGCAAAAGCAATGTCTCCTCCCCAGGGGACCAGAAATACTGCATAGGTTTTGACCATTTTATTTTTTGGTTAAAGATCGTTTCCCCCAAAACAGGGACCATAGGGTTCATGTTATTACATTTCTGAGAGCTGGGGAGAAAAAGAATCCTAGAGTAGATCTCCAGGGCAACTCACTGGCTGTGTTTCTGAACCTGTGAGTTGTGCATTCTGAAAGTGAATATATCTTTAATTGGACTGCTTTTCTACTCCTGGAAGAGGCTTAGTGGGATGGAACACCTCCAGTTACAAATGGTTTGCTTTTCTTCCTCCAATTCAGAAGAAACTAGAGAAGGGTGCCCCGCTGAGTGCATATCTCTAACAGGCTGGGTTGCCTAGCCAGGGCAGTATAAGTCATGTGTTGCAGCCATCAGGACGCGAGGAAGCTGGGGTGCGGTTGCATTTCATTTGTGGCTATGGGCAGAAGTGAAAGCACTTTTGAGGTGCGCTTTAGAGGCCCCTCGACCTACAATTCCCATTTGGGGTTGATTGGATGTTGCGTTCATGATACTAGGACAATTCTTTTAAGAAATGGGCCCCTCCCACAGATTTTTGAAGCTCACATGACTCGCAAGATCATTTGACCATTTCTAGTTTTTGTCATTTCATTGGTTTCAGTTAACTAGGCTGTAATCACGGTGTCAATATCTGGATTAAAATGTTTCTTAAAATATCATATTAAAATGCCAACTAAATGTTTTCTTGGTTCACTGTAAAAGAAAGTAAACTTCACATTTGGTTTTACATTTGGTTTAACGTGAAATTATTTTTGAAAAAAAAAAGTGCCATTACACTTCTTCTATATTTGTACCAGCATAAATTAAATCCTAAGAGGTCTGTGGCTCTGTTAGTCAGCTTAAAACAAAAGTTACCCTTTTCCCACTAAGATTCCACTTCCACAGAAAAACACCAAATCAAACTTTAAAATATTGTTTTTGTGAGGGTGATTTCTAAATTTGTGATGTTTCAGTGGCCTCTTGTTTAATAGGTGTGTGTCTCTGTGTGTTTAGGTTCTTTCAGTTCTTTGATCAGTTGAGGAGTCTGAGGATGTGGAAGATGCAGTTGTTAGATGAACACCACCTCTTCATTAAATATACCAGTGAAGATGTGGTCACACTCAGGGTCACAGACCCCTCACAGGTTGGAACACACACACGCTCAACACCTTTCTTCCAGCTCTCCTTGTTTTTTCTCCACAATTTAGTCATTGTGATTCCCCCCCACGTGTGTAGCCCCTGTCACTGCCAACCCCTACTGTTTCTTCTGGGGAAGTTGTAGAGCAGACGACCACGCGTCTCCTCCGATGCACATGAAGTCGCCAGCCATTTATTTTCACCTAACAGTGAGGAGTTTCACAAGGAGGGTGTAAAGCGTTCAGAGGAATGCAGTATCCCTCCCAGCTGAACAGCAGACCAACCTGAAGGAGTCGCTTGTGCAACGATAGAGATCAGCCGAGATCGCATCGCGCCGCGTTGTGAGCTTAGAACGGCTACTTTTGTGTGACACTTTAGTATGACAAAGTAGGGTATTCATTTATGAAAAAGCATAGCAAGTTGAATTATGGAGATGCGAGGTTTCTGCCCGACAGCAACGATCTCTTTGTGGTTACCGCTTATAGCAATATTTAGCATAAAGTGTATACTCCTTCTCTCTCCCTTTCCATTTCTCCCAGCCTTCATTCTTCGTTGTGTATAACATGGTGTCAACAGAGGTGCTGGCTGTTTTTGAGAATACCTCTGACCAGCTGCTGGAGCTGTTTGAGAATTTCTGTGACCTGTTCAGGAACGCCACGCTCCACAGCCAGGCCGTCCAATTCCCCTGCTCAGCCTCCTCCAACAACTATGCACGACAGGTCCAGAGAAGGTACAGACGGGCTCTGTGTGTGTGTGTGTGTGTGTGTGTGTATGTGTGTGAAGCCTTTCATGCTTTTCTTATAATGTTGTCAGACTCCTAGCGTTGAATTGACCTGAAGTGCTTCTGTCCTTGTCCCCAGATTTAAAGACACCATAGTGAATGCTAAGTACGGTGGACACACGGAGGCTGTGCGTCGGCTGCTGGGCCAGCTGCCCATCAGTGCTCAGTCCTACAGCAGCAGTCCTTACCTGGACCTCTCCCTCTTCAGCTATGATGACAAGTGGGTTTCTGTGATGGAGAGGCCCAAGACCTGCGGTGACCACCCTATAAGGTACTGAAACCGTTCCACATGGTGTTGGTGTAAACCAGTGATTCTCAAACTGTTTAGCTTCAAGCACCCCCAGTGTTAGTATATATAAGGCCACGGACGCCCCACAACTCTGACAGTGTACTAGTCCATTTGGTTCCATTTGAGTTACAGCCCCATTAAGGGTGCGTTTGGTTCCTAACTATCAATCATTTTGCTGGGGAGTGGGGACCCCCTGGAACCCCCTCAAGGACCCCTGGGGGTCTTCGGGCCCCACTTTGAGAACCAATGGCATATACCAGTGGTTCTCAACATAGGGCCCGGGGCAGCAACAGCTGGTCCATTATGTGCTATGGGGCGATGCACACCCAATGGGGGAGAGAGAAAATGTTTATTCTACCACCATGCAACTCTAAAAGCTGTGACTGGCCATTGTAAGGTGTTACACCAAATGTGGTGTCTTCAAACCACCTACCAAACAAATGTCATAATCCTAAGAGCGTCAAGAGTCCCACGGGGCTTTAGACTTTGTATTGTTTAATGTTTTTTTATACATTTAATTGCCAGTACGAAGGTGCACCTTTTTAGAATTGTTAAGAAGTGGCCTTTATGTTCATTTGCTTTTTTAAACGTGTTGTGTGCCTTTTATTCAAGAAATTGCCACAATGCATGTGTGCTTTTTAGAATTGTATTTTAACATTGCAGTGCAAAGCGCTGTTGCTATTTGCACGTTTTTTATTCTTGCAAGCAGTGTTCAGAGGCCAATACTATTTTGTCTGTTTCAATAAAGAATGGGTGCTTGTGGAATGACTGACCAATATTCCTGCTGCAAACTTTATGACAACACTGGTATAAAGATAGACATTTTGGCTACCGTATATTTGATATAAAGAATAGAATACTGCTGGAATAGCATTCAGAAAGTTTATTTATAAACCTATTATTTTATAACATCTGAGGTTGAATTTATTTAAAGGTTTCATGACGTTCAGTTTTACCACACATTAAAAGTCTTTGTCATGGTCCTTCAAACGTGTATAAAATGTTTTAACAAAAAATTCCACTCCATTGATCTATGGCAGGTGTTTTTCTCTCACATTTCTAAAGCCTTTTCAACAGCAATGAAAAAATTAATCTTTGCCTGCTGGTGTCGCTGTTGAGGGATTTTGCCTGTCAATCATCGCCTCTCTTCCGCCCCCCCCCCCCCAAAGGAAAGGATAGGGGAGGGGCTAGGATGAGAGTGGGCGGGATTAATCGGCTGTGACATCACTGCCGAAGGGCCAAGCTCATTACTTTTCAGCCTAATTATTCAGAAAACCCCAGACCACAGAAAAGTTCAGATTTTTTGGGTGTAATTGAGGTCATAAAACCCCCCAAAAAACATAAAAAATAAAAAAAGTGAAAACGAATGTCATAGAACCTTTAAAAAAAATATGCTGGTTATCGCAACAGTTTGAATGGCTTTCCTAATTTGTGTGGTATGGGGGGGAAAAATCAATACTGCGACAGCTGTAATTACGAAATTACAGAATAACGATTGATGTTCAAAATTGATGTTTGGCGGCCAACCAGAGAAAGACACTTGACAGCTGCTTTTGCTGCTGGTAAAATCGGACAGTTTTTCTCTCTCTCACACTCTTCTGCTGTCTTTCTCTTTGTCTCCCTCTTGCGATTTCTTTATTCTTTCTCTCCATTTAACCCTAGTGTCCCTATTCTCGTGGCCAGAGCGGGCCTAGTATAGGCCCCCGGGGGACTTCTGTTAATGAATTATACAGGGTTTAAGTGGTGATTTAACCACTTAAACCTCAGCATCCGTATTCTGGGGGGAACATTGGGCAAAAATTGCAGATCTACAAGCTCACAACACATTGCAACGCAAGCGGTACAAGTACAGTTGCAACTCAGGTCTGTTTTACTTAGACTAGAAGTTGTTAAATGGGCCTTATTGGTGTGCAAGTACCTCTCAGCAACATGTATGAACAATTGAGTAAATAGTAGGTCTTGACAAAACCATTAACAGACACTACAGAGTGACCATCCCCTGCTTTTCTTTCCCTCTAGATTCTACGCACGGGACTCAGGCCTGCTAAAGTTCAAGATCCAAGCAGGCCTGTTGGGTCGGCCAGTCAACCACACTGTGCGTCGTCTGGTGGCTTTCACCTTCCATCCCTTTGAGCCCTTCGCCATCTCCGTCCAGCGCACCAATGCCGAGTATGTCGTCAACTTCCACATGAGGCACGTGTGCGTTTGAAGCGGAAGGTCTTGCGGTTCCAGAGTGTGCGTGTGGTGGCAAACAAAACTTTTGCAGCCTGCAGACATTCAGACGCTCTGAAATGTTTTTTTCCTCAACCGTTAAGGGCCAGAATGACCAGCCTTTGAGGATTAGACGGCACGCGTCACTCTCCCTTCCTCTGCTACGAACAAACAGCAGCAGAGCAGCTTTCCTCTCTGGCCTCCATGATGCATCAGAGGAAAACGTCATGCTTAACCCCTCTCCCCCTTCCGTCAAACAGTAGTGGCTCTCCCTCTGCTCTTTCTCTCCCAGGGTGAGAAAGCAGTAATTGCACCTCTCCCTCTTGCATCCCCCGCATCACCTCTATTCCCCCCCGTCCTCTCCTCCTCCTCAGAACAAAGAGGACCCTGTAGGGGACAGAGGCTGGCGGAGGTGTAAATGGAGAGGTGGAGGAAGTGATTGATGTGGGATGTAGGTGGAAGCTGCTGGTAGTTGGACCGCTCAGAAGGGTCCTAAGACATTTATTTTCCTTTAATTCTTTCCCCCCCATCCACTCATAATCACACTTGGATAGCTGCTTAGTTTGACACAGATCTGCATATACAAAAAGCCTACCACTAGGTGAAATGAATATACTATCTCTAGGAGCCAGAAATGGGGAAATATGGATGACAATACTTTTTTAAAAATATTTTAAATCTAATAATTTTTACATATAGATTTGTTTTATTATTATTATTTTTTACATGTTATTGGATGGTTATTTTGTGTCAATAAAATGGTCTAAATGTTATACACTGTTCAGTTTTTACTCATCCTAAAAAGTTGGATTGGACAGACAATCTAGTATTTCTGTTTCTCTAGTTTGGAATGTTGCCTTGACATCTGTTGTGAGAAGCAACATTTGTCCATGCACTTTGCATGAATGTGTGTGTGCGAAATCCCTGCAGTGGGGAAAATGAAGACACTTTAAATGGAGATCTTGTTTTGCTCAGACAATGGCAAAATTGTTGCTAGATATCCAGTTGTGGAGTGTTGTTTTTGTGGAGAAATGCCTATTTAGAGTTTTTAAAAATGGCTTACTTGACAAAAGGGGAGTGTAGAGATCTGACAAATAGACACACAAAAAGAACTGCACTTGATTGAGAGATTTATTATAAACTTGAAATATTGTTACTTCATGTCTAACAGGCGGTAGTTGATGCTGGCTATCTAGACTAGATTGTTAATGGGGAGATGATCGTTTAAGCCTGACTTACTTTATAAGATTTTCTCATGTTTTATATGACTGGCCTGTTTCCAGGGTGAATTTCTCAAATTTGGATTTGGCCTATGGGTGGAAATATGGGATTCCTGCAACAGCTTTTCCCTCGATGAACTGTACATGTACAGAGTGTACATACACAGTACATCGTTTTGTAGTTGGCAGTATTGCATTTTGATATATCTAATGTAGTTGGTTCTGTTCTGAAGTGTAAAGTCCAGGGCATCAGCTCAAGGTAGATATTTACCACTAATGTGCACGTTTGCATGTAACGATACCCACTGATGTGCAAATGGCATAACATCCCCCCCCCCCACACACACACACCCCCACCACCAATGTACTTCATAAATACACGCACAGATGTACAAAACGTATAAATAGATTAACACACGTAAATCCACAAATAAGCAAAATATCTAATACATGAACACACGGGCAGCTGTGAGGGCTTATGGCGGTGCAGTGAACAGGTGCAGGGGATTAACTGTTCACCTAGCCTCTGGTTACATACTGTACGTTGGGCTGGGGAAGTGTGTTATTTTTGGCGCACGACACCGTCGTACGACGGAGCATGAATCAGGCATTGGGGTTTGTGAAGAAGAAGAGGGGAGAGGAAAGGATTGTATGATGTGAGGGTGAGAGCAAGATTCAAACGGCGAGGGGTGAGCCCCAGAGAGCAAAGGGACATATCGTGTGACCATTTTGGTTACGAGCTGGCACAGGAAAGTGTGTATCTTGTCAATCAAGGTTCAAGGAGGCCACCTTATATCACAATCATTATGGTATTGTCATGTTTGTGTGCCTTGCTTTACCACATCATGCTGCGTTAATCAACTAATTGCAGGAAGCACACAGCAGGCAGAGCGAGGCCTACATACAGTACGGTATAGAATGACAGTGTGTCTGTCTTCCATGTGCTTGTAAGGACTTATGCTAAGTTGTACAACTGTGTCGCTCGCCACAAATAATTTTAATGCAGTAAATTATGCTTTTAAGAATCCATATGAAAGAGTGTCTACTGCACATAATTTTCAGAAGCCAATGCTGATATGTCTAGGATGACTGTATTGCTTTGCATTAGTCCTCACTCTTCTATTCAATTTCCCATTCCATCCCCCAACAAAAATCTTCATACTAAAACAAAAGTCTTCCTCTGAACAAAAGTATTAATTTAACAGGGACGTTTAGTCATTTTGCTTGGTGCTTTAAGTCCTACGAGGCAATTGAACGCCCACTGTTCATCCTTTTGCTGACCTGTATAAGAAAGACAGTGAAATGGGTTCGGTCCCACAGATCTTCATTGTCCCCATGGAAATGCACAAAAACACATTAGGCAAACATGCTTTGGGAAATGTGGCTTAAATAGCCTAGATGCTGCACACCATTTCATATGCTACATATTGGACCAGCCTAAAACTGTTTCCTCCAACCTTGGTTGCTACGGAGACATAACTACTGCCTGCTTGGTAACCCAGTCTCTTCTAATTGCTGTTGTCTAGGCAACGGCGCGGCCAATGTAATCCAGAAAAGGGCACAATCCTGAGTGTTTCCTGTTGCAATGCTCGCTCACTGAGAGGAGACTAAACACAAACGCGCACACACACACACACACACACACACACACACACACACACATTTCAATGATTTAGACCAGTGGTTCTCAAACATTGTCATGTCAAGGACCCCCCCCCCAAATTGATACGTATTTAGCTGTGGACTCCCATCTGAAAATGTTTTGTGCCAGAGACCCTCAAAAGAGAAGATGGTGTCCTTTTTTATTTTTGTATTAAACATTTACAAGCTCACAGATTTACAAGCTCACAAGGTATCATGATACATGCATTTGTAGATCGGCTATTTTCAAATAGCTGAAGTATTAACTAGGGTTAAATTGGTTAAACTAATTTTGATGCTACTGTATATTAACTAATTTAGCTGGGGACTCCCTGAAACCTCCTCAAGGACCCCTGGGGGTCCCCGAACCCCACTTTGAGAACCACTGATTTCGGCAACCGTAACATCCAACGTGCGTAGACGATAGTGCAGATTTTGTACATGTATGGCATTGAGAGAAACACTATACAGGCAACTGTGTACAGCAACATAAAACTTGTATACTGGCAGTCAGCTTATGTCAACAAGCATGTCATTGTAGCATTTTGTACAATATAATAGTAGTCTGTTTGAATGCCAAATATTTCATCACATTAAAAGTACGTTTTGTTATATTTGTTAAATGTCCCAAGCATGGAGTGACTTCTGTATTTGACATCTGAGGTACTGTAGAAACCCACGTTTGCCACAATAAACATAAAGATTGCAAATACATATTTCCCATTTCCTTTTGGACTTGCCGATTAGTGATGTACTCATCCAAACAAGGAAAGTGTACAAATATTTGTCCATCACATATTGGCATTGGACATTGGCGGTCCCAAG
>NC_137610.1:36866078-36936078 GCF_963280865.1 Gymnoscopelus braueri | reverse complement strand
GCAAACAAGTCACATAACTAGAACCATTTTCCTTTTATGGTTGTGAGGTGTGACGTCCACTTACCAACCAAGATTTTACAAAATGGGACAAACACCAAATAGAACAGAATTAGAATGATACCCACCAATTATCCAAATTCAAAAGAGCGCATTTAAATTTTATAACAACTTCAAATAAAGTGACCCTGACACACTCCGTAGTCCTATAGAGAGAGACTCTCAAGAGATGCCCATCAGCTGGTTCTGGAACTCTGTTCACATACAATCAGGGCCACGACAGAAATCCCACAAGACTAAACCAAATTACTTGCCTATGAGGCAACCACATTAATTATAAGAAAACTAAAAGAACACACACACATTGGAAAGAATCAACGAAAAACCAGAGCAAATGTAAATGCTATTAGGCTCTAAACAGACAGAATATACAGTGGCAGAATACCTGAGCAGCATAAATCTTTAGAAAATAGCCGATCTACAATGTAGATCGGCTATTTTCAAATGGCTGAAATGTATATGGGGCTGAAGTGGCTAATTTATGCTTTGTACTAATAATCAAAATCTACAAGGTAACTAGTAACTAAAGTTTTCAAATAAATGTAGTGGAGTACAAGTACAATATTTGGATCCAAAATGTAGTGGAGTAGAAGTAAAAGTATTGGAAATTGGAAATACTGAAGTAAAGTACAAATACCTCAAAATTGTACTTAAGTAAATGTAGTTACTTTACACCTCTGGCTAGTACAGACTCAGGGAGCACAGCCTTGCCATTGAGAGAGGGCACCACACAGGCAGACCTGGCTCCCAAGAGAAGACAGTCTATGCACCCAGCTGCTCTTTCTTACTACCTGCCAACTGTATCAATAGCCCGGCGGTTCGCATCTCGGCCCCCAGTCTATGTGTAGAAGTGCAGTGTAAACTACATTTACTCAAATACTGTACTTAAGTATAATTTCAAGGTATGGTTTTGTATTTCACTTGAGTATTTCAATTTCTTGATACAGTACTTTATACTTTTACTCTCTCAGTATCAAATGTTGTACGTTTTACTTCACAACAATTATTTGACAGCTTTAGTTACTAGTTACTTTGCTTATTTATAATTAATCAAATTTTCGAATAATAAAAAAGAAATTGCAGATCTACAAGCTCATAACACGTCGCATCCTGACCCGTTGTGAGCTTTTATATCAGCTACGTTTGAATAGTCTAAATATAAAATAGGTCTTAAATAAATGGTTCATGCTCAATAATTGTAGTCCAATAACATGATACTCTGTATGGTTCTGACATTTTTTTTGGGCGGTGAAACCGCCCCTATAAGTGAGGTTTGGATATTTGTACAACAAATCCTGTGCTGTGATTGGCCAAAAATATACCTCGCCTAACCCTGCACCGTGATTGAAAATATAAATACATTTATTGAAACACTCTTTATGATGGAAGAAACCATAACTTAAAAAAAACAAATGTATTGTTTTTTTTAAAGTTATGGTTTCTTATATAGGGCTATGCACATGTGTCATGTGACACTGGCCAATCACAGTCCTGAATAGACTGTGATTGGCCAGTGTCACATGACACATGTGCATAGCCCTATATAAGAAACCATAACTTTAAAAAAAACAATACATTTGTTTTTTTTAAGTTATGGTTTCTTCCATCATAAAGAGTGTTTCAATAAATGTATTTATTTTTTGTACATGATTGGTTGACTCCATTCAGTATTGTGATTAGCTAGCAAGACACCGCCCACTTCACACAGGGTGTGATTTTTTTACTTTTGCTACTTTTTGAAGTAATAATGTAGTTTTACACTAACTGTGGTATTGCTACTTTTACTTAAAGGTATCATGACATTCATTTTCACTTTTTTTATTTTCAATGTTTTATTTGGGGTTTTATGACCCCAATTACACCCAAAAAACCTGAACTTAGAACATTCAGTGGATTTTCTGTGGTCTGGGGTTTTCTGAATAACTAGGCTGAAAAGTAATCTGAGCTTGGCCCTTCGACAGTGAGGTCACAGTCGATTAATCCCGCCCACTCTCCTCCTCGCCCCTCCCCTCCCCTATCCTTTCCTTTGGGGGGGGGCGGAGCAGAGGCGATGATTGACAGGCAAAATCCCTCACCAGCGACACCCGCAGGCAAAGATTTCTTTTTTCATTGCAGTTGAAAAGGCTTTAGAAATGTGAGAGAAAAACACCTGCCATGGATCACTGGAATTGAATTTTCACTTAAAACTTTTTGTACACTTTTGAAGGACCAGGACAAAGACTTTGAATGTGGTGTAAAAGTGAATGTCATTAAACCTTTAAAGGAGTGGGAGTACAAAATTACTTATTTTCAATTACTCACCCCATAAAGCCTTGAATTCATGGAGATTTCTTTGTTTTTGTCACATTCCTGAGCCAATAATTTGATGACCGGGTCATCGGTCAATAGGAGACTCAGTATCTCCGCCGGTCATTAAAATTATTGGCTTAGGAATGCGTCAAAAACAAAAGAATCTCCATGAATTAAAGGCTTCATGGGGTGTGTACAGTAATTGATAGAAAATAAGTAATTTTTTGGGTGAACTACTCCTTTAAGTCCAAAATCTGAGTACTTCTTCCACCACTGTCAAAGTGTCCCTGAGCAAAACACTTAAACCCTAACTGCTGTACTAATAGCGCTGACTGCCAATGTAGATGGGTAAATGCAGAGGACAAATTTCACTATGTGCAAATATACAGTGACAAACAATATCCCATAGGAGTGGGTACCAAATCAGAGACACATACTTCCCAGAGATTATTAACACCCACACATATTTTTTAAACATGACTAACTAATAACCACAAAAAGGTGAAAAGGAAAAAAACCACTGTAGAAAAAAAAAGGAAAAAGTTGTATAAATAAACTACTCTGTTACAAGTAAAAGTCCTATAAATCTTACTTGAGTAAAAGTACAAAGGTATCGGCATAACAAATATACAAAAAATACCAGATGTAAACGTCCTCATTATGTAGAATCGTCCATTTTACAATCATATTATATTGGATTGTAATTAGTAATGCATTAATGTGTTCATCACTTTAATGTTGCAGGTGGGGCTTATTTTAATCACTTTATATTCTGCTATAATAACCCTAATAATACATACATAAATAGTTACACAGTGGGGTAAAGTACCTAACTACATGTACTCAAGTACTGTACTTAAGTAGAATTTTGAGGTATTTTTACTTTCTTCAGTATTTCCAATTTTCAATACTTTTACTTTTACTCCACTACATCTCAGAGTAGTAGTTAGCCCAATTTTTGACAATTATGGAAAATGAATGCTTATAGCTTTCTTCACAAATGTGTTCATAAAGGTGTCTACTATCACCTCTGAATTTGTTCTACCACAACTCAATTGGGAAACTTTGTGGGAGCCAATCAAAGTTGGGGTACCCGGAGGGCCTGCATGGGCTGGAACTGGAAAAAATAAAATTGGCCAATACGAACTTCAACATCTATGTTTTTTTTTTTTTCAACCATTATTTTTTTGTGAAAAATTACTCCTGTGGCCTAGCCATCAAATTGTGGTGGTCGTAATTGTCACTTATTTATCTTTGTTGATTTGTATATTTTGATTCTTGGGGTTCTTAGAAAGTCAGATAAAGATATCTCCATTTTCTTCTGTTGCGTTTAGTTTGCGTAATTTGCATATTTAGCTAAATATTGGCAAAAAAATATAAATAGCTATAATTTTGATTCTAATTAACTTAGAAAGGTAATTCAATTCAAGTCCATGTTTGTGTTGTCTAGAAATTAATGTATTACTATGCAGTCATGCAACCTTTCCTCATTAGCATAATATGCATGAATAATGCAAAAAGCAGATTAAGAAATCAAGAAAGTGCTGCATGAGATGATCTCATACTCTCATAGACAAGTCTATGTTTATTGTTTCCATATCCAGAAATTATTATCTTGACATTATTAAATCAGGCATCCATTTTTAATTGGCATAAACAATGTAACAATTTGGCTGAAACCAGGAAATAGATATATTAGATGTTCATAAATTAATCTCTTCCAATAACTTTAGTTATGTAACTTTTCCTTATCATTTGCATAATTATCATCTAAAATAAAGAATGTAGAAAATGGTCACAGACTTCCCAGATTAAGTTACTTTTAATAGCAATAAACTGCATAGCACACATAAAATGTATGAACACAAGAAATGATGACCAAGTATAAATATACTCTAAATATATGTAGGTAATGTGCTTGCATAGCTGATGGTACCATCGGGTTGCAAGAAAAAAGACATCAGTGGCAGTTAACTCAATCCAGATATTTGTTGCCCCTCTTCAGACAGCATCCAGACCTTGCAGGTCATTATCCAGCCTCTTTGTGCACACTACCAGCTCAGTGGCCTTGTGATTTGAGTGTCCGCTCTGAGATTGGGAGGTCAGGGTTCAATTCCCCGGCCGGGTCATACAAAAGACTATAAAAATGGTACACAATGCCTCCCTGATTGACTAATAACCCCAAGTATCAAAATATACCACTCTGCAAAGATAAATAAGTGACAATTACGGCCACCACAATTTGATGGATAGGCCCCCTGAAAAGTAGGCGTGACTGATTTTATGGCCAGGAGTAATTTTTCACTCAAAACTAATGGTTGGAATGGATTCAGCACCCCCGAAAACCCATAATTAGACAATTAGACATTAGACAGACAAGTTCACATTGGCCAATTTTAATTTTTCCAGTTGTTTGCCCAGGCCCTCTGGGTACCCCAACTTTGATTGGCTCCCACAAAGTTTCCTAAGGGAGTTGGGTTAGAACAAATTCAGAGGTGATAGTAGACACTTTCATGAACACATTTGTGAAGAAAGCTATTGGTAAGAATTTATTTTCTGTAATGATCAAAAATTGGGCTAACTCTCCCTAACTAGAGGCAAATATTGTTCTTTTTACTCCACTACTCTACAAGCTCCACTATACTGTTATTGCTATTTTCAAAAGATTTGTATACATTTTGATCTTGTGAAATGGGACATTCTGCCCATCGAGTACTTTTACTTTTGCTACTTTAAGTATATTTTGACGCCAACACTTCTGTACTTTTACTCAAGTACATTTTGAATACCGGACTTTTATTTAATAGAGTATTTGTATGTGGTATTAATACTTTTACTTAAGTAAAAAATATGAATAGTTTCGTCCACTACTGCATACATAGATACCAGTGTTGGAAAAGTTACTAAAACATAGTAATATATTACTTATTACTTGTTTAAAAAGTAATATAGTTACTTTACTTATTACTCCCTGCCAAAAGTAATTAGTTACTTTACTAGTTACTGGAAAAAAGTAATATATTACTTTAAGTTACATATTACTTTAGTTCAGTGATGTGTTCTACCGTGGTACGCTGTATATGTAGTATGGCCTGCAGATTTTTTTCGTCGCCACCGTATACATTCAAAAACAGTTCGAAAAGGCGTATCTGATACTTTGATAGCATCTGATATGCTGCACCCAGGAGTGGGTGGCTGGGTGGCGCAGCAATACAAACAGCAAGAATGTGGTCTGCCGTCTGACCGTCTGACTAGTCTAACTCTGAGGTGAAGGCTTATCATGTGTGGCTATTGTTCTTGAGGTGATAATTAATGGCTATACTGGCGAAGGAATTCACACATTTCAACGACCTGCCATTCACTTCATTGAACGTAGGTCACTGAATTGAGTAGCCTACTTCATTAGTATTCAAATTGCGCGTCATAGCACAGCAAAATCTTGAATCTTCAATACAGTTTGTGTCTTCAATGCCAAGTTAATACTGTTCTGTAATAGATACAGGAATGCTTGCTGTTAACACTGCTATTATATATGATAAGCCTAACCAGCATTTATTTATAACAATCCTTGCACTTCTATGGTAATAAAAATAATAAAAATAAAATGCATCCAAGGCTAAAAGCAGCTCCGAAGTGGTTGAGTTACAGGGTAATTAACATTAGAAACAGTAGAAAATCAGTACAAAGCATATTGTAAGTGTAGCCTACTCAGTGTGTTACTCTGAAACTGGGCCTGAGTGGGCCTTGCCGAGTTTGTGCGGATTAATTATACGTGCGTGCGTGCGTGCGTGTGGGAGGAACTAGGGGGGAATTGTTATAGTATACCCTCCAAAAAAATCTAGAACACACCACTGCTTTAGTTACTTTCCAACACTGTGTTGGAAAAGTTACTAAAACCTTACTTTCCAACACTGTGTTGGAAAAGTTACTAAAACATAGTAATATATTACTTATTACATATTACTTGTTTAAAAAGTAATATAGTTACTTTACTTATTACTCCCTGCCAAAAGTAATTAGTTACTTTACTAGTTACTGGAAAAAAGTAATAATATTACTTTAAGTTACATATTACTTTAGTTACTTTCCAACACTGATAGATACATACATACATACATACATACATACATACATACATACATACATACATACATACATACATACATACATACATACATACATACATACATACATACATACATACATACATACATACATATACATACATACATACATACACATACATACACATACATACATACATACATACATACATACATACATACATACATACATACATACATACATACATACATACATACATACATATATACATACATATATACATACATATATACATACATACATACATACATACATACATACATACAGTGGTGGAAAGTAACTAAGTACATTTACTTAAGTACTGTACTTAAGTACAATTTTGAGGTATTTGTACTTTACTTGAGTATTTCCAATTTCCAATACTTTTACTTCTACTCCACTACATCTCAGAGGCAAATATTGTACTTTTACTCCACTACATTTACTTGAAAAAATTAGTTACTAGTTACTTTTCATATATAAATTATGATATAATGAAACATACATTAACCACTTTAAACCTATTTTAAACCTAGGCTATTTGAAAATAGCAGATCTACAAGCTCACAACGCGTCGCATCGCGACGCGTTGTGAGCTTGTAGATCGGCTATTTTCAAATATTTAGTACTTTTACTTTTGGTACTTTAAGTACATTTTGATGCCAATACTTTTGTACTTTTACTCAAGTAAGTTTTTTATTCCGGACTTTTACTTGTAACAGAGTATTTTTATATGGCAGTATTGGTACTTTTACTTAAGTATGGAATTTGAGTACTTTTTCCACCACTGCATACATACATACATACATACATACATACTGTAGCCTACATAATATGTCTTTCTGTCTGTCTGTCTGGGAGGGGGAGCTGGATGACGTCACGGGTCAGCTGACAGGTTTGTTTTGCTGCTCCAGTCTGTCCTCGGGCCAGAAGAGAAGAACACAGACAGACACAAGCAGAAAGGAAACGAAACGAACGACGGCGACATCAGACGACTTGAAACAACTTCGTATTATTTTAACTTCAAAATATCACAGTACCAGTGTTTCATATTATTTACAGTTTTTTGTCTTAATCGTTTTTATAATCCCGCTGCTGTCGTCGATTTCTGTCTTCAGCTGCTAAAAACTGGTTGACTTTGACGCAATATGCCTTCAGAAAAAACCTTCAAACAAAGAAGGACATTTGGTAGGTGTTAATCTAGCTTGTTGTTTTTGTATATACTATAATATCACATGTTTACTCATGTTCTATCTTTATAATGACATGGATTATTATGCTATAGAATAGATCCATCAGTAATCCGTCAGCCCCGATCTGTATTTTGTGTGTATCGTAAATGTTGACCAATTTGTTCTCTATGATCAATCTTAATTTAGTTAACATTTCCAATCATTAGCACTACTTGTTATCTACAGAAAGATAGGCTACTGACTCACTGGAGAAGTAGGCTACACTTCGCTCTGTCCTAGGCCTATATGATAGTGTCATATCAAAGATAAACAACCTGTCCCCAGTTATTACTTAGTTATTATTATTTGTTAAACTTTATATTATTATATTAATGTTTTAAACATTATATTATGTTGCTATTTAAATACAATTTCATGAAATATAATGTAGTTTGTTTGCTGCGTAAAAATTAGGCCTTTTGTTGTTGTTCATTTGCATCAGACTGAGACTGGTGGCAGAAAAACAAAGTGGTGTCGAAATGCGGGACAGGGAGAGAGAGAGAGAGCAGTGTTGCCATGTCTGCTTATTATAAGCGATTTTGGGCTTGTTTTGTTGTTCTGTAAAGTTGCTTGTAAGTATTGGTAGTTTTTGGGCTCGTTTCCGAAGTGTAGTTGACATATTTTGTGCCAGGGACCCCCATACCATTTGTGTTGTTAAAATGTTTAAACAAATATTCAAAATGTTTCACTTTTTTCCCCAAGACTTTCTTTTGAAAATAGCAGATCTACAAGCTCACAACGCGTCGCGATGCTATTTTCAAATAGCCCATGTAAATTATGTTTAAATAGCTCTGATCCAGAGCCTTAGCTAGTTCTCTCTAACGCTCTGTTAGGAGCTGATGCTATTCCCATCGACTGAAAATTCCAATACCGTGTGAGGTCTCCAACTTTAGCCAAAATAAAGGAAACGATTTAGCTACTCCTCAAAACAAAAGCGTTTTTGTGGTGTTGAAAGTCTATTTTCCAGGGTGGGAAGCCCCTCAGCACCCCACCTTCTCTGTATAATACACTTTTTGGGCAGAAAATAAAATATGTCCGCCAGACGGAAATTATTTTATTTACTCCACTGCGCCCTCTACAGGTCTGGTCAATGGTAATTTATATTAACCAGATCTGTAGAGGGCGCAGGTGAGTAAATATATATTTTTTTAATAATCTGGTGGACATATTTAGTTTTCTGCCCAAAAAGTGTGTTATACAAAGAAGGTGGGGCCCTGAGACGTTTTCCACCCTGGATAATAGTCTTTCAACAACACAAAACTGCCTTTGTTTCGGTGAGTAGCGAAATTGTTTTGTTTATTTTCACTAAAGTTGGAGACGTCGCACGGTAGTGGAATTTTCGGTCTATGAGAATAGCATTGCGCCTGGCAGAGCGTTAGAGAGAAGTCGCTAACGCTCTGGACCAGAGCTAATGTTTGAAGTGCTCTTACTGTGGCCTATTCTTTTGGGCTTGTTTTCATATATATCGTTGCTGGTTTCTCTCTCACAATCTGGCAACACAGAGAGAGGGCTGCAGGATTGGGGGATGGGACTGTTTGCAGTCAGAGGTGAAGAGGGGACTCAAAGATAAACCACAAAACGTGTAGCGTTAACACGTTTCTTTTCAGGACTTGCGTCAACGACGCACAGGCCAACACATGCAGATTCTGGCTTTAATTATGCGTTCTCACTGCCCCCAATTAGACGAAGAGGCCTAGTTTTCTAGTTATAGTTAGTTTTAGCCTTGGACCAAGACTGTCATAGATTTCTTTTATCGATTCTGACATTTGTGTATCTATGACACACAAAGAATCGATAAAATAAATCTATGACAGTCTTGATCCAAGGCTAAGTTAGTTTACACACAGTATCCATGTGTCATCATTTTTGCTTGTTTATGGCTGTCGTTGGTACTTTGTCATTTAGTTAAATGCACTTAAAACGTAATCTTACCTCAAGTGGAAGGCTTCCTACCCCTATAGCGATACCTAAGCCAAATGTATGCAACCGCATAACCTCAGGGCGGACACATACCAACACGTGTTTGCCTGACATTCAATCACCATCCCATGTAAACAGCATAGAGGGCATAGGCCTACAATAATTTGTGTTTGTTTTTGGCCAACATTTTAGATTTGTTGGTGCATTGTCTCTACACCAGATCTAAAATCATCCATTTCGAATTAAACTTTGTGTGAGCCTGTTTAAGGGGATTTTTTTAGTGCAATTGCAAATAATGATGACTCTAAAGGGTGAATTAATATGTAGTTTCACAATTGATAACTTTGTGTGGGCCCATTCCATTGGGTTTTCCCACATTAATGGAAACCTTGACACAGCAGGAAATTCTTCTCATGAGTTCTATAGTTCCTGTTTTGACACCATATTCGTATTCCACACAGGTGGTGACTCATAGTGGGATTGGCTGACAGTTGAACATTTGTATTTGAAAACAGTGTCCCTGCTCTGTGGTTGTGAACTCATTTAAATGCAATAATGTGACAACAATGGATCTTTATCACTAACAGACAGCTTTAAGCAAATATGGCTTAACACTTAGTGAATTCCTAAGATTCATTATTCAGTTATGTCATAAACCATTGAGTGACTTTTCATTTCCAATGACTTGTAGCCTAATTCACAATGCAAAAGCTAATGATTATGATGGCATTGGCAATAATAATGACAGTGATTGATCTCTATCAAATCCATTGTTGCCCGGGTAATCATATATTTAAAGCCAATATTTTCGCTGATGGTTGTTTATATTCCTTGTTTACTTTTACCAGACCAAAGTGCACATAGTGTTACATAGTGCTGTGGCAACAATCAACATTGATTTAGTCAAAATTACAGATGGCTTGAAAGGTCAAAGATGTCAGATCTCATGTTTTTTTGGCAGGTGAACATTTCTATCTAAAAAAAAATCTTAGTACAGTTGCTTTGTGTCTTAACTGTATTATTATTGTATTATTATATTGTAATTCACGCAGAGAAGCAAGAATCATTTACATTACATTACCATTCTACAACAGAGAAGGCATAAGCCTACCTAGATTGATTGATTGAGGTGGAAATAGGAGGTGTATATCGGTGCTGGAGAACTCTAAATGTAGAGCATGTTGATACCTGCCTGTCAGTTTGTCAGACCTTACTTCCTGTTGGTTTATTGTCTTCCTGTTCATCAGCAGATTTCTGTTTCTCTGTCTCCCACATGCTATATACAGTAAATGCACTCCTCACTGTTAATACTGTGTACACATTTGTACACTCTGATAGTTAAATGAACACACTGAGGATTTTGCAGTGTATGTAGTAGCACTCATTATTTTGTCTGTCTTGCTGTTAATCTGTCCTTTTCTGTTTGTCAACCTGTCACTCAGTTGGTTCTTTCTGTGTCCACAGAGCAAAGAATAGAGGATGTGAGGCTGATCAGAGAGCAGCATCCCAACAAGATTCCGGTAAGTTGAAACTTGCATACAAATATTATTGGCATACCTAGGTATGTGTGCACACAGTATGTCTCCATTTAGAAGTGTTCATTTCTAATTACAGCAAGAAGAACATGTTTTATGTTACTCTATGCATCATAACACATGCATTAACAAGTAAAAACAGGTTCAGCGAGAGACTGACAAACCTGCACGCCAAACTGAAACTGGCAATCATGCTACCAGGAAGATTTCCTGATTATTTTGACTGAATTTTATCCTCATCCCTTTTCAGAGCAGTTTTTTAGGACCATGACACAATACTAGAGATGTTTTGTTTGGGTGCTTTTCACAGTTGTCATGTTACAACCTCTGTACTTGTGAGTAACAGACAGGTGGGGATGTAGCCAGTTTTCTGTTACATCGTAACAACTTAACCCTCCAAATCTTCTAAATTATTTAAAAAATAGGCAATCTACAAGCTCACAATGCATCATGATGTTTTGTGAGCTTGTTGATCTGATATCCCCCCGACACACACACACTCAAACATACCTACCTCCTGTTACAGCTGTTAAGCTTGGAGATAGAATATCACCACAGCCTCCCATCTGCTGGCCCAATTAGGTTTTCCTCTCAAATTGAACCACACACACACACACACACACACACACACACACACACACACACACACACGCACACGCACACGCACACGCACACGCACACCCTAAACCTGCATGTCTTTATCTTCAGTACCCATCATGGCTGATCTCTTTGTGTGTGTGTTTTCTGTTTTTCCTTGCATGGTTAAAAATGGCCAAGTCATGCTAATTGTTCTGACCTGAGTCCAAATGTGCTGTGTCATTGTAATATGACTCCATTTGGATGGCCACATTGGAGCCTGGGGCAAGGGAGTTCTATGACAGACTGATTATAGCTCTGACACCAGCAATAGAGAGGAGCTTTCTTACCATATGGAGGCCAACCTGCTTCTGAAAACGGCTCCCAATTTCTAATTGGTGTACAGACCCAGTACACTTCACAATCATGTGCCCATGCAACTCTCCTACTGCCTCTCCTGTAATGCCTGCACATACTTGATCAATATTGCTGGGGACACGCACGCACGCACGCACGCACGCACACACACACACACACACACACACACACACACACACACACACACACACACACACACACACACACACACACACACACACACACACACACACACACACACACACACACACACACACAGCATACTGTTCATCTTTTGAGTTATTAATGTAATTAATATATAGTCTGGCATTGTGTGTGTGTTGCAGCGAGAGAGGAAAAACAGCTCTAGCGAATGAGAGAAAGAAAATACGTTGAAGTGACTTTTGTCAATTTAGAAGTGTTTGTTTTGACAACAACTGAGTGGATTACACAACTTTAGCCTGCTCTACTTATTTGGAACAAACAGCCTTTATGTCGCTCCCTCTGTGACGGAGGCTACAGCATCAGTAGGGAAAGAGTGCCACGAGGATGGCTGTCATACAAATACAGAATAAATGTTTGTGGATTTCTTTCTTCTCAAAATCCTTTCACGAGCCGGATTGCACCCCTGTGCCGGCCACATTTGGCCCGTGGGCTGAGAGTTTTGACAGCCCTAGCTTAGAACCAAATGCATTATGATCATGTGAATTCTCATTTTATGGGTTGTCAATTCAGTAAGGATGTTGGACTGATCACTTTGAACATTTGTCAATAATATCACCCGGTAATTTCTCCTTAGCATCTAGCCAAAATTAGCCAATGCAACGCTTTGTGAGCTTTTACATCTGCTATTTTTGGTGCGTACAACAGAGTATAAATTAGGCAGTACACCTCATCCTCATCTTCCTGACAAGTGCAACCTCATCTCCCTATTGGCCATCGAGTCTCGACTCAAGACCGACTCGTATGTCATGCAATATCAGACCCAAAATGGAAGGATAGTGATTCTTGTAGCCGCTCAGTAATGCACTACAGGTGAGTGCAGGATGAGAAATAATGTGTGTGTGTGTGTGTGTTTATGTGATTTAGGTTATCATTGAGAGGTATAAAGGAGAGAAGCAGCTTCCTGTTCTGGACAAGACCAAGTTCCTGGTGCCAGACCATGTCAACATGAGTGAACTCATCAAGATCATCAGGTAGAACCGACTGAACTTTAGATGCTAGAATATACAAATATGGAATACCCCTCCTTGATGCTTTATTTTTCTTTATTTCTCTCTTATCCTCAAGTTTCAGGAAATTAATTGGTTGTTTGATTAGTTGAAAGGATGAAAATGTGCATCTCTTGCTAAATCCTATGTATTTACAGGGCATTATATATATTGTTCATTAATACATGTTGTCCCTCCCAAATAAATAGATAAATGAAATGAAAGATTCCTCTTCTTGTCTGACCCCTCAGTCTGGTCTTTCTTCCTCACTAGGAGGCGCCTCCAACTCAACTCCAACCAGGCTTTCTTTTTACTGGTCAACGGCCACAGCATGGTGTCCGTGTCGGCTGCCATCGCGGAGGTGTATGAGCGGGAGCGCGATGAAGATGGCTTCCTCTATATGGTGTACGCCTCCCAGGAAACCTTTGGAACTACCACGGCTGATCACTGAGCAATGGTCCTTCACCCCCACATGGCCAGCGATTGGACAATGATCGTTTTAACCGCAACTCTGATCCGACCCTCCCTCCCTGCTGCCTTTCCCATAATGACGTCTGCTTGCAGTATCATGTCCTTAACAAAGATTGTAGGGGCCACACAGCTACATGCATACATGCCATTGAAGGGCTCCTATAGTTTTAGCCCTCTACTGTTAATTTGCCCCCACCAGTTACAGTAAAATCAGTTGGTGGATGTCTGATTCAATCTTTCATGGGACATCAGTTGGATGAGCTGTTAGGCCATTCATCCAGAACATTTGCTAGATTCAGTAGCATAAAGCCATGTGTGAACTTACCAATCAACTATGAGTTTGAATAGAGAAATCCATTAATTGATGTACTGCTACCAGTGCGGTTGTGAGACACAAGCCTTGATTGATAAGAGGTAATGACCAGTTTACTACCGCTCACCTATTCTATCAAAGTTCTTTGAGTTGATGGAGGAGGCGAATCATTCAGCTGACCTCGCCCCATTCGCACACACACATCTTCCACATTTGCATATGATTAGTGGTCACGTGATGACCTCAGTCTAAAGTGTTGTCTCTTCACCTCCTTATTATTTCCATGTTGAGAAACATGGGTTTTCAGGCAATTTAGTCACTCACATCTCTCCTGGATTTTGTGGAGTTATACAAAGTTTACGTATATACACTTTAGCCAATGGGCAAAGATTACCTTAATTTTTAAGATTTTAGGAGGCAGGCCCCTAGAAAGAGAGCAAGAGGGAGTGACATACGTGTTAAGGATTTGTATGCTCGCTTCTTGTTTTTAGTGGAACTTTTTATTGCAAATAAAAGGTAGAAGCTGGGGGATTTGACGTCACCTCCGGTATCCGAGACAACTTTTGCCCACGACAAATACCAAAAGAAACCAAGTAGATTGATCATGCAATGCCTCTATAGTGTTTGTTTTTTCATGACTTTGTTGAGTCTTCCTTGTAAAGGTCCTTTTGCAGCTTTGATATTTGTCCTGCTTTGTAGCCTATAACATTTTAGCATCTTACAAAAAAGAAAAGAAAAAACATGGGAAACTGCTATGCTATTGAAACAGATGATTGTAATTTGAGGAAGAGAAAAAAAACCTCAGTGTACAGATAATATTGATTATATGGTTTTGACTTTAAAGGGGGTTCATTGATTATAACTAGCCGGCTTTGGATGATATAAGGAGTATGTTTGATTGCACGTGATGACGTTTATGAGTTATGACAATGATGAATCGTGAAGGAATTGAGGGATTTGTTGGGCAAGCTGATCAGGGCATCATGGCACAGCTGTATGACTGTCCAGTTTAGCTTGTCTTTGACCTGAAGGCTAGATTTCCCCAAAATATCTTTGCATTAATATTACAACTCACAATATTAAACAGAACCTGTATTAGTGCTATCAGATTTTGGGAAACCTTGACCTGCCCACTCTGGAGGGAGACCCATTTAGAATATCCTATTGCCTCTAGATGATTCTTTAGACTTTATATATAGATTTTACTGTTGTGCTTCTACTTCCTTTTTGTTCCCTTTCCGACTTCTTAATGGATGCAGGTTTAGTCCTTTTGTTCTTTTTATTTAATGAATTTTTATTTCCTTGAATAATATGTCTATACTCTCTGTCACGTCGTACAGGGGCAACTTTTCTCAGAACAGTAAAAACCAATGTGTGTAACAGAGGGTTGGAGCATTTGTTTCTGGGCTATCTTTCTGCCTGGCCCTCTGTTTCACACCCACACTCAAATACATAGCAATATCACAGTCTCCTCTTATGTATTTATGTTGGTATTTTATAAAGAATAAAAAAGAAATATATATATAAAAGGTTTGGTTTTCTTGCATTGTTCTGGGGATGATACTGGAATGGTCCTCATAGAAGCTGATAAATATCTTAGAAACTACTTCAAAAGCCAAAGAACAATGTTGCATTTAATTTTTGTATTAATTCTAAAACTACCTGCTATGGTGTATTTGTTTGATGAAATAGAATGGAACGGCATATTTTTTTGTATAGTAGGCGACTACTATAGTAAGTTAGGCGACTATTCTTGTTTGAACTATCTTCTTTAAATATTAGTGGCATCAATAGACATCTGTAGAAGTTCAGCCCCACCCAGACCTGCCAACCCTTCTGTTCTCACCAGGATCCTGTTATTTGACCCCATCTCCTGGACGTCTCCTGTTCTTCCATTTCTCCTGTTCTTATCCTGTTTTGGGGGATTCCACCCTTTTTGTGTGGCCCCTCACTGATATGCAGCCACGGCCATTCATGTTAATTTGATATGCAAAAATCACAATGGCAGTTTTGATTGTTCTTTTTGTTGGAAGGTGTGAGTGGGCAAGGTGTGAGTGGTCTCTCTCTCTCTCTCTCTCTCTCTCTCTCTCTCTCTCTCTCTCTCTCTCTCTCTCTCTCTCTCTCTCTCTCTCTCTCTCTCTCTCTCTCTCTCTGATTCTGGCACACACCCCAAAAAAACTCTCTTTCTGAGAGAATGGCAATGTTACTCTTTAACTGTCGCTTTATGTAAACTCCAGTCCAATGCAATTTTAAAGAGATAGTCATTTTATGTAATTAGGCTAGTGGTTATTATTAAATATGGCTCTTTTATTGCTACTTTTAACTTTTTTAAAGTAAAGGCTGATAAAAGTGTCAAACTCCCAAAATCCACCAGAATACTGGAAATTACATCTACTGTTGTTATCTGACGGTCTGAGGTTGCCTGATCTCTCAAGAACAGATTCAGAGTAAAAAACAGCAGAGGGCGCTGTTTTTCCTTTTTATTTGGCGATGGGTTCCCAGATTGGAGGTTGGCAGGTATGGTTTACCTGTAGTCAATCTGGGAACCCAGAACCAAATGAGAAGGAAATACAGCGCCCTCTGCTGTTTTTACTAGAGCAGAATCTGTTCTTGAGAGATTAACCTGTAGTAAACACATGATCTACAGGCTGCAGATCATATGTCACACTAAACAAAAATGGTGCTAAATAGTGCTAAAAGTGGTTATTTGAATCGTGATTATGTTCTACTAGACTCGGGTTCTGGCCGCTACGCTACCCTCTGAGTCTGTGCTCAGGAATGTGTCAAAAACTAAAAAATCTCCATGAATTTAAGGCTTCATGGAGTGTGTAATTGATAGAAAATACATATTTTTTGAGTGAACTATTCTTTTAAGAGTCTTGTTCAGGGACACTTTGACAAGGCCTGGGATCAAACTTGGGATATATGGCTTCCTAGGCAGGCTCTCTAACCATTCAGCTATGGCCACCCCATCAGTAGTGATTTTTAGGCAGTTTTTCTCTGTAACAGTAAAGGGGTTTCAGGGGAAACTAGCAAAATGAGGAATAATATAATAACTAGAAAATGTGCTCCTCGGAGCACAAGTCTCCGCCAGCAGACTATAGCAATTATATTATCATAGCAATAACTAATGAGATACAGTAGAGTAAAAGATATATACTGTAGTTAAATAAAAAGGTGTATGTTAAAGAAATATTTATTAAAAGAAAAATGATTTAAAAATCATATTTTGTCTTCTAATGTTTAAAAATATGTTTAAAAAAATGTTTAAATTTTTTTTTTTTAAAAGATAGGATGAAAAAAAGACATCCAAAAAATTCTTTATTTATGTATTTCTTACAAAAATGTATATACTATGACGCATCTGATATATATCAATTATATTATAATAGCAATAACTAATGAGATACAGTAGGGTAAAATATATATCTTTTAGTTAAACAAAAAGTTCTAATACTTTTTGAAGTGACACACCTTTTTATTATAGGATTGTATTTCGTCATGCGTCCCTCTAGCCAATCAGAGACATTGATGTCAACATATTGACACGTATTAAGAGTTCGGCTTTGTTGTGGGATCATTTCAACTCTAGTCCTCTTCTACGTTACAATTGTAGATGAGTATGCTTTCTTAGCTTTGGCCTTCTGCGCCTTTGCTTGACCAATGTTAGGTGTTCTCAGAGGGAAACACACACGCACAGACGGGTGACTTGGACTTACTGAAGGTACTGTTCCAATCAAGTCTGATTGATCCTGTTTTACCTCACTTCAAAAAGTAGAAGCTTTTTGAAGTGACACACCTATTTATAGAATTTTATTTCGTCACGCGTCCCTCTAGCCAATCAGAGGCATTGCTGTCAACAAATTGACACGTGTCACGTGAAGCTTGCCCAATGTTAGCTTGGCTAACAATGTTTGCTCACACAAAGCGAAAACATATTTTCCACCTTCGGCGGAGACAATAATAATAATATAAAGACTGTCTTGCAAATAAAGCGTCATGTCTCTCATTTTTGGGCGGTGAAACCGCCCCTATATGTGAGGTTTGGATATTTGCACCCCCCAATCCTGCGCTGTGATTGGCCACCAGTGTACCCCCCTAACCCTGCACCGTGATTGGCCAATCACAGTCTATTCAGGACTGTGATTGGCTAGTGAAACATGACACATGTGCATAGCCCTATAAATAGGACTATGCACTTAAAAAAAACACATTTATGTTTTTTTTAAGTGAATCACACACTCATAAAGAGTGTTTCAATAAATGTATTTATTTATTGTACATGATTGGTTGACTCCATTCAGTATTGTGATTAGCTAGCAAGACACCGCCCACTTCACACTGGGTGTGATTTTTTACAATGTTTTGATATTAACTTTATATTATTTAATAAATTATGCATTTCATCCTCTATTGTCCAGCAACCTTTATGATAAAGGCGAAAAAAGATAGTAGACCCGTGGGAGACAGTTTGCTCAGATGCCGAAGTGTCTGTGCTATGATTCGATCCCATAATCTTGCGGACTGAAGTCAAGAGCTCTTCCGAATGAGCTAAGATCTCCTGTTATATCAAATACATTGTAAAAAATAAGAGACATGACGCTTTATTAGCATTTAGCAACTTTATTGTCACAGGTAGTTAATAGGAATCATATCTTGGATTTATTGAATTTAGAAGGGGTGGGGGGTATTCTACCATTTCGTAATTCATTGTCAGTAATCCATCCTATCAGCGTTTTGCGACGACGTCGTATCGACGTTGTAAAATACGTGTCTTTTCAACAGATATCTCTTTACCCACTGGGCACACACAATACAACGCCCATACGTCGTGCATACGCCGTCCATACGACGTCCGAGTCAGACCTCAGTCAGCAGCTGTTTGAAACGACATCGTATGGACGGCGTACGCACGGCGTTTGGGCGTTGTTGCATTGTGTGCCCAGTGGGTAGAGACGTCTGTTGAAAAGACAGGTCTTTGTGCAACTTGAATTATGGATTTGGAAGTGAACGGTGAACACCAGTGATATTGTAAGTTTATTAAGTGGAATTCATAATTGTCAATTATTGTTTCCCCCCCTTCCTATAAATGTAAGGCACGTTTTAGATTCATCACGCACAAACCTTACATTTCCCCACCAACATAGAAAGAATGCTATCAGTAATTTATCTATGTAATGTATATACACAATAAAAATATGCTATGAATAATTATGTTGTCAGTGCCATTTATAAAGCCCTGCATTGACTTTTTTCAGCCAGCAGGTGTCGTGGCAACAACATGAGACCAAAATACTTGATAGTCACAACTTTTTGCCTTTCGTAGTCAAATGCATTTATATAAAAATAATAATAATAATAATAATAATAATAATAATAATAATACCAGATAATGTCCCTGCCCCTTGACATCCTTATTTTTTAACTCTATGGTTGACATAATCATTTTAGCCTGCTTTACATATGTTCTTTATGGTAGTTAATGGAACCTCACTCTCTAGCATACCTGCCAACCTCAGACCGTCCGTGACCAAGATACTAACATGGTAGTTAGTCTTACTCATAGGAATTTATATTGTTGACAATGAGTTCTGACACATTTCTCTCTGTTGCTCTTAATGAAAGGATACAGAATAAAAATGTTAATCTAAATATCGGCATGGGCCACTGAAAAACCTTAATTGGTCAATCACTAGTCTTAATGCAATTGGGCTTAATACATCATCAACTTTTTGACACAGACTCAAAAGTAGAACAAAAACCTGTGGTCCATTGCAATGTCTAAGTTAAAGAAAGAGGCCATGTGCACTGGGAAGGAAAACAGAATCTGAATTGGTTTACTATTCAATTTCTTTTAATCTCTCAATATTTTGATGCAAAATATAAAACAATCACAATCATCAAACAATCATCTTAAACACACAAAGTGATATAAGATTTGAACTTAAAAATAAACAGGATAATTTTCAAGATCAAATTAGCTGCAAACAGTTGCACACAAAATATTGCAAAAGGGCATATTACTAAATATGAAGCAACATGCATGCTGCAGCACTGTAACTCTTGAATTCAGTCTTGCTTGAATTCACATGCAAAACAAATTACGAAGCACATTTCATTTGAAATCATTGCTTCTTTTTACAAGTGTAATCATTAAAAGGCCTCCTCAATCCTGCTGTAAACGCTTCCTTCTCAATCTTTTCGGTGAACATTGTTTTGAACACACAGTAGAAATTCACCTTCTCAATCTGGCAGTGCTAGCTCCCATTTTATCTCAGAGACTTGGAGACCACTGTATATGATATACTGTTTGAGAAAATGCAGGAAAGACTTTAAAGTAGCTGTACAATCACTGAAAACTACTGTACAATGTATTTTACGCCTCTCACATTCATCAAGAATGTCAGCTCTCAGGTGTTTGAATTTTCAAACATGGCAATTGCTTTATTCCTAAAACATTCTACAAAGTATATCAAAGATTTACAACATAGTATATTGCACATTGTTTTGGTGAAATGCAAACTATGTATTACTAGCAGAACTCAACACTAGCAGGATTGTATGAACAGCTGGTTTATTTAGATTTCTGCTACTATAATGCAGTAGAATAACCTTTATACGGTTCTCGATTTATCACTTGAAAAAGTTGTGATTGGCAACTGTATAATTAGAAGTTACCATTTTAAATAAACATTCCCAGTGCTGCATCCTCCAGGGGTACAGCTAGAAGGTCATCTGAAGGACAAACTATGTCCTTGAGTCTTTCAAAAGACTGGTTCCTGCCCAGAAATAAGCTCTTGTCAAAGTCCAAAGTACACCGGGTAACTTTTTCAACAATTCTGCCAGGTAGTTGTGTTTCTCTCTTCTTTTTTTTTCTTGCTCAGTCTGTCTTTATTAATTACATTTCTCAAATAGATCCAAAATTCCCATTTTATCTCCCTATTCATTAACACCTTTTAGTGTTCATCCATCTCTAAAATCCTGTTTATTAAGGTGATTCAAGTGCTTCACTGGCCACGGCCAGGTGGCTTTGTACCGAACTAAATTAATTTAAACAATGCTATGAAATGTACCAACATTCTTTCAGATAATCAATACCGCCTTATCAAAAGCAAGAAAAAAAGAACCCCTGAAGATATCAAACAAATAAAATAGGGTTTCCAACCATAAAAATGTCAACAACTCTTTAACACTCAAAAACATGTTCAGAAATGTCAGCCTTGCATAGACTCTACACACTTATTACAAAATAAATTGCCCCAACTTTCCTAAAGACAAGTCTTTGAATCACTTCCAGGCAATTCAACATTCATACATCAACATTAAGAATTACATTTTTGTTGTTGTTGTTGAATACCTAAAGAGGTCAAATGTGGAGGTGAATGCACAGTATATATTGTGCATCCTGATGACACTTTCTTGTTTGATGGCCTTGTTTATTGAAAAGCAGTATTTGGCATCAGCAGCCATCATGCCATCAGGTTGACCTAGAGGTAGAGAGACTAATCAATAACCAAAAGGCTGTTGTCTAGCCCACCTGTGTCTGTGTGTGTGTGTGTGTGTGTGTGTGTGTGTGTGTGTGTGTGTGTGTGTGTGTGTGTGTGTGTGTGTGTGTGTGTGTGTGTGTGTGTGTGTGTGTGTGTGTGTGTGTGTGTGTGTGTGTGTGTGTGTGTGTGTGTGTGTGTGCGCGTGCGTGCGTGCGTGTGTGTGTGTGTGTGTGCGTGTGTCTCTTGTGTGTGTGTGTGTGTGTGTGTGTGTGTGTGTGTGTGTGTGTGTGTGTGTGTGTGTGTGTGTGTGTGTGTGTGTGTGTGTGTGTGTGTGTGTGTGTCTCTTTCACACATGCGCATGTGTGAAAGAGTTGGCTATGTGAAGAGTAATTCCAGTTACCCTGTCAATTAGCCAATTAAAGTAATATATTTGTGTAAACTGGAAGGCATAATCATCACAACTGCAGAAACTGTAGGTTTATAGTTCTATTTTTTACTCTTGTGACCCAGTAAATTCTCAACTAAGCCATACATAATGGGCTCTTAAAAGTAGATGACCATATTGCTTTGTCCAGTAGTCACAACAAGATGTGGGACACTACAATTACTTGTGTATTCTCTCATGGTTGAGATGTTGCAGACTTTCTTGCCCAGAGCATATCTGGTAACAAAAAATGCTTTGAAGATGCAACTAGGGCAACAAATGGTCTGGCACACTTCCCCCATATAGATTCTAAAACAGTAGTTGGAAATGACGACTGGAGAAGAAAATATAATTGCACACTATGGAGTGCACCGTAACATGGTGCAGACAGCAAAAACAGAGTAACGTGGCATAAAAAGGTTTCATACTTCGTCGCATGATGGTGTCGTGTAGAAAATAGCCGACCTACAAGCTCACAGTGTGTTGTGGATGTGGCGCGTGAGTTTGTACGTCTGCTAGCATAAATTAGGCTTTAGGGAAACTGATTCTCTACCCTTGTTCTGTATTCTCTAATCAGCTATTTCCAATTATGTGTGTCACATACACTGAACCCTTCTACTGCTGCATATGTTGTCACGTCTTGCTTTTGATATCTCTCTAGTATTCAGCAGAGGTATTATTGAGAATAAATTGGAAGGGAGATAATCACACTGTCATAACCGTCACTGGTTTGTACCGTATCCTACAATAAATACAGTGTGTGGTCTTTAGCGTGAGAAGATCACCAGCCTCCCAAGACATGAAATGAAAGCTCTATGAAGGTGCAAGTATATAAACCTAGTTCAGATAAAAGCTGAAACCAGAAGTGAAACAAAACGCTGAATAGGATAATGTGTATGCATGCTGGTATACAGTACTTTCTATAATTTGCATATTCATAGAGGGTAGAGCTTTTCCAGGTTAAGTGTAAACAGCATCTGATGTGTAGGGTACGTTTGTTATAACAGAATACTTTGGCATCCTGAATATGAGTAGTTATTGGGATGCATGTAAACATACTCAGGGTCTTTGGTTTGAGAACAAATGATCCAGTCTGATCTCTACTTACTTCTATCTCCATTATTTCCCCTTCCTGAAAACTGTAAATGATGAGAGCTTGTATGATAAAGAATCTCACCCACTTTTTTACACCTGTAAACCTGTGATGTGAAATAAAGTTGAAAATCAATAGATAGAATTATCACTTATTATCCTATCAATGTTCTTAAAACAGTCCTTTTACTGCTGAGCCTAAGATGGCTTTTTGATATACACAGTGTATATGAAAAAGTGCACTGACAGACACAGTGAAGCAATGTTCACTTCCAAAACAAAAATATTACAATTCTATAGCAATCTTGTACCGAAGGAGACAATCGACCACCATACACCAATAAACCTCCTTTCCATTCATTCTTAGACTTTGTTCAGACTGCAGGCAAATCTGATTCGTTTCTCAAATCTGATCCTGGGCCGACGAGTGACACAGACGAGTGATCATCATGCTGCCCCTACCAAAAAGATGGCGGACTGTTGGCACTACTGCTTGGATGAAGGTTCAGTTTGTGGTCATGTTTTTATGGACGAGACAGAGATCCAGCTTTGACACTCTGGAACAAGTGAAGACATGCTTCATATCACTGGGGAAGTCGGGTCTCCCTCTACACTCCGTATAGGCAACACTGGCACCCTAAGGAGGTTTAACCACTTAAACCCAATATACTTAGTTCACCAGGGTTGCCCAGAGCTCCATACAAGTGTAGGTCCGCTCCCATTTCCCTCTACACAAAAACAGCCGATCCACTAGCTCACAACTCGTCGCATTGCAACGAATTTTGGGCTTGTAGATCTGATATTTTTGCCAAACGTTCGCCCCCAGAATAGGGACGCTAGGGTTCATGTGGTTAAGACGCCAACTGCAGGACACAGTTTTAATCTCTTCACCTTGTCAGAATAAAGAGTTTTGAGGAAAAGTGAAAGATCCACACTCCCCCTCCGGCTATCCCTTGGTTAGGCATGTTCTTCTCAGTTGTTTATCTGTGTAGTCAGATTTCCGCGACTGCTGCTGTCGAAACTCTACTCTTTGAGGGTGCAGATGACTCTGAAACGGATAGAAGGCACTTTCCTTTTGAAGTCAACATTCTCTGGACACAACCAGAATGCTAGGTCGTGCCAGCAAGTGTCCTGTTCTATTAATTCTCATTCTGTCACTGCTGAGTGGCATCTTCAGGACAAAATAAGGTGCAGATGTGCCACAAGGTTGGCGGAAGGCGGCAGAGAGGTTGCCTTTTAAAATACCCATGGTTATTCCCCCGAGTCCTGGCTGTCAGGATGAGGCGTGTACTTCAGTCGAAACATCCCTGTGAAATACAACAAGGAAAGAAAGCCATTATTATGAGGCTTTTGTGTAGGTGCTCTCTACAGTATCTTGAAACGTGAATGTAATTTATTCAGCCGTTCATTGTCTCACCTTGCTGTGTAGAATCCATAGATGGCTGCTTGCAGTCCTGAGCCCTGTGTCCACCGGCACCGCAGTTATAACAGGACAGGTTCCCCGCTGCCCGCTTCTGGCCTCCATTCCCCATCACACCGTGGGGCTGGTAGAGGCCGAAGCCGTGCTGCTGGTCATGTGCCACCGGGCCGTGGTGGTAGAGGGGTGGTGGCGCCACCAGGGGGTAGGAGAAAGGTGCTGTGCCAGCGGCGCTGGAGGTGGCTATCAACGGGCTGAGGTGGAGCAGGGGGCCCAAGGTGAAGAGGGAGGGGCCGGCCGAGAACGGCTGCAGGTAGCTGGCCGCCGCTGCGGCCGCAGCGTACCCAGGCAAAGCCCCATAGGCTCCACAGTTCCCACGGCAACCACACGAGCTGCAAACGCACACAGAAGACGTGTGGCCCGAGCCTTGACTGGCACCATGGCTCTCCAGTGAGGAGGAAGACGAGGAGGAGTGAGAGGGGCTGGAGGCAGGTGGGGGTGGGCCGTAACTGTTGCCGGGAACGGCCGCCATGGGAACGCTGCTTCCGGTTGCCATGGGGACAAAGCCGCCGCTGCCCCCGCAGCTCCCGGACAGAGAGCCAGACTTTGCAGAGGAGGAGGAGGAGAAGGAAGGGAAGGTGGAGGGGGAGGACATGGAGCAAAAAGAAGAGGAGGTAGAGGGATAGGAGTAGTACCCGGAAGGAGAGAGGGATGACGAAGAAGAGAGGTGAAAGTGAAGAGGGGGATGAGAGACATGATGGTGGCTGTTGGAGGTGGAGGTGAGAGCAGAGCTGGTCTCCACCATCAGACCCACAGCGCCCCCTGCTGGGCCACGGCACACGACCGAGTCCTGGAGGGCAGAGGGGTGCAGGGGAGAGGAGACGTCCACGTTCAGCCCATGGAAAAGGTTCTCCAGCCTCACTGCAACAGTCTGGCCCTGCCCGACTCCTACCCCTGTAGCAAAACCCGGACAAGAGCCAGGCAGGCTGGAACCCAAAGCCTTGGCCCGGTCCTCTGGGCACAGAAGGGGAGGCCTGGGCTTGCGCGGGGAGGTCAAGATGCGTGCCGGGTTTAACACCGGGGAGAGCAGTGTCTGAGGGTAGCTCGCCTGGACCTGGTAGGGAGACTGAGGGATGCCGAAGGGGAGGTGGGAGGAGCAGGGAGGCGGCGGCGGAGGCGGAGGAACCGGATCCGTCTGGACGGGAAGGACCTGGGCTGTGGGCCGACTGGACCCTGGAGAGCTGGAGCTCAGGAGAACCACACACGATCTGTCCTTCTCCTGTCCTCCTGCTGCGTCTGGCCCTGACAAGCCTGAGAGGGGAGGGGGACAGGGAGGGGGAGAGAGAGATCAATCAATAAATAACAATAATTTAAAAAGGCATGAATCAGAAATGACAGAAAATGCTTAACTAAAATCCAAGATAAATTAATTAAAACTGATCCAATGATGGAAGTTAAAGGGAAGACTAATTCCAGGCAGATGGGGCACTGACAGAGAATGCTGCCTTTCCTAGCTCAGTCTGAGCACGAGGAACCCTGAGCATCAAGACGTCACTGGAGGGGGTCTGGTAGGGACTGGGGTCCGAGTCAACATGGAACAAATTTAAGGAGGGAGCAGGGGCGCTCGTTTAATTAAATAAAGTTACTCAAACTAATCGATTCCATCTATAAAAAAGATATAATGGATTGTGGGGGGGGGGGAAAGGTAAAAACGAAAAAAAAATCTATTTGCATTTTTCTCTTTTTAATAGCCACAACAGCAAATGTACATGTGCAGATGGAAATTGAAGTCATTGGTGCTTAGAATAGCCACAGACACAAGGATCCACCTCTGCGTTCGTTATTACGGGGCCAGAGCTCAGCTCTGGACCTGTTTTAATATTGCCTGTATTCTTCTGTTTCTGCCACTTTTCGCAGTTCTGGCTGAACCGTGCTGTCGCTTTTTACGAAACGGCCATATGGTAGATGGTCATGAAAAACTATCAAGAAATAAATCTCACAATCTTTCGTCAAAAGGTGGCGCTATAGCACTCAATTGAAAATGCCAACTTTGAACAGGTACAACTCATGCCCTGTTTGACCTACAGCCATGAAACTTGGATACACATATGCGTCTCTTCATGCTGAACAACTCAGAGGGTTTCACCCTCTGACTTTTGACCTCTGACCTTTAGATCTCCCACCATTTTGAATTATATGAAAAACAGTTCAAACCTATCTCCTCCTGGGATTTTTTAGTAATCTGCACGAAACGTTTTACACATGAACTTTGGACCTATGCCGACAAACAAGCAGCAAAGATTTTCCATAAGTGAAAAAATGAAGCTTTAATGAGCCAATGAATATTGCAGTTTTATGACAATTATTCATCTGCCCCTAACACATACATGCAGACTCACATTTCTTGAAACTTTGCGTTAATGTTGAGGGTCATTCCAAATATTACTGAAACCAATCTTACTCCAATTGGTCAAAGGGGGGCGCTATAGCGATTTTTTTAAAGTGCAAACTTTAAACAGGCAAAAGTCATGCCTCGTTTGGCCGACAGCCATTAAACCTGCTTACACATGTGCCTTGACTCATGAGGAACACATGTATCACGTTGACCAGTAAGCTCCGCCCTTAGATTGTCCGCAATTTTGAGCAGTTTGAAAAACACTTAAACCCAGGATTTTTCAGCTATTTGCGTGAAACTGTATCATCTGTGTGATCTCCTTTTTCACAGGTTCTTGTCTGTTGGTCCAATGGCTTCTCCCTTAAACGTGTGCCTCACAACCTGATGGTTGCCAGTTCAAGCCTCACTTGATGCGGACTTCATTAAAGTTGCATTGAACACAACATGATTGTGTCAATTAATACATGTGCAATTGTTAAACATAACCTGAAATACTTATTTGAGAGGGTATGTTTTTGCAATGTATGACATACTTCATTCTGAAAATAGCCGATCTACAATCTCAAAACTTTTCAGATAGCAACGTGTTTCTGAGCTTGTAGATCGGCTGCTTTCACTGGTTCACTTTTATCTTCAACAGACAACCTCAGCCTGGACAAAGCTATAGCACTATAGGTAATGTTGCAGCCCGTCAATCCGAAGGTTGAGGGTTCGATTCCTGTTAATGGCAATAGGTTGACACGTCCAATCAATCCATTCTGCTTCCATCCTTCTCTCTCTTCAATCTATTGTTTCCATGTCTCTCTCTCTTCAATCTATTCCGTTTCCATGTCTCTCTCTCCGCCCTTAGATTGTCCGCAATTTGGAGCAGTTTGAAAAACACTTAAACCCAGGATTTTTCAGTTATTTGCGTGAAATGGTATCATCTGTCTGACCTCCGTTTTCACTGTATCAGGTCTGTTGGTCCAATGGCTTCCCGCTTAAGTGAATGTTTCACAACATCAAGGTTGCCGGTTCAAGCCTCACTTGGTGGAGACTTCATTTAAAGTGCATTGCAAACAACAAGACTGTATTAATGAATACATATGCAATTGATAAAGATAACATTAAATGCTTATCTGAGAAGGTATGTTTTTGCAATGTATGACATACTTCATTCTGAAAATAGCCGATCTACAATCTCAAAACTTTTCAGATAGCAACGTGTTTCTGAGCTTGTAGATCGGCTGCTTCAGTTTTATCTTCAACAGACAACCTCAGCCTGGTCAAAGCTATAGCACTATAGGTAGTGTTGCACCCTGTCAATCCGAAGGTTGAGGGTTCGATTCCTGTTAATGGCAATAGGTTGAGATGTCCAATCAATCCATTCTGCTTCCATCTCTCTCTCTCTCTTCAATCTATTATGTTTCCATGTCTCTCTCTCTCTCAATTAATGCATGTGCAACTGTTAAAGGTAACATGAAATGCTTCTTGGAGAGAGTATGTTTTTGCAATGTATGACAAACTTCATTGTGAAAATAGCCGATCTACAATCTCACAACTTTTCAGATAGCAACGTTTTGTGAGCTTGTAGATCGGCTACTTTCACTAATTTTCGTTCCGAGGAGACACAAAAATGCCTTTATTGGTAAATGGTTTGTGAACCAGTGATCTAGAGTAGTTCGGGACACAGAGGCTTGGTTCATAATGGACGGAAATACTTATAAATATCAACAGACACTACCAGTAATTGTGTCAATTAATACATATGCAATTGATAAAGATAACCTGAAATGCTTATTTGAGAGGGTATGAAGTATGTATGACATACTTCATTCTGAAAATAGCCGATCTACAATCTCAAAACCTTTCAGATAGCAACGTTCTTTCTGAGCTTGTAGATCGGCTGCTTTCACTGGTTCACTTTTATCTTCAACAGACAACCTCAGCCTGGACAAAGCTATAGCACTATAGGTAGTGTTGCAGCCTGTCAATTCGAAGGTTGATGGTTCGATTCCTGTTAATGGCAATAGGTTGAGATGTCCAATCAATCCATTCTGCTTCCATCTCTCTCTCTCTTCAATCTATTATGTTTACGTGTCTCTCTCTCTTCAATCTATTCCGTTTCCATGTCTCTCTCTCTCTCTTCAATCTATTCCGTTTCCATGGCTCTCTCGCTCTCTCTCTCTCTCTTCAATCTATTCCGTTTCCATGTCTCTCTCTCTCTCTTTCTCTTCAATCTATTCCGTTTATCTCTCTCTCTCTCTCTCTCTCTCTCTCTCTCTCTCTCTCTCTCTCTCTCTCCTCTCTCTCTCTCTCTCTCTCTCTCTCTCTCTCTCACTGCCTCTCTGCCTCTCTCTCACTGCCTCTCTTACTCTCTCTCTCTCTCTCTCTCTCTCTCTCTCTCTCTCTCTCTCTCTCTCTCTCTCTCTCTCTCTCTCTCTCTCTCTCTCTCTCTCTCCTCTCTCTCTCTCTCTCTCTCTCTCTCTCTCTCTCTCTCTCTCTCTCTCTCTCTCTCTCTCTCTCTGCCTCTCTCTCTCTCTCATCATCATGTAGATCAGCTACTTTCACTGGTTTCTGTTCCGAGGAGACGTACAATTTCGGTAGATGGTTAGGGAACCAGTGATCTAGAGTAGTCAGCAAAACAGAGGCCTGGTCCATCAGGGACGGAAAGACTTATATATATCAACAGACACTAGCAGGGTTATCATATCTATAGCTCAATGAGAAGAAAGGCAGCCCATGAGTCCGGAGGTCACTGGTTCAATCCCTGTCCCCGACGATGTGCTGAGGTGATCATGATTTGGCATTCTTGGGTTTACACATAGTGTTTCTTGAGGATAGGCTTAGGCGTTGTTTTAGTGAGGGTTTAAAATGCTCATTTGTTAATTGCATGGTCTTCTTTCTCTCAAGTTCATTCTTCTATGTTTCTATGGCTTATTGTGCATATTACTTATCATTGCTTCTTTCTTTTTTCTTTCTGCATTCCCTGGCCCCGCTTATCGCTGCTTGCAGCTATATTTTCACTTATTCTTACTCTAGTCTAAATTACAAATGTCTGTTTCACTGATGACTCACGTCTATGGATGTCTCTGGCCCGATCAAAGGCGGAGTCACGGCAGAGCGGGATCCGAGGTGAGCAGGGAGAGCTGGAGTATCCAGAAGATGAACTGCTGTCTCTGGGGAGAGGGACGGGATGGTGGTGGGACATGGCGTCCACATCCACTCGCAGCTCTAAAAAAAAAAGAATGTGTCACTGTCCAGTCAATTGAGAATGTGTGCTACAACACTGCTTAACCACTTTCAAACAGACATACCGATTTTGGGCATAATCATTTTAGGTGGAAATTCAAGAAAGAACATTTTCAGAAATGGCAGAAATCTGCTATTTTTGTGGCGTGACACCGTGGTACAATGGAGTATAGGGTTTACGAGGTTAAGGATTAATACAAGAATATCACAAATAATTATAAATGCATAATGTAAGTGTAGACCAGAGGTGGGCAACCTTTCTGGGGACATGAGATCTACTTAGTCGTTTCCAAGGCTAGCAAGATCAACCATCACCTCGCAATGTAAATCACCGTCATACAGCCTGTTAACATCAGAAACCCATTCTTTGTTCTCAAATTATGTCTGGGAGAGACTAGAATAAATTTATGGATTTCTGGAGGCCATTGAGAGAGCACAAGAATTAAGCTTCCCTACAATGTAAAGTATAGACAGTCTAAAGCTCTGTGAGCTGGCAGGACTGCTGCTGGAGTTGCAGGTGGCAAAGCAAAATGGAAAATGTCCTGGTTTAACTTGACACAGCCAGAGGCATAGGCCCAATCGTTGTAAAACTGCCCTTTCATCTGCAAGAGAAGTGGATATAAAAAGGCTCTAAGGCTCTCAAGAAAATACTGTCAGATTTCCACCTTTTTCTTTCTTCTTGGATGTTATCGTGAAAGAAGCGAAAGAAACAACCCCAGTTTAAACATGACTTTCTTCTCTGCCATACTGAAGAAAGACAGGCCAGAAGTAACCCATATGTACATCAGAGTGAGTCCCTCCCTAGCACAAATGTGTCACCCACAGGCCACTTTATGGAAAAAAGACAGCAGTCGACAGAAGCTCCAGGGAAACAGTGCCCCCTACATAATAAACCGCATCCCCTTAAAAGTGCCGAATGTTCAGGAATATGAACTCAGATGACCGTAGGAAATTCCTCAGACAGAATTTCATCTGTTTCTGCTGTATCCAGGGTTCCCACACATTTTTACCAATACATTTTCAAAACTTTTCCATAACTTCTCCCAAGTATGTTACCACAGTTCCAGGCCTGGTATATAGCAATCATACTTACTCCAGTGTGCTATGCCCCAAGAAGACAGGCAGTGTAGAAAAAACATTTTTTTTTAAAAGAAAGCCACACATTATTACTTCTAAGGCATTGCGGATAGGCAAACTGCTTGCGCTCCTTTTAAACTTTATTCTCCCCGCCTCTGTTGCACAATGTATCACGTGATTGATTTATTCTCTAGCGAGGGTGTCACGTGACAATAAACAACATATCTACAAGCTAACAATGCATCACGGTGAAACGCATAGTGTATACATGTATACAATGTATACAAGTATACATTAGGGGTGCGTTCAGAAATATGCTCTGAGAGCACTGAAGCATTCTTCTGACGTTCCGAAATTCTGAGTGGTCACCGCCCTAATTAACTGATATCAGAGCACTCTATGGCGCCAACCCCAGAGCGCTCTGAAATCTGAGCAAATTATCAGCATATATTTTCCAAATGCACCGTTGGACACATTCATGCAGAACATGCGGCACATGTTCTCAGTTCTAAATATTTCCGTGGCAACCCTGTGTATGTCTTCTACTGCACACCAAGCAAAGAGCTGTAATGTCCCCATCCAATGTGCTGAATATATTAGAGCGAGAGCATCTCACTGCACTCTACCCAGGTCCAGCTACACTGTACAGACAGCAACACATTCTTCTCCTTCCACTTCCTGTTCCCTGATAGAGCATGTCGAAGAAGAAGATCAAACGTCTGGTCCAGATGTTACCTCCAAGTGTAACCAGATGAATGGTGTCAAGTTTAGTGGCAAATCCTGTTCAAAGGTACAGTATGTCTGGTCAACACCTATCCAGATGGACATCAGAAAGAGACCCACAGGGTGTATACCATCTTGGATGACCCGAGCAATCAGTCTCTGGCCAAACTGGAGTTCTTCAACGTGTTCATTATAAAGGGAGAATAAGCTCCATACACGTTAAAGACATGTGCAGCCAGGGACAGTTGAGACATCTGGCAGAAGGGCTCAGGGTTTAATTGTCAAGTCAGTCGATGGCAAAATGTCCTATAAATCTGGTCTATTGATATACTGCGAGGGCCATTACTGTGTTAATGTTCAGTGCTCCACTCCCCTATTATGATTTGTTGGGGTTCAGAATCAAACCAGCAAGCCTGAGCATGATTGGACAGCGGACCCTTGTTTTTCTCTGGGTTTTAAAATTGCGCTGTGATAGACCAAAAAGACCCTCAGGTTCGACCGGTTGACATGTACATATAGCATTATTCTTTTTTTCTGCATTTGTTGTTTGTACATAGTGTTATTTTACTGTATTTTTGTGTTGATATTTGAACTGTTGGTGCCACTATATATGACTATGAATTGAATACCAAGGACCTCAATGGAAACAAGGACTTTTTTGAACTGACGTAAGTTACATTTAAAGTATTTTAAATGTAACTGTGCTGTTTTACATTTTTGCCTAATAAAATATTCAATCAATCAAAGATGTGGTTGCGCAGCCCTAGTTTGGACAGTCCATAATAACTTAATTATTAATAACATAATAACTGTTTTAGAATATGATTCAAGACTAAAAGCAGGTCACAGGTTATTATTATTCGTTTTTACTTAAGTACAGTAGGCTACTAATGTAAATATACGTAGTTACTGTCCACCACTGTCTATGTGTACATTTTGTCACAACATGATTGGTTGTTACCTGTAGTGGATGAGGGTTGTGATAAGGGTCCCATGTGACTGGAGGGGGTAACCCGGGCGATGCCACCACACGACACAGGGAACTGGGAGGCTACATAGCGCTTCTCCATCTTCAGCTCCCTGTTGGACACACACACCATTTAACATTTTCACATTGTTTTTCAATTAAATAAGATTTATAATACCAACAAGGGGAAGAGTATAGCTAGTTGAATGTCATTTGAAATTTTGATCATATACAGTTACTGTTACAGTTACTTATATACTTGGTAGTGGTACCCATGACACATTGCGCAATCATCCAAAGTGAGGAGCTAACAGGTAAAACGTTAAAATGGTTGTGTTTAGGCATTATAATAGAGATGGCATAGCATTATAGGCATGGGCTTGGTGATGTTACAGTCAAGGTAAGAATCTGGAAGGGAGGTTAGCCAGCAGTTAGACAATGAGATTGCGTGACATCAGAGCTTGAAGCAATTAAGTACCAATATGCAATATTGGTTCAGGAGTTATAATCTACTGAATTTAATCTAACATGTTCTTTCATAGAATGTTCTCACGCAGAGGAAACTACTAAATAAATGCAGTTTGATCCTAGAGAAGTGTGCTCATCAGGGCGCAGATACTTGTGCTATGATGTCAGCTATACTGTATTTCTGCTGGGGTCCACAAACAACCAACCTTCTAGCAAGAAGAGAGTTTGTGTCCTGAATCTTAAAAAATAGAACTGATTCACTCTGTGGCCACCAGAGGGAGGCATTGTCCTCTGAAAATAATTCTTAAAGCTCAATGACACTTTGGTAGAGATTTCCATTATGTAGTTGTAGCTACCTTGCCATGATGTAACTCTAAATATTGGTATGGTATCTTGCATTGTTGCTCCATTGATTAGAAATTGACATTCCAAAACTAGTAACCTCATTGACTTACATTGCACAATGACATAGCTCTAAAAGTCACTCTATTAGCACATAAACAAATGCAAACAAAGCAGATTCTGCCAATAACATCACAAAAACCTGGTACATCTTTTTTTTCAAAGAAAAATGTCAACTAACGATTGATTTTACTGCTTGAAGATCCGGATTTGGATCTGGATTCGCGGATCCATTCTGGGGCTTCTTCCTAATACAAATAGCTAAATTAACATTAAAAAACAATAAATAAATGCCTGGGTTTTGGGATTTTATATATTGGCATAATATGCTTTGCGTTTGTTTTGCTTTGAGACCTGTTTCAGCATGCAATGTAAGTCAATGAGGAGATTATTTCAGAATACCAATTTCTGATCAACGGAGCAATGGAGCAAGATATCTCACCAGTATTTGGCACGATCTGGTACGCCGGCAATGGACCCTGCTGAACCGCCTATGTACTGCATGGGTCGGCTGCTTCAAACTGCCTATGCAGAGGTGGGGCCTGGCAGACAGCGCAGCATGCGAGGTGCGGGGAGCTTCAGCAGACCCCCGACCACGTACAGTAATCCAGTGATTCTCAAACTTGTGTTTGCGACCCACCCATCTAACACGGCTACCGTGTTAAGTGGTCTGATGGGTGGGCCGCGTGCATCAATGGAACTAACATTAAGTTCCTATTCATCAATATCACAATCACATTTAAAAAAATATATAATAGTATTATATTATCATTAAAATCGTAGTGTATTGAGAGTTATTTGGGGGCCCACTTGCAATATCCCCACGGCCCACCAGTGGGCCCCCGACCCACAGGTTGAGAATCACAGCGGTAATCGACACCTGTCCTCTGTATAGAGGGGAGAGGGCCTCTTCCTAGTGGGACCAGAGACGAGGGCGTGGCTGCACGACACTGAGTTGGACATTTGATGACGATACACGAAAGAAGATGGCCGGGTACAGTAAACTAACTAACTACACAACCCAAACCTGTTCTGAAGCCTCATTGTGCTTTAACCTGAACACTTCACATGATCTGAGTCTATAAGACATGCTGGATCTGTCAACCTTCCCTCTCATGGAAAGCCACCATAGGAACTTTCCATTTTCTCTCTAGTGCTAGTGCAGTAGATAACACGCACGCACGCACGCACGCACGCACACGCACGCGTACACGCTCACACACACACACACACACACACACACACACACACACACACACACACACACACACACACACACACACACACACACACACACACACACACCCACACACACACACACGCACGCACGCGCGCACACGCACACGCACACGCACACACACACACACACCCACACACCCACACACCCACACACCCACACACCCACACACACACACACACACACACACACACGCGCGCGCGCGCGCACACACACGTACACGCAGTCACGCACACACACGTCATCACCTGCTAATGGGAATGTGTTGAAACTCTGAATGGAAACAGGAGATACTGATCTGGAATCTAGGTGTGTGAGTAGTGCGTGAAAGCGTGCATGTGCATAAGAGTGGGCCGTTGTGAGTGGATGTGGTTAGTGTGTTCTAAAAGTTGTTTCCTTTTCTATTATCTCTTTTGAAGTACATATTATCTGCCGGAGCTCATCTAGTACTGTAGTTAACCATTGACCATGGTCCACTGCTGTTCTTTATTCACTAACAACGGTGCTGATAGTCTGCCTGTTAATGGTTAAGGGGAGACATGATCAGCCTCAGCTCACCGTGTTGGCTCACCCGTGCAAAACATAGTAAAATCCTGTGTTAATCTAACTTTGAGAGTTAATTTCACACTAGGGAGTGAATTTAACACTGATGATTCTACTGGATGAGGCCAAGGACAAACCAAACATTGTTTTACAGCCTTTTATGAAATGTGGTAAACACTCATCAGGCCCTAGTATTTAGAATCAATGCCAATTTGGACATAAATGCATAATGTTACTGATGACCCATATGATTTATTTTTTTCACAGTACAGACTTGCGTGTTGCTCAACACGCTCGTTGATGTCATCAAGCGTGCGTCCGCGTGTGGGAGCGACAAGTTTCCTTTTCAGTGTTCTACATTTCTACTATCAGCACTGACCATGTGTTTAGGTTCAACATGATGATAGCCTACTGTACTTTAAACTGCTGTGAACCTTGTGATATTGAATTATTTATTATATTGAAAACTTTTTTTTTTGTTCATCCATCAAGTTTTTCTCAAACACATGGCTAGGCCAGTGACTGTACACACAGTAAAATCCTCAGTGCTCATTTATCCAATTGTAACTCAAATGGTTAAATTTGCAAGCTCTCAGAGTTAAATTAACAGTGAATGCAGTGAGTGCTCAACTGCTGCTGGGTTTGTAATCCCATAATGGAACAGACTATTGTCTGTCACATTCCTATGACAAGTAAAGGCAGTGAAACGTGCACAGGAAGCATCAATGCCTCATTCAACACTGACTTCTGTAGCTCCAGCTGAGTCTTGAGTTTCTTCTTGGCTCCCTGGGTCAAGTCATACTTGTTCAGGTCCTCCTCTGTCAGCGCTAGGAACTGTGGGAAACGTGGGAAAGTGGTTTAGAAGTGGTTCCCTGCAACCTATCTTAGGTGAAGTACGGTAATCATATTCACTCATGTCTATACACGTGGTTCTCAAAGTGGGTTGTGGAGACCCCCAGGGGTCCTTCAGGTAGTTTCAGGGCATCCCCAGCTAAATGATTGATAGTTGAGAAACAAATGGACCCTTACAGGTCTGTAACTCAGAGGATGTACAAATGGAACCGAATGGACCCTTACGGGTCCATTCGGTTCCATTTGTACACCCTCAGAGTTATGGGGGAGTCCCTGGCCTAAAGCATACCAGTCTGGAGGGGGTCCTTGAAATGAACAAGTTTGAGAACATCTGGTCTATTCTCACCTCCTCCATGGTCAGCTGTTTGAAGACTGGGTAGTACTTATGGAGGCGAAGCCGACGCAGCCAGTCCAGGATACCATTTTGTTCTGGAGTGTTGGGCAGGCACAGGGGAGAGGTCTGGGAATGGGACTGGGAGTGTGAGTGGTGCTGGGACTGGGAGTGGACCTGGCTACCGGGCTGACCACTGGTCTGTGGCTGAGGATGGTGCTGGGCGTACGAGTGGGACTGACAATGGGACTGGGGTTGGAGAGCGGTCTGAGACTGAGACTGGTCCGACGCTACCCCAGCGGTGGTGGGAGGCTGAGCCGGGGGAGGGGGAGGGAGAGAGGACAACTGAGGGGAATGCCTGAGGGGAGGTATGGAGGGAGGTAGAGGGGGAAGCGAGGGGAGGTGCAGAGGGGAGCGATTCAGGACGGAGCAGTGGATGCTCACAACTGGCTGGATACTGGCCACTCCACACACCCTGAACAGACAGGAAGGAAAGGGATTTTTGTGAAATCATAATGCGGTTTTGAGCTTCATTTACCGTCCTTCCTAAACGCCTTTCCGAGGCACACCAACCACACATTATTATTGCACAATTTACAAGTATAAAAGTTATGAATACATTTTTAATTTACCATATCCGTATTTTGTGTTCATTTCCCAATACAGAGGCACATTATATACCCTAACAATATTATTTAACTACTTTTGACCTGGAATCCCTGGCACTTTTTAGCTAATCTACAAGCTCATGTGTCGAACCGCGACACGTTTTGAGCTTGTAAATGAGCTATTTTTTTTTTAGGTGTGCCTTGAGATTTTGACTTGCCCATTGGTGTGCCTTAGGCACAAAAAGTTTGAAAACCACCAGGGTAGAGCACCCTTATTACTGTTTCAATAACATTCCACTTTGCACTCACACGGTTTCACACACTCACACAGCTGAGCTGCCTATTACATACTTGAACTGCAACCACAGCCCTCTTCTGTCTACTACTGAAGGCTGAACTATGTTTCAAAGCATCGCCGTCGCTGCACATACCTATGACTTGTACGGTGTACATACCTATGACTTAGCGAGTTATTTATTGCGAACGCAGCGGAAGGAGGCGCGCCAAAGGCGCGCCTCTGTGCAAGTGGAGCTTACTATGACACCGTGCTCGGCTTGTGTACTGCCTGTGTGCAGCCAAGTAAATGTCCAATATAGACGTACCATACATCAAATGAAAGGTCTTTGAAAACTGAACACACCTGTCAAGGTTGCGTTTAAGCCCGCCCCTTCCCCCGGAAGCCACGCCCCGGAGAAGGCTCCTAAAAACTCCCCATTGAAACCCCATGTTAAATGAAAAGTGCCTGAATCGCTACGAACAAATACTTTGGCCTTGGATTTTGGCTCCGCCCCCCGGAAGTGGGTGAAACAGGCACTTCAAACACTTTGTTGAACACTTTTTAATTTGTATTTTTCTAAGATGCTCCTTTTAACGCAGAATTTTTAGTTTTTTTTTTGTTTTTGGTTACTTAAAAAAAAACAAAATCATTAATAACTTTTTTTTTTTTTGCGTTCGCTTCCCACGTTCGCGCGTCTTACTTGTAATACAGTGTCATTCACAGGAACAGAATTTGTTAGCAGTGACATGCTTATATTCTAAACCCAAATTAAATGTTTACATTCTCTCACATTCACTTTGTGGTACAGAGCGGTAGTGATGAAGACATGGTTTTTACTGGAAACATCTGGCTAGATGCTCGATGACTGGAAGAGGCTGAAACAGTGACCGGATGTATGGTCCATGAGACCACTGAACATGACGAGAGGCAGGAGGGGGAATTTGACGTGCTTGTTTAAGCCTCCCTTTAGCCTGGGGTCCTCAGATGGGCTCTCCTAAAGGTCCCAAGATCACGACTAGCAATTAGGGGTGATTGGGTTTTTGCTGTCCAAGCTCCTAGACTCTGGAATGTCCAACCCGAGGCTATGCGATGAGCTGACTCTGTATCAGCTTTTAAATGACTTCCAAAAACATACATGTTCAGAAAAGCCTTCCCGTAATTCACCTACTGTATCTCTTCAATCTCTCGTTTGCTCTTTTTGAGCTGTCATCCTTCTGTTAGCATGCTATTTTGATGTGTGATTTGTGAAGCCCTTTGTAACTCCTGTCTAAAAAAGTGCTTCATAAATAAAGTTATTATTGTTAAAGTTATTATTGTTTACTAAATGTAAATAGATTTGAGAATTTAACACATCAGTTGCGCTTGTTCATCACACACACACACACACACACACACACACACACACACACACACACACACACACACACACACACACACACACACACACACACACACACACACACACACACACACACACACACACACACACACACACACACACACACACACACACACACACACGGAGGCAGCTCCACTGATCATGTCCAACCCAGATTTGGCACAAACAAGGGAATGAACTCGTTCTCATGCTATGCAACAAAAATGTGGAATGCCCTACCAAGAGGAATGAAGGAGTGTAAAACCCTACTCACTTTCAAAACTGCCCTAAAAAAATACCTTCAGGTGGCTGCAATTCCAAACTGGCCCCTGTCAAAGTCTTAACCTAACACCCCCCCCCCTCGAACTGTTTTTTTGGTACATATTTCTTGTTTTTCATACCAGTAACCTGTAAGCTGATTGTATGACGTTCAGCATAGTAGTGTATATGTCTGTTTTCTTAAATGTCATCATGATTTGAGTGCGTGGGGATCTCATTTGAAATAAGCCATTGTGCTTTTATGGGCGATCCAGTTTAGAGGACCTAGTATTGTTAACTGTACTTCCATGTACTTTTTCCATGTCTCTCTAAATAAAGTACTTCAATCAATCAATCAATCACAGAGGAGTCTTAACTCTGATGGAATGGACTGGAATTAAGAGCCCTACTACATGTATAATCAAAGGTATTTATAAATGTTGTTCTTTTCTACAGGTGGCATTCTGATCACTAACTTGTTTGCTGAACCTCGAGCTTGCCAGCGGTTCACTTGTGAGTTTGTGATGTTCTTCTTTATTAGAGGAAGAGAGAGAGTAAAAGGGAGAGAGATAGATAGGTAGGTAGGGATTGGGTGTACCTGCTGGCTCCTTTGTACTGAAGCACACAGCCAAGATCTGAAAAGAAAAGATAAAAGCATTCAATCATAATCATCATCTTAATTGTGAAACTATTTCATGGTGTTGTTTGTGTTGTATTTGATAGTCAATGTTTCTCATGATAGAAAACATTTCCAAATCAAATGTTACTTCAAATAAACGTGTGTAACAAACAATAACACATAATTCTGTCATTTGTACAGTTTTTTTTATATCAAATAATAATGACTTATTGCTAGAAAGAATAAGCAATTAACAGCCTGTTATCTTGGCTTGGATTATATTTGTGATAAAGGGGAAAAGATGTAATTCAAAGACAAAGTTGTTACAGCATAAGGTGAGGGGGTTCTCTGCTGTCAAACCATGAGGGCAAGTCAAAATCAGAAGTTCTAGACAACTCAGCTGGCCCACAAATATTACGACTGCAAATAACTATAACTGCAAAATGCTATGATTACTATTATCAATTCCTGGAGCATCTACTGTATGCAGGCCATCTTGTAAAGGACCTGCAGAGCCACCTGAAGGTTATGTCCTGAAGGCTTCACCCTCTGCCAAGAGATCAAATCTATGTGACAGATTTGATGCTTATCAACAAAAGTTGCAAACAAAAGTGTCCTGTGTGGACACTATAATCTGTGCATATGGGATAATGGCATACTTATGCCTTGAAGTGTGACCCAAGTATGATAAATACAATACTGCTTGCCCACTAGACTGGGGTTTGTGTGGGCGTGGTAACACATTACAGTGGTAACACATTACAGTAGACCTAGACACAGTCATATGACTCCCTGGGGACTCCTGTGAGTCTGGCTCTCCCAGACATACACATATACTCATGCACACATGCATGCAAAAAGTACAAGCATGCACGTGTGCACAATACTCACTGCTTTGGGGGCTATAAATACTACCCGGGATGAGGTCACACTCATATACTCTCATACACGCACACGCACGCACGCGTACACACACACACACACACGCACACACGCACACACGCACGCACGCACACACGCACACACACACACGCACACATGCACACATGCACACACGCACACACACACACACACACACACACACACACACACACACACACACACACACACACATGAATGCGTGCAGGCACAGACACATAAATATGAGGTCACCAATACTCTAGGCCTCCCAACACAAACATGCCACACTGAATTCCCACAGCAGACTAAAATAGACCCCCGATCACTCCCCCACACACCTCCAGAACCCCGACTGAAAATCCCCACTACAGCCCAAGCCCTACTCACTACTGTAACCTCACCTTCACTGTCATTACCACCAACGACCTTGTTAAATTAACACTCCGGATCTTGCTGTTTGCTCACCTCTCTCCCCCTCAGCCAAACCCCGAAAACCGAGACGTGGAAACCCGTTCATCCTGTTTTTGTTTGGCCTCGCCTCAGTGGCACCTCTTTTCTTGCATCCAAGAATAGAAAACTTTTTTTCTCCACCCAGCTCTGAACCCCTGTGCCTAGTTCACACCCAACAGTGATAGTGTTTTCCCGCTAAAGTGTTCACTTCCACTCAACGGGTGTCCAAAACATCCAAAACATCCCCGCCATCACCTTCATGTGTAACCCTTGTTCAGCCTCAGTTCAAACCACAGCGAGTTTCTCATCAGTTGTCGCTTTGTCTCGCCATAAACCTCAGTGAAAAAGTCAAACTTTCCTCAACTTTTTTACACCACTTTTTGCTTGCTCGCTCCGCTTCCTGCAACAAAGTCACTCATCGCCATAGTAGACAATGCATGGAACCATGCTGCTTTCTCAGAAAGCGGCATGATTCCTGGAAATCTGGTGAAATAGGCATTACTCTGCTAAATAAAGACTGGTGCTGCGAGGTCGCACACCGGCTTTACAGGCTGAAACAAGTCCAGCAACTAAAGGGTGATTTATGCTTGGTTGCGTGCCAGTGTCATGCACCCAAAAATAGGCAATCTACAAGCTCACAAAGAGTCACTCTGCAACGCATTTGTGAGCTTGTAGATCTGCTATTTTTGTTGCTGTAGATTAAACAAAGCTCGAAAAAATATCAACTTAGTATGGAGGCAGTGTATACTGCCTCCAAAATCATTGGCCTTCCCAGAACCGAACTCTCAGACATGAACGACAGAGCAATGACACTGAAGTGTGAATCAACTACTCACAATAATGACATCTGGACCGAAATATAGGACTTTGAGTTGAGTTTGCTTTAGCAGGGGGTTTGACCACTTTTCTGTCTCGCTGACATGTTGTATGGATGTATTTAGGAGATTCTATGTATTGTCTTTACTGTAGTCTTTACATTACATACTGTTCTTTATGTATTTCTATGTTGAACAGGCTGTGAAAACAAAAATCTGTTTGACACAAACATATGTCTGGGATCATTGGGATCATTGAAGTCTAATTTAATCTAATCTAATCTTACTGTTGCTGGAGGTGAACGTAGATGCCGGTGCCACAGGAGCCATGGGAGGGGAGGAGGGCAATGGAGAGAGGGAGGAGGCGAGAGACGGAGGGCAGGCAGGTGAAGGAGGAGTGGAGGGGGAGAAGAAGAGGTGGACAGAGTGATGCTGGAGGACGTGGCAGGGGAGTGCTGTCAGACACCTGGAGACACAGTTACACAGACAGAGAAATAGTCGCAATTATTTTTGCAGAATTGTTTTCATTCATCTGTATAAATTCATCTATTGAAGATTTTCATTTTTTTTTTAAATAATAGGTGTAAGCTTGTAAATTGTCTATTTCCACAATTTTGGCCATAGTACAGTATTTATTTGGATTATTGGTACTGGTCATCGTCAGTCATTGCTTTGATTTAAGTTGGTCACACTTTACTTGAGCATGCAAATTCATACACATAATTAACGCTTAATTAATGATGAATTAATGATGAACTGTGCAATTTTTGTTCACAAAGCCTAAAAGGCAAACAGAAATGTAAATTGTATTTATGTTAATGTCAAAAACACAATTAAACGGTTAATCGCAATTATTTGTGTGATTAATCGTCAACTAAAATGTTATGATCGTGACAGCCCTATACACGGAGATGAAGAGGGGCAGACAGGCGCATAGACTGTCAGTTCAATATGTAAAACAATTAATGAAACATGACTTATGACTGTTGTTCACTTGCGGGCTGCAGGTAGTGCAATACATAGGAGACTTGTTGAATTAAAACGCCTTTGGAAGATACAGGTAAGTGTATGATAATAATGTATTAAGTGTCAGATGGGACTCACCTGGGGTCCAGCTCCAGAGACTGAGACAGGAACTTCTCTACTCCTTCCTCAGGAAACACCTGTGACAGCTGTGGGACACATGACACGCTGGATACTCACATACACTCACACTGGATATACACAGTAAAAGTGTTCATGTAACCTTGAGAGTGTACAAATGTAACTTGATTCTGATTCTGAACTCATGTCACAAATGGATAAGTTAACACTGAAGAGTTTACTGTGTAAGCACTTTGTACAGGAAGTAGATTTGCTGTCTAAAATGGTTTGATTCTTCTAATTCTGCTAACACAGGAGGATTTTTTTCCCCAAATAATTTTGAAATTATATTATGAACATGTGTATATTTTACTTTTTATTTATATTTACATTTAAGACCTCACTTAAATGATAGATTTACCGTAGATCAGAATGTGGGATTTGTATTGCAAAATACCACAACAAACCCAACAAACACAAACACAAGCAACATGTGTCTACAGTATATACAACACGATACAAAAGAGCATAAGCTAGCATGGTACAGTACAATGTAATAACATACTACTACTGTACACCGCTCCATGCAATAAATAAAATGACACACACCACAGCAATAAAACATTACAGCACAGTAATACAAACAAATACTACAAAAAACTATGAAAACCATAATAAATATCTCCACATGTGATCTTGATGCTCCTGACCTGGGAAAGCAGCTCTGTCACCTCCTGTTGAGTTCTGACCACCGACAACACACATCCATCTGACCAACTGGCCTGGAGGAGTGAGAGAGAGAGAGAGAGAGAGAGAGAGAGAGAGAGAGAGAGAGAGAGAGAGAGAGAGAGAGAGAGAGAGAGAGAGAGAGAGAGAGAGAGAGAGAGAGAGAGACCAGTGGAGGAGACAGCAGGGATTAGGGGTGCCAGTCAATCAAACTAATTGATTTAATCGATTATAAAAAAAATATTGAAAATAAATTATTAAATAAATTAAAACATTAAGGAAAAGAAAAATAGCAGATCTACAAGCTCACAACGCATCGCAATGCGATGGGTTGTGGGCGTGTACTGTAGATCTGCTACTTTCCCTATTTTTTATGACAACGTTGTGTGACGTTGTATAAAATCGGTCTTACATGATTAATCGATTTGTTGATATATCAAAAATGTATATTTAAATATATATTTTTTTAAACAATAAAAAATGCGCTTCTCTGTTATTTGGTTAATTGAAAAGATAATCGATAGAATAATCATTAAGAAAATAATTGATAGTTGCAGCCCTAGGGATGATGAGACGGACCACAGACATCAATGCTCAGGGGGAGGAATAGAGGAAAGAGGACGAGAGGAGGAAGAGGGAAGGGTTAGCCAGAGGAGGGGGAAGGAGAGGAGGTTGAAACAGGGGTCAGGAGAGGATGGAGGGAAATAAGGAAACAGGGTCGAGGAGAGGGTGAGAGAACAGAGGATGAGTGAAAAGAGTTGGCAAAAAAGAGGAGGTGAGTGAAGAAAGGAGTAAGCAGTATTAAAGAGGATATACTGTACAATACAAAATGTATAGTATGTGAGCGCATCGGGCGCACAGAGTAGACTCACCTCCAGCACAAATTCACTGGTGTCATCAGACTTACGCGTCACTGCCCTCAGCGCCACTTTCTCGATCACCACTGAAATGACAAGAGAAACGCCATGTTTTAGTTGAAAACCATTTCTGTTCTGCCAGCAACACATCTACTAAGTACTAAGAATGGCATGCACGCTGACGCATGGGGTCACAGGCTGCTCGCCTGGAGGCTCGCTGGGGCACACCTCAAGCAAGGCCTTGCTGTCGAAGCACCTGCCTTGTTTTCAAGTGATGCAAGAAGTAAAACATTTTTACGGACTCCCTCCGGTCCATCCAATCCACCTCAGACTGCTGAATATGGATGTCATTCATATATATATATATATATATATATATATATATATATATATATATATATATATATATATATATATATATATAGTACTGTGTATACATACATATACTTGTGTGTGAGAGTGTGTGTGTGTGTGTGTGTGTGTGTGTGTGTGTGTGTGTGTGTGTGTGTGTGTGTGTGTGTGTGTGTGTGTGTGTGTGTGTGTGTGTGTGTGTGTGTGTGTGTGTGTGTGTGTGTGTGTGTGTACACTGTATGTAAGTGCCTTAATGTTTGACTCTGCCACAAAGACATGCCACGTCTAGTCCATTGGATAGGAGGTCCATTACAGTAACTAGAAGGTGAGAGTTAAATAAATGGGAATGTTAACCAGATGGGTGTGTGTAGCTCCAGGTACTTATTTAGACACATTAGACTCTTGACTCTCGATCTGAAACCACAACAGATACTGTAGACATGCAGGGACAGCACAGAGAGAAAAGACTGAAGGAAGAGAGAAAACAAACAACAACGGACAAGAACAACAAGAGAAAGAAAGAGAGAGACAGAGAGACAGAGAGAGAACTCAAAATGTATATGAAATGATTAATGGTACATGTCAGATATGATCCTGACAAACAATCTCACCAATTCTCTGTCTCTGTCTCTGTCTCTGTCTCTGTCTCTGTCTCTGTCTCTGTCTCGCTCCCTCACACACACGCACGCACGCACACACACACACACACACACACACACAAACACACACGCACACACTCCAAACATCCCTCACCACCTTGCCTTGTGCCCGCTGGGCAGCAGCTGTGGAAGTCTCTAAATGCCTGCTGTCATACACACTAATCCAGGCTTCGGGCTTCACACACACAGACACACACACACACACACACACAGACACACACACACACACACACACACACACACACATACTGTACACACACAAACGCGCAAACACACGCACGCACGCACGCACGCACGCACATAACCCCAACTGCACAGTAGTAACTCCTGCGGTGTGTTCGTATGTTATAATGACCCATGATTAACAAACAACAATAAAAGATAATGTTTTAGATTCACCTCACAGCCTTTATCTCAACAAAGAAACCACAAGAGATAAATCTTTCTCTCTCTCTCTCTCTCTCTCACTTTATCTACCATTGATGTTTTTGCTCCAGACGAGGCATGGTGTACAAAAACAGGCACAGTACATTAGGTGTACAAAAACATGTACAGCGCCGTACATGAGGTGTGGCTGCTTCACTTTGACCTGAGTCAGCAGAAAACTGCAAACACCCACAAGTTCTTACAAAGGGAAATTGTTCCACAAACTTCAATATGTGTGTGTGTGTGTGTGTGTGTGTGTGTGTGTGTGTGTGTGTGTGTGTGTGTGTGTGTGTGTGTGTGTGTGTGTGTGTGTGTGTGTGTGTGTGTGTGTGTGTGTGTGTGTGTGTGTGTGTGTGTGTAGTGTTTTATGCTGCTGACAGCTATGCGGTGTGACCATGAGGTAGTGAGATAGTTAGGTATTGTGTTACAGACAGAGGCTGGAGGCCAAGACAACAGACTGACAGACTGGCCTGATCCACTTCACCTCCCCGTCCCCCGGAGAGAGAGAATCACCAGGAAGATTAAATCACATACATCATAGAAAGTCATCATGAAGCAATGGACACCAACCTGTCAGTCAAAGTACTGTTTGTAGGCCCTTGCGAAGACCCAGTCACATTATACGAATTAGGATCACGAAAATGAAAACCATTGCTGTTTTGCACTACTGCAGTGGATCCCAACCTTTTCAGAGCATGTTTATACTTTAAGTTCCTATTTGTCGGAATCACAACGAAAATTCAAATTTCCAAGGTTTTAAAGAAGAAATACATTATATAGTTGGAACGCTTTTTTACGTCTACACCACCTCTTTGCCAAAGCAGATCTACAATAACAGATCTTCTTCTTGTAGATCTGCTTTTCTCAGCTAATGTTTCCCCAAAATATGGATGCTGGGGTTCAAGTGGTTAAATCTCTGAATTGTTTCAATCCAGTTTTAGCCTTAAAACTGAATTCAAATATCACCAGACGTATCGGTAGGCAAAGATCACTGATTGTGTGGCTATACGCAAGACTAGTATTCTAGCTATAGCCTAGGCCCTAGGTCCTGTAATGTAACAGCAACGTAATGACGACGACAGGGACGACAGGGGCCTGACAATCAGGTGCTAGCGCTATAGAATGACTTCGCCACTGCCTCATGGTCATAGACTACTTGCTGCTTAGGACAATAATGTCACACATAGAATGTGTGATCCTTTGGGGCGCAGCACGTTCATGATCTTCTTTCAAAGGATCTTTTGGGGGGAGTGAGAAATAGAGGTATCATATGAAGCAGCCATATGGAAATAGCTATAGATAGCTCGGCCCTCTGCACAATGCAAGATTTCCCTGAATGCCCAAATGAGTGCTGTCATCAATGCTTCTGTCTGTTATGATGGTGAAACAGTACCATGCTTGGGTAATAACATGCTGTTATTAGTAGACTAACCTAATATTGACTTTCCTACACCACTACGTATTGGTGTGCTATAATCACTGGGCTCAGGGAACGTTACTGTGGGCCTGCTTCAGCACGCTGAATTGCCAGTTGGACAAAAACCCATTTCAAGGCATTTTTCAAAGTTTGATTGCTTTGGTCTTCGTACAGTATATAAAAACTTCCAGTAGTGGACTAATCCATGGAAAGAAAAGTTGCCATCTTCCTCAGAGTCTGAGGAAGACATCATGTGCTTTTGAAACGTCACATAAGAAAAATGTGTCCTCTGACTGTGTTTTTAAGAGTGCTCCAACATTTCTTTCCACAAATTAGTCCACTACTGGACATTTTCCTGGAACATTTTTGTCCATTGCATTTTGCCTTGGGTTTTTGATCACGCCTACTCGTTCTCTCTCATTTCTGTAGTGAGAAGACACATCTGTATGGTAATAATATGGTTATTAACCACGAAAATGGCCGATTTTCACCGAAGAGGAAAGGAAAAAGGAGGGGAGCAAGTATAAAACCCTGGTGGGTTTATACTATGTTCAACATAGTTAAGCTGACATGGGCACTCTTCCAATTTTGCTGGTGTACTTCTTGCTTTTAATACGGATGGCAAAAGTCACGTTTTGCTCAAAACGGTTGGTAGACATTGCCTGGAAGAATCACCATCAACCTAAATTGAAAGTATCCTAAGTAACATACCTTTAAACCATGTCACTTTCACTCACTACTAATTTCACTCTCTCGTACATTCAAGCTTGCATTCACATTCTCACACACACCCTAAGTAGGCCTTAGGCTAGCATTCTTCCAGCTGAGCTGTAGTGTTCAAATGTGTCAAGCATGTCACATCTTGTCCTCTTGCGTCTGAGTGGGTGTCATACACCCACAGACATTTCATGCACAGACTGTATGCACAGAGGTGGGGGGTTGGGGGTGGAGGTGGTGATATGCAGACAAACTAAGACAGAAAGAACATAACACAAGACGACAGAATAAGACAGAAAGAACATAACACAAGACGGCAGAATACACCAGCCTTGTACATGTTTCCTGGTATGCCAAAATGTTCGCCAAAACTATCGATAATTTACGTAGCGTTATTCTATTGATTACTTTTTCGATTCATCGAAAAATCGAGAAGTGTTTTTTTATATCAACGCAAAAAAATCAATTACTCTGATTAACCACTTAATCCCTGTTTCATACTTTAGTGTACAACGGTGATGTGCAGAAACAAAAATAGATTATTTTATTAACCACATGAACCCTTAGCGTCCCAATGCTGGCAATGTCATAATAGGCAAATATTTGCCTAAAATAGAAGATCTATACAAGCTCACAATAGGTCACATTGTGAGCTTGTAGAGCTGCATTTTTCAACTAGGATCACAATAGGTCACATTGTGAGCTTGTAGAGCTGCATTTTTCGACTAGGACTTTTGGTGTAGAGAGAAAAAAGGAAGGGGCCAAGTACAGTCAACAAATTATACAGGGTTTAAGTGGTTAAATACATATTTCTTTATAATCTATTAAATCGGTTAGTTCAATTGACTGTTGCACAACTACTAGGTTAGTAGGGTTAAATTCATTGTACTGGTGTTTGACTAGATGTTTGAATGTTTATGAACCATGATGGAAACAAGCCTTTGGACTTTTTGTGATCATTCATTTTCCTTTAGTTTTTTTAACATATACGTCTGCACCTTTTCAAACGTGGATAAAATATTTAATCAATCAAACATACTGTAGATGCAGACCAACCTTTTCCTGCTTTCCCCTGGTGGCTCTTTGCTGGCACTGGAGCATCCTGCCCTGACCCGGAGGGCAAGGGAGGAGATGGATGTGGGGGTGGGGGAGGCTCTGGGTGAGGAGGGCTGACGTTCTGGCGGCTGGCCTGGTCTCCTCGCCCCACCCCAACCCCTGACCCCAGCCCTGATCCCGGGCTGCTCTCCTTAGCTTGACTCTGAAACATAAAGGTTAGGGGTCATTGAAAGAGGGTGATGATGATGCCACTGACCCAAAGGTTAGGGATACACGTATACAACTTGTCCATACAACTGTTACTTTTCAGGCAATGGGAAAAAAGAGCCTGTGTCCCAGTCGAGCCAATGTAGTTATTGTTTTGTCACAAGCTCTTGTTAACCCATTACAACCGGGAAAGCATCTTTGTCATTTTAGTTTCTAGTGTGGGCTATTCAAAAGTAGCCAATATACAATCTCACAGCGCGTCACTTCGTGCGGCACTGCGAGCTTGTAAATAAAAAAAAATGTTTTTTAATACAGGTCTTCTCTTCTTGGGGTCCCTGGCACAATTTTTTTTTTGATGGGGGTCTGTGGCCATATATATATCAATTTGGGTGTCCATGGCACAAAAAAGTTTGGAAACTACTGGTTCAGAAGGCATTTGTTGAATCGACCTCAGGTCTTAATGGGTTAATACAATGGGCCTTCCAAAATGAACAACATTTTACACAAAAAAAATCACCCCAGTAAGTACTGCATGTTGTTAGCATTTAGTTCATTCCCACATGGGAGCTGCCCAGTGTGACCTCCATCAAACAGCAGCAGCAGCTGTGTGTGAAATGCTTTGCTCAAGGGCACCTTGACAGTAGTTGTTGATATACTGAAGGTGAGAATATTTCATACTCACAGGATGTCACATCCCCCACTCACATTTTCCCCACCTTGTGTTGGCATTTGGACTGAAAACACTCTAGTCTACTCTAAGCGTCCTGGTTCAATGTCTTAGCAGTGTAAGGCTGGGCAATATATCCAGCAGTCACAGTGATGGGAAAATACAGACAAACATGCCGTACAAATGCGTGCCAGCAGACACATGGTTAAATACAACACCATGTAACCCAATACAATGCATCTGGAAGCAGATTTCCAACACGACAAAGTGTTTGTTTATGGCCGGCCCGTCGCTAATAAAACCGCATGTACCTACCAATCTATTACTGCTCTTGCTTTCAGTTAAACACACATGTACTAAGAGGGGGGAAAGAGAGTGAAGCAGTGGTATCTGAAACCAATTAAGTGTGCTACTGCCACATCCGCATGCTGCTCCAACAAAGCCCGCCAACTCCTCCCCTCTTGGTAGACAGTACTGTACACATACAGTATGGAGAGCAGACACCACTGGTGGAAGAAGTGCTAAGATTTTTTACTTAAAATAAAGGTAGCAATACCACAATCTAAAAATACTCTGTTACAAGTAAAAGTTTTACTTGAGTGAATGTACAAAAGTACTGGCATCAAAATCTACTTACAGTAGTACCAAAGTAAAAGTACTAAACTTTTCCAAAATGTTCAGCCAAAGTATGAAATAGGGCTTAAGTGGTTAATTCATGTTTTGTAATAATAATCTAAACCTGCAAAGTAACTACAATTTTGTAACTAAAGTTTTCAAATAATGGTAGTTATATAAAAAGTATAATATTTGCCTCTGAGATGTAGTGGTGTATAAGTAAATTATAAACGTGTTTAGGGTGAGTGAAGTCAAATTAAACTCAAGTAAAGAAAAAAGTACCTCACGATTTTTTTTTACAGAAGTACAGTGCTTGAGTAATATACTCCATTCCATCACTGGCAGACTCTGACACTTGCATCAACTACACTGATAGACTCTCTGGCTGCATAACAACTACTTAATAACTTGGACCGTATATAAGCAATAGACAAAACACGACAAATATTTTTAAAGTGGTATGTAGCAGTTGCTTGAAATTGAGATCTATGTTCAAAAACCCTGAAAGAGTGAAATAAAACATTTGAATAATTCATTCTGAAATACTGGTATTGTCTAGTTTTGTTTAGTTTATTTTTTTAGGGCCTAGGAAGCCTAGGAAGTCATCAAGATGATGTCATCAACATGACTTCAGAGAACCACGGGAAGCCATGCCGGCATTATACCCTGTATTGTTTTTCCCTTCTGCCTAGTAAACCCTGCTTCAGGGAACAGCTTATACTGTAGATACCTTATCAAGTACATATCTGTACTCATATACTCACTGGTAGTCTGGCTGCACAGTGGTATATCATACAGTGGTGTATCATATATCAACCTCAGCACTGTCACATCCACAGTCGATAGTCTGGCTCAGTACAAATATCCATTAATTGAGGATAGATACAATATGAACATATTATGTTCATATTACAGGTGATAGATTATACATTGTATCTATATTTAGTAATAGTTATACATTATGCTAAACCCAGCCAGTCCAAGTGCAGATGGCTACTGTAGGTCAGACTTAATTCTACCAATTCTTTATTAATTGATTTATTCATTTTATATATTTGCACTTTATTACATTTTTCTTCTCTTAGTTGTACTCTTACCTGTATCTATCCTTTCTTTTCCATGCCTATCGTGTTGCTGCTATGCGACCTGAATATCCCCAATGGGAACAATAGAGCTCTGTCTGTCTATCTATCTATCTATTGTAACTACTATCAGTTATTATCGTTTAAAGCATTGTGTAACTGAGGGATAGCAGGTCTTGTGAAAAAAAGTAAATTATCTGTTAATTTAGCTCTGAGAGGAAATCATTGGGACGTTCTAAATGCTCTCTCATTCTCTCTCTCGTTCTCACGCACGCACACACACACACACACACACACACACACACACACACACAGACAGACAGACAGACAGACAGACACAGACACAGACACAGACACAGACACAGACACAGACACACACACACACACACACACACACACACACACACACACACACACACACACACACACATACGCACATCCTAAACCTATATTTTCCCACCTCGTCTGGGCTGTCAACTCTAATAATTTGGCAGCCCTGTAATCAGAACACCTGTAGTTGTTTGCTACAGCAATTGATGCTATTTGTTCAGGTAATTCATCATGATAACCCAGGCTGATCATCAGGCCGACATCTAAAGCCTGATTTATACTTTGTTGTGAGCCGGTGTCACGTGCCAAAAATAGCCGATGGGACACGTTATGAGCTCGTAGAGCTGCTATTTTCGGCGCGCGACATCGTCGTATGACTGGGTATAAATTAAGCATTATATTATTCCTAGAGAATATATTGTATTGCAGTGAGAGATTTTGGCAAAGACATACTGAGAGCGTAAACAGACTGGGTCCATTTTTACACTCTCTGAGTTACATTTTACAGGTCCATTTGGATACATTTTGACACCTTTGCAGTTAAATTAACTCTGAGGATTTTACTGTGCAACTACGTAACTGTCTACTGGATACTGTACTGTACAGTACAGTATGCAACTGCTCTGCTTCACACTGAAAGGCTGTTCTTCTGAGCTCCGTGAGGAGAAAGAGAGAACGCATTTAAAACTTCCTGGTGATTCACTGGAGACACACACACACACACACGCACACACACACACGCACACGCACACGCACACACACACACACACACACACACACACACACACACACACACACACACACACACACCACAGTGAGTTGATTTCAGCATAGAGAAATGTGCTGACCTGCGCGAAGCAGAAGCCAAGAGCAACAAAACACCAAATACAAACGCTCCTCTCTGAGCAGGGTACTTTCCCTTCACTGCTCACACATGTTGAACCAGCATGCTTGCCTGCCTGCTCGGCTGTGTGTACGGATTATGTGCAAGAGAGAAGCACACAGAGAAAGGTAGAGAGAGAGAGGGAGAGAGAGAGCGAGAGAGAGAGGGAGAGAGAGAGAGAGAGAGAGAGATGTAGAGGGAGAGAGAAAGTAAAATGGGTGCTTAGGAGTGAAATAAAAGGCACATGAAGGAGACAGGACACTGTCAAATCCTAGTTGTTAACCACTTAAAGGAGGAGTTCACCCAAGAAATGACTTATTTTCTATCAATTGTACACCCTATGAAGCCTTGAATCCATGGATTCTTTTTAGTTTTTGTCGCATTCCTAAGCTAATAATTTGATTCCCGTCTCCTACCGGCTAATGTATCCGGTAGGAGACACAAAGTAGATTATTTGTGTCTCCTACCGGAAATACACACAGTCATCAAATTATTGTCTTAGGAATGCCACAAAAACAAAAATAAATCCATGAAATGAAGGCTTCATGGGGTGTGTAATTGATAGAAAATAAGTCATTTTTGGGTGAACTCCTCCTTTAAGCCCTATTAAAATATAATAATAATAATGATAATAATCAAATAATCATTATTATTATTAATTATTACAATGATAATACAAGCTCACAACGGGTCACGATGCAATGCGTTGTGAGCTTGTAGCTTTGCTATTTTTGAAAAGTTTTGCCTATAATGACATGCCCAAAATTGGTACCAGGTTGAAAGTTTCTGCGGATTTTAATGTTTTTCTTAATTTTTTTGTCTCGTAATCATTTGCTTATTTTTCTTTCTCTCTTCCACTGTCTTGATCTTCGCTCGTTATTCTTAATAGTTTGGATCTTTGGCCCCTCCTCTTCTCTCTCTACGACTATTCCAGATGTGACAGTACAGTAACAGAATGTTTATAAACAACTATGCTCACTGGGATGGGAAACTCCCCCATTCCCTTCCTCTCCCCTTCCTTCCCCTGTCCCCTGCTTCCCTCTTTCCCCCTCTCTCCTTCCCCCATTTGCTTCACCTTCTATTACTAAACATTCTCGCAAAGCTACATACATCACATGTGACGGTAAAAATAATTACTACACTGTCAAAAACATCTGATCTCATAACATACTTTTTGGGGGTTCTTCAACATTATTTTGTCAAGTAGGATCACCTACAGAATATTTAAAAAGGCTGAGCCTCAATGTCTTAATTAAGCTGTTTACACTTTGTATCCAAATGCATCTTGAGTAATCAGATTGCTAATGTGTGAACGCATTGTAGACACATTGAAAATCTGACTTGTGGATGTGGTTTGAGCAATCTCATTTCAGTCTATGATGTGTCTTCAGTGATCTTTATGTGGTTAGAGACTATCAGATATGATTCTGATTACTCAACACACATTTGTGTCTGTTAACACATACTGTACACATGCGCACTTCCCGACCACACACACACACCTAACACACAGAGTTAGAAGATGAGCTGTTCAGCACTTCCTTGGTGGTTGGTTACACATCTAAATTAGCGCTCTGGGAGTCCGTTAAGGTCACACTGTGTAAACAGGATTGATCTGGGACCAGGCAGGGAATTTCTTTATTAATCTGTGAGATGTTTAACAGGGAGCACTTACTTGTGCCATGTCTCTTTTCTACATGATAAGGAAGAAGAGGTGCAATGATATTTAAATTGACTCCATATATTCTAGGACTGCCTACACAATCAATAGCAAAGAAAATATAAACTGAAAACTACAATTACTTTTGGAAACTGGAGAAACATTCTGAATGGAAGTAATCAGAGCATATCCAGACTGTCCTTCAATTTGGATTTCACTGTAGGATTATTGCCAGTATTAATTAGTTAGTTTATGATACAGTATGACCTTTATCTGACATAGGCTGTGTTCTATCATTGCCAGAGTTTGCCAGATTTGCATTGAAAGAGATCGCAGATCTGCTATTTTCGCCAAATGTTGGCTCCAGAATAGGGATGCTAGGGTTCACATGGTTAAAATGAGTAAAGTAAAGTCAAACAGTGGTCCCCAATTACATTGAAACTAAAGCGTACACATCAATGGACACAGACGCGCGCACGCGCACACACACACACACACACACACACACACACACACACACACACACACACACACACACACACACACACACACACGCACGCACACATTACGAATTCTGCCAGTTCCTACCTTGTGCCAGCATGAGCAGTGTGTGTGACAGGGTTGGCAGGAGGGCTGGGGCAGGTAGGCGGTGTTGGCATCAGGCATGGCACAGGTGGCAGGACACAGCGATGGATGGGCCACAGACACTGTTTGACGGTGATGGTGGTGATGATGCTGGGCGTAGCAGACAGCAGTTCGATCCCCACTGGACCCTGCTGCTTGACCCTCCCCTCCCCCACTGCTCACCTATAGGGACAGATGACATCACTCTAATCACAATCAGATTATCAGAACCAACTTTATTGTCACATCACAGGTTTACAGGTGTAAAGAAGTGGGTGAAATTTGCTTGTGCTCCATCGTTTTGGTTGTTTCCATGAAGAGAAAAGAAGGGCAGGGGGACAGGGAGAGCAAGGATAAAAAGAAATCAAGCAGTAAAAGAGAAACTCAGTGAGAGTGAATAGGTAGTGGCTCCTGAAATGTCATTATCAAACCCACAATGCATAGCACAAATCAGCAAGAGGTATGACACTATATTTGAGTTATTATGTTAGAGATGGTTGAGTTTAACTGTATAACCACCACAGAATCCACCAGCGGCGGACTGGCCATTTGGCGTACCGGGCAATTTTTTTTATTTTTTTTTTTAAAAATCTTTTCGCTCTCGTTTTAGGATTATTACGGTCATTTCCGGGTCGCGCGGCCCAATTATTAGTTACGTTAATGTTTGGGCTGGGATGCTTTCCAGCAAGGGCCTCAGTGCAGCTGCAGAGTTCATGTGCAGGGCTTGACAAACCCCCCCCCATTGACAAAACGGTCCGGGGGGTGGTGGGCCGGTTCGGACCAAAATGCCAGGGCTGAATTTTGGTCCCAGTCCGGCCCTGGAATCCACTAACCCGAAACAACTACTGCTCATCCAAAAGGGCATCCCCTTTGGCCATGGGAGATTTTAGGTTTCTTGTCTTTAGGCAGGACTACACTGCTACATCCATACCCCTTTGCCCCCCAACCCCACCCCTAGGAAACCCAACCACAGAGACGAGCCGACCAATTTAACCACATTGATTTAAACCTGGGTCTCTCACTCATTGGAAACTAGATATCTAATGCTCATCCAAAGGGGAATCCCCCTTGGCCAAAGGAGATAGTAAGCTTCCTAACCTCAGGCAGGGCTACTCTGTTACACAGGCATGGGTTTAGTGTGGTTATGATCAGAATAAGGATCTGGTAGGGCGGGTAGCCAATGAGATTGTGTGACCTCAAATTCCCGGATATGGAGCTTGTAGAAATTGGGTACCAGGGGGGGCGGAAAGGGGAAAAAAGGAAAAGGAAAAAAATTAATTGGGTATTACTATTCAGGAACCATGCCAGAAAAAAAGGGGGAAAACAGGAAATAGACTGTTTACATCAAGCCTTAAAAAAAATATATGCCTAGAATTGTCATATCTGATCATGGTTTTATCATCTTTATGGTCAATAAGGTTCATATTTAGAAGTGTCGGTACAGCACCATAACTTTGCACACGTTTTAGTTTTAGCACTAAATTCATGCCATTTCAAGCCACTCTAATGAACCAAACTACATGAACTAGCTACATTAAATGTGATTTTCCCCAGCCTGTTTCAGATGATAATTGAAACGGGTCAATGAGTATTTTCCCTTCGGCAGCATAGGTGACAGAAGTTCTGACAGAAGTTCTGTGACAACAGTTCTGTCACAGAACTGTTGTCTCAGCAGTTGCTTTTGGAAGCAGGAGTAGGAGTTAAACTTTCTTAAGGTATAGACTATTTAACCTTAAGTGGCAACCTTTTCATTGAGATGTGCACTTTAGTCTCACCTGCAGTATGTCATGTATCTGGCTGAGTTCCTGCCTCAACACCTGCTTTTGGTGAAAACTGAAGGCTGGGTGGTTCGAGGCCATGGTGAACAGCAACAGAAACTGCTCCTCGGTCCGTCCGTCGTTGAGCGGCAGGCCATAGTTATTGATCACCGTGTCGATGTGCGTGAGCGTCCGGTACAGAACCGCCGCGGCCGCGTGGTTGTCCGAGCTGAGCAGAGCCAGAGAGACCAGCAGCTTGCTGCGGACCACCTCGTCCGTGATGTTGGTCAGTCCCGAGAGGTCGGCGGGGTTGTTGGCTCTGATCTCGGCGTCCCGCAGAGAGTGGTAGTCCTTGCGGGCCAGGTCCTCCAGGCAGGAGCCGAGGAAGCGCAGCTCGATGGGGACGCAGAGATCCAGCAGGCCGCACAGGAACTCTGCTCTGTGGGCTGAGGACAGCGAGGAGAACCAGCGGTACACCCCTTCCCTCTGGACCCAGCTCCGGTTCTCCACCATCATCACCACACAGATCACCTCTCACATCAACGTTGTGGGGGTGATGATGTGTGATAGCAACAATGTCCTATTATAGGCTCGATAGCTGCTGTTAAACAATAAAAAAAATCTAAATGTGTGGTGTAGATTAGTGGAGGCTATTGTTTGAAAGTTAAACTTCACAACAAAGGAAACGCGTGTCTACGTGTGCGTAATTGCGCACGCGTGCGTGCAACCCGATACTCTTTGAGTGGCCAAAAGAACGCAGCGACTTCGTAAACTTTCACCTGAGTTATTTAGGGTGACGGTGTAAGTTTTTCATTGGATAAATATGCCCGTAAAGCACAATTCATCCATATACGATTATAATAAAAAGTGAAATAGAAGAAGCGAAAACATTCCCTTTGTCTGTAGACCAGCAGTACGGCACAGGCCGCCGTTTAACATCCTGAATCTTTTCAACTCTCATCATCATCATCATACACATGGAAGCGTGTTGGTTTTTGCGTTGGTTCACGACGAGCCACGGATCACGGAATATTCCTGCCGTTTTATTATTCCTTTCTCTGTGAATGTGTCAGTCAGACCATTATCATACCCTCCAGATTACCCACGTCAGACGATCGGGCTCCAGTACAGGACGTCCACGGTCTTTCCTGGAGCAAAATGGAACAAAACGCGCCGTTTCATCCAGGGGGACATTATCATGGACATATGATTCATATGATTCAAACATCGTAGCCTACTTTACTGTTCCATGGACTCTGCCTGGCCTGCGGCGCCCGGCTCTCCAGTCCCACTGCAGGAAAATTCCTTCCCGTATAGGAAGGTGATCCTGATCCTAAATCCTCATGGTTTCGCAGAACTTGTGAGGCCACCGCGCCGTCGGCAATAAACAAAACCATAAAGCCCTCTATTGCTTCAACCGATAATACTGTGTGCTGCTGGGTTAAAGTTTAAAAACTAAACTATTGCAGCCATAGGCTGCTGGCTGCTCCTGTAAATACTAATAGCAGTCCTTGCCGCTCAAGCACGATTCGTGTTTATAATCATGTTATAATCCTGTTTGTCCAATGTTCGTGATTTAAGTTAGTGCAAATCCAGAAATAATACGCCCCCTTCATTCTGCCATGGTCCTGAAAGCGAGAAAAAACAGCTGTGTATAACATTATCCCTATAACTCTGGTCGTCAGAAACCAGCCTAACATCTATAGAAATAGCAGCTCTGATTGGAGCTAAGTCTTGTCTGTATGTACAGCTTCTCCTATGATTGGCTAGGAGTGTATCCAGTGATGGAAAAAGTACTCCATTTGTTTTTTACTCAACTTCAAGTAAAAGTATCAATACTGCCATGTAGAAACACTCTGTTACTCTGTTAAGTAAAAAGTCAGGTATTCAAAATGTTGTACAAAAGTACAATAGTATTGGCATCAAAATATACTTAAAGTACCAAAAGTAAAAGTAGGCTACCCATAAAGCAGAATGTTCCATTTCACAGGTTTCAAATGTATACAAATCTTTTTAAAATAGCAGTTCTACAAGCTCACTGTGAGCTTGTAGATCGTCTATTGTCAAATAGCCGATCTGCAAGCTCACAGTTTAAATAGGGCTTAAGTGGTTAATGTATCTTTTTAATGTATGTTTTGCAATAATAATGATAATCAAAAACTACAAAGTAACTAGTAACTAAAGTTGTCAAATAATTGTTGTGGAGTAAAAGTACAATATTTTCCTCTGAGATGTAGTGCAGTGGAGTAGAAGTAAAAGTATAGAAAACTGGAAATACTCCAGTAAAGTAAAAGTACCTCAAAATTTAACTTAAGTACAGTAGCCTACTTGAGTACATGTACACTTAGTTCCTACTTTCCACCACTGAGTGCATCCGCTGGCCTGCTATTTCATATATTTTTCTAAAGCGCTCATACATATCTCATCAAACATAGCCTACAGCAACTCGTTCCACCTTTATTGAGACGCTTTGTGTGGTTATCATCAGAGGTTAGTTTGTATCGGTGTCAAAGAGCATCTTAGGGTCACCAAACTTTCCTCAAAGTCACAAACTGCAGTGCTCAGCAAAGAATAAAGGGAGAAAGTTCACCAGGCCAAATACAGTTGGAACTGGGCGAAGATCTGCTATTGTAATTCCATGATGTCAGTGTTGCAGATGGTGGCGCCAAAGACTGCTCTTAAGTTTGCAGTGAGTTGTAGTCCAACATGAACTAGAAAGAAATGAGACATTTAAATCAATTTAATACTGGACGTTGCCCACTATTTTATTCTCAAACAGCATTCCCATCGGAAAACACTAGCTACGCTCACAGTTCAACAGCCATAGATGTCATCTTTTACTGTTGTGAAAATATACCATCTGACTGCCACTCAAAATTAATGTCCTCCACTGCTGGTATCTTGTAATTAACATGTTAGTCCAGTAGATGGCACTATAAGGCCTTGTTGAAGCATGGTGGAACAGGAATTTAAAGGGGTTATGATGGACACATTTGCCATGCTGACAGAGGTGATCAAAACATTACATGATGGGGACTTACTTACTGTAAGTCACTGATGTGAGTGAGTGCTTACTGCTCATATAGACTGGCGTGAATTTGAAATATCTCGTTATCACTCAAGCTCCTGATTTATTTCACTTCCCCTCATCTTCTCTTTCATCATCCCTCCATCCTTACATCTATCTCTCTCTCTCTCTCTCTCTCACTCCCTCACATTGAGAAGGTAGGTCTCTACAGATAAGCACCGCCTCTCTACCCTGGCCCTGCCCCTCTTGTGACGGAGGATAGTTCAAGCAAGGTTGCTATAGTAACTATACCCCTCCTTCCCAACCTGGCCTGTTCCACTTCCTCCGCATCAGGGATGCTCTCTCTCTAGCCCCCCCCCCACACCCCACACCCACACACACACACAAACACACAGGTTGACTTTCTGAGAGAAAGAAGCTAGAGAATAGATGGGCGGAGAATAGAAGACAAAAAGCGTAAAGAAACCTAGTCCAACAAACGACAAGACTCAGTCGATATCTTTCAAACACTTTCATTATTTTCTCCACAGAACTCAAAAACAAAACAGAGTAAGTCTCAGGAAAGTAAAAGAATGAAAAGTAAGAAAGTAAAGCAAGAAAGAAAGAAAGGATATTAAACCTAGAGAGAGAAAGAGCTGGGCATGCTGTAGCATGCTGCAGAGTACAAGGGACTGGGTGGGGTGTACAGGGCCTGTTCACCAGGCTGGTGGCACACAGCCTGTTGTCAATGTTAAAAAAAACATGGGACCCACCAAACATAATTGGGCATATTCACATGGCATTTGTTCTTATGTCATACTCGTGTGAATATGGTCAATAGAGTATCGTCTCAACCTGGGACCCAGGCACAGTGTAAAGTACTTTTAGTCATGTGGGCCCAGAAATAATCCCACTGTTAAGTGTTCATTTCCAATTAGAAAGAGTGCCAGCGTGTGCCCTGTACAGCACGAGAAACACAATCAGTTCCTGCTCTTCCAAGTTGTTACCAATGTCAGCACGCTCACCAGACATTACATGGACACACACACACACGCACACAAATATACTCGCATAAATACACCCACAGTAGCCAGTCTGCCAAATGTGGACAGGTACACAGCAAACATGAGTCGGTTTACCTGTCACTGAGACATCTGACCAAGGCAATGGATCACTCATATGAAGACATTTGGATAATTTAGATTATTTTAAATGCCCATTTGTTTAGGTCTACAGGAATACCAAAAGCTCCTGCGTGTCTATACTTGATGCATATTTTCACTGTTACTGTATGTTCTCATAGGCAAGAACAATAACAGTCACTCCCCACAATATTGCCGCTCCCAAAACATAACAAGTCACATGTTTTTATGGAAGTATTTTAGCTTTCAGAGCTTTGACACACAAAGGACATACATATGCATGCATTTTTGTACTGTATAAATTTGCTTTACAAAAACAAGGCAGGAGGCAATTTATTATTATTTTTACCCTGACATCTTGCAAATACGGTATAGCTAAGAAAAACGGTTGGTTGTCTCGGTCGACGCAGAGGTACGTTTTGGGAGTGGCACATGGAGAGAGGAGCTTGTTTTGCATCTTCTTTTCTCTGTTCAACAGAACAGTAGTATGTAATGGTTCATCTTCAATCTGCAATCCTTTTGTTGTACGACAAATAGTGAAAATAGCCTACAAGCATCACAACACATTGTGAGGCTGTAGATCTGCTTTTTTCAATATCTATAAATATAAAAAAGGGCGAACATTTGCCCAAAATAGGAATGCCAGGGTTGATGTGGTTAAGGGTCACAATACGTAGGTAACATAACGAGGTAAGGAAGATAATAAAGTAACAACTGACTCAATTTTGTGACTTTCTTTGCAACCAATGTTGCTTTGATGTTTTTGTCCAATTTGTGAAGCCTATCCCTGTGCCTGCTGAAACCAATACTGCCTCAGAAAAGGAGCCATGAGCCAGATCATAGCTTTATTTATAAGTTGTCAGGAGCAGGCCTTCACTATACACAGTAAAATCCTCAGTGTTCATTTAGCCATTAGCACGTTCTTAGTTGAACGAACACTGAGGAAATTACTGTGTACTTCTCAAGTTTTAAGAACTAAGGCGATGCTGCCTCCTCTGACTGGTCTATGTGGGGGTCAGATGAACGATGGTCAGTAGACAACAGAAAGAGAGAGAGAGAGAGAGGGGGGCAGATGTCAGCAGGTGGTAGTGGGTAGGATAAGGATGAACAGTGACAGTGTCCTGGTGAGCTTGTCCTGTAAAGTTCACCAGCAACATGAAAGGCCACTGAGCTACTGGGAGACCACACAAATAAGCAGACGCACGCACACACACACACACACACACACACACACACACACACACACACACACACACACACACACACACACACACACACACACACACACACACACACACAGGCATGAGCTCATTTGCACACACAGCCCCAAACACACTATCACTCTGAGACATGACACACAAGGGATGAGAGGAGACAACAGGAAGGATGGCTGCTGTGAGGAGAGAGAGAGAGAGAGAGTTGGTAGATGAAGAGAGAGATATGGATTAGAGGAGACCACGGGGGGTAGGGGGGTAGCGGTCCAGTGGACGCATGGCGACTAAAGGAAATGATGTCATTCAAAGAAGAGCAATAGGTCGTCTTCCATCAATCTGTTCTTCCCTAAAGTGCCAGGTATCCAGGCAGCTTAGTGACTGCTCTGAGTCAGTCAACGCACGTAGGCACGCACACACACACACACACGCACACACAAGTAACAACATCTGGAAAAGCAAGGGAACCAATAAGAAAGGATTATAAAGACGGGGCGGGGGAGGGGGGAGTGTTACAAAATGAAGAATATATCCATTAACATATCATACATGAGAGAAAATGAATTAATAAATTCATAAATAAAGTTTTAAGTTACAAATCTGTCGAAAAAAACTAGGATCTGAGGATGTAAAAGTCTGTCGCAACAGTCCTCTCTGCAGACAGTGGAAGCAGATGTCTCATTGTGATGATGCCTGCTGCATCTCACCTGGCCCGGTAGCCAGACAAGTTCAGCCCACTTTGGACAGGTTTGTAGCCCAATCGTTCCATATTTGAACTATTTAAGCTCATATTAGACCAATTTTCGGTAGACTATGAGCCCTTCTTTAGTCCAGTTACCTGTACTAGCTGACCCTGTTTCAGTCCACTCCTTTGGACTGTGTGTTTAACCAGCTTCTCAGTACAATCTCTGGCCCGGGTTTAGAATGGGTTAGCCCACTTGTTACAGCCTAGTCAGGCTGAACCGACTGTGCAGTAGCCCTCGTTCCTTCAGCCTGGTGCAGCCTTCTTGCCAGGAACATGAAGAGGCAGCGGGTTCATCATAATATATGAATTTATAGTTGTCATAGCATAGATAGGTGGACTCTGAAAGTGTCACTAGTGTCTTTAAATAAAAAAGTGGATAAACAAAACAGCCACTGCGATGTTGAGCAGAATCACCATGACAACCAGGATAGAGCTGTAGGCCTGCGTAGGAGAGAGAGAGAGAGACAGAGAGAGAGAGAGAGAGAGAGAGAGAGAGAGAGAGAAACAGAGACAGAGAGCGAGAGAGAGAGAGAGAGAGAGAGAGAGGAGAGTGTTAATAAAAAAAGATACATTACACACATATACCCACAGACACACAGCATCCACCTGTCTGAACAAACTAAGACAGGAAACCCAATGAATTCTTGAATTTAAGTCGGGTCATTATGTTATGATGTTAATCTGATGATTAAGTTGGATAAACCCAATACGCAGTTTTCACACAAAAAACACATTTAGGTAGAGCAAATGGGGACAATGCTTAACAATGTGTAGCATTACTAGCTACAACTAGGGCTGCAACTATCGATTATTTTCTTAGCGATTATTCTATCGATTACTTTTGTGATGAATTGAATAATCAGGAAGCACTATTTCATATTTTTTAAATCTTATATATATATAAACGAATTGATCAACCACTTAATTCATTGTACAACAGTGACGTGCAAAAAATAGCAGATCTACAAGTTCACAATTCTGCTATTTTCACTTTATTTCTTATTTTTTATAATCGATTAAATCGATTCGTTTGATTAACTGTTGCATCCCTATTTACTACACTGTTTATCCATATCGGCCGGCTAACCCTGCCCATGAATCCAGAGCGATAGGCTTACCACAGTAGATCTGCGTCATTGATGATTACTGAACTAGAGATGGAGTAAATCCTCTCATTTACTTTTTCTACCTTCATTTACTGTACGTTAGGATGACTGAGAAAACCTCTCAAGCTGCTGGTTATCTGCTACTACCTCTCAATTAAACTTAATTGATACTTATAGTTGCTTGTGGGTGGTGTGCACCAAAAATAGCAGATCTACAAGCTCACAACACGACACGTTGTGAGCTTGTAGATCTTCTATTTTTGGCGCCCGACACTCACGCGCAACTACGCATAGCTCAGGCTATATTTAAGCAATATTACACGAGAGGGTGTGCTTTACCGTCATTATTAGCACGCCTGTGATGCGGTCAGGAACGAGGCGCAGCCGAGTTCCGCCGCGATCACAGAAGTGCTAATAATGTAAGGTAAAGCACACCCTCGAGTGTAATATTGCGATTATACAACAGTTACCAACAAAACACATCCAAATGTATTCATATTGTGGGGCAATTCATAATAAAAAAAATTCGCTTATCCGTTTCCCTGTAAAGAGAAGAGTTTATTTGACTGAGACAAAATAGTCCCTGTGGCAGCGCAGCACTCTGTCTCTCTGACTCTCGTCTTATCAACACAGCTGATTCCAGTAGGCTATATGCTCCGTCGTACGATCGTGTTACGTGGCCAAAATAACTGATCTACAAGCTCACAACGCGTCAAGATGGCGATGCCTTGTGAACTTGTAGATCGGCTATTTTTGCCGTGCGATACCTTCGTATGATAAAGTATAACATACACTGGACTGTTAACGAAATGGGAGTAATTTTACTTTAACACAGGAGGATATTTATACAGTAGGCCTATGGATGTTACCATTGAAATAAAGCACACTTTTTTCCAGTTATCCCTTTTATTATAGGATTTTAGGCGATTTAGTGTGCTCTCTTCTAACCATTGATCAACAGTAAGTCCACCAAATAAGTCAAAATTAACAACATAGTCCATCTTGCGTAGCTGTTTGTTCTCCGCCCGGTGGCGGCGGTGGGTACTGTCTGTTTGTTTTCCTACCGTGGGACAGTCACAGCGTGACTTCACAGCACAGCTGTGTCATATATGGTCTAATCAGGTGCGGACTGCAGAGCGGAGTGATTTATTTAATGTGATTAGGCCCGTGATATGATGCTGGTTTGAAGCACGGCTAGAAAGCTATTTCAACCAATCAGATTGCTTGGTCGGAACTACCTGTTGTATAATTCCCTATTCACACTGCAGGTTGGTTGAGCAACAAAAATCTTGTGATCGTTCCAGTTATGCAAAAAGAGGAGTCAGTGGGGAACACAGACTCGAGTATAATGATGGAGAGTAAGAAACAAACCCTGTGCTGAATCAACTTACTTACTAAGTGGTTTTTCTTTTCTTTTCTTTTTTAGCTCAGGACCCAACATTAGGTTTTATCCTAGTAATTGCTCACTGACACATTAATATGCCTGTCATGTGGGGTCCCCAAGGAAACAAGACTGTACCACGGTGTTACTCTGAATCAACAACCATTGTGCTATGATGAACATGTACATTGTTCTAATGTTCTGACTATTAGTAAAGGTACAGAATGGAGCTTTCCGCCAGCTTTGTTGGAAAGAGTATGTACAATCATTCAAACCTAGCCTGGTTCCAGCCGAATCTGCCTTTGCAAAATCGCATCGCACTTTAGCCCTCGGCAGATGTGTCGTGTGATATTGTCTGGCCACGCGAGGCTAATTCAAACCTTTCCTGGACATTAGGGTGAACTTTGAGGGGGAATAGGAGGGAATGGCACCACCTGTGACTAATTATTGAATGCAGTTTAATTAGCTTCATAGAAATTGTTCCTCATACTCATCATTTTGCATAAGCATTGAAGCACAAGCTTAAAAGCCTCTTAATTAAAACCATTAATTGAGGTTATCCTTGATGACATAAGCCAACAATACAATAACAACAAGCTGGTACAGTGATCTTAACACTGGTGGATGTGATATCTACGTAAGTGCTCTCTCTCTCGCCGCTCTCTCTCGCCCTTTCTCCGGGAAAAAAAGCTTGAAATGCATTTGCAAACATGTCATAACATCTTCCAATTCTCTGCAGCAGCTCTGGCCCCGTATCATGTGGTGTGTGTGTGTGTGTGTGTGTGTGTGTGTGTGTGTGTGTGTGTGTGTGTGTGTGTGTGTGTGTGTGTGTCCTTTTCAGGTTTCAATATCTACATACATTAATGTGTACTCAGTATACTGTATGAATATAGTATGTCCCCATGCGTGTGTACGTCAGTATGCATACATAAACAGTGTGTGTGTGTGTGTGTGTGTGTGTGTGTGTGTGTGTGTGTGTGTGTGTGTGTGTGTGTGTGTGTGTGCGTGTGCGTGCGTGTGCGTGTGTGTGTGTGTGTGCGTGTGCGTGCATGCGTGCGTGTGCCGTGTGTGTGTATGTATCCATTTGCGCTTGTTGTCCAAGTGTCTGACTCTGCATACAGTAATGTGTGCTCAATTTCTGAGTGTGCGTGGGTACTCACTCATGCATGTTTCTGCATACATGTGTGCTTAAAGTCTACATGTGTATGTCGTTGATGTCGGGTGGAAACCTCATATGTCCCAAACTATTATCTTCTCAGGATTCAAATGAAAAAATAGCAACATTTGTATGTCGTATGACGAAGTAGGGCATTAATATACGAAAAAAACGAAAAAGTATTAAATCTGGAGATAAGAGGTTTCTGCCCGACACCAACGATATACTGTATCTGTGCAGAAGTGTTAAAGTGTACAGTATGTTACAGTACCACAGTGCTCCCATTGTCTTAGCAGTGTTCCAGTGAATGTATCTGGGTGATAGTAGCGGCACAGTAAAATCCTCAGTGTTCATTTATCCAGCTGTAACTCAAGACAGCGTACAAATGTAACCAAGTGGGCCCGTTTGTACACTCTCAGAGTTCAATTAACACTGAGGATTTGACAGTGTACAGTAGTATCTGTGTATGCTGTGAACCTGTTATTACACAACTCTGACTTTGTCGCTGTCGGGTGGAAACCTTGTATGTCCAAAACGTTTTCAGAAAGTGCAAAAGAGAACCTGTGTTCGAATGGATCCAGTGTAGTTATTATTTAGTCACAAGCTCGTGTTGATACTTTTCATTGGTTCAATATTTATAAAACTCACAAACAAATGTAACCACTTTAAGCTTCACTTCAAGAAAATTCCCAAAATAGCAAAAATAGATAGAAAATAGAACTAAAAGCTCACAACGTGCAACGTGTTGTGAGCTTGTGGGTCGGTTACATTTTGAAATATGGAGATACAAGGTTTCTTCCCGACAGCGACGCCTTGCTTCTCTGCAGCTGCAAACATCTCCCCCCTGCACTTCTCCCCCCCCCCCCCTCTCCAGCCCCCCACTGTCACTGACACACGCCCACTGATTGGCTGCCGTTGAAGCAAGGCATAAGCTGTTCCCTAGCAACAGAGCACTGGTTAACCAATAGAAGACCTTCTAAGAGGAAGGAGCTACTTTGCCAATCTGCTGTTACTAAGGTGCAGCAAGGATTGGTGTGGTTATATATATCTAGAACAATCAATCGCTCAATCAATCGTTCAATCAATCAATCAACGTATCAATCAATCAATTGACGTTTCTGTCTATCTATCTGTCTGTCTGTCTGTCTGTCTGTCTGTCTGTCTGTCTGTCTGTCTGTCTGTCTGTCTGTGTGCGTGCGAGTTTGTGACTGCTGGTATACAAACTACTTTAGGTACACTTGAACCACATCAACAAGAGGAACATTTATATTGAAATTGAAAGAGAGTGCTAATGCTCATACTGTATAGGCATACATAGGAGTAGTAGTACAATGTGTGACTGTTACTTATTATTGATTTTCCACCTGGTTTGACTAGCAAATGCTTGTTGTAACTACTTATCCTGGATTACTGCTTATAACCGGCTGCGAAGACAGGCAAAAAAAGATTTCATTATAACAGCGTAATCCAATCCACCCAACGCTTGATCGTAGTACAAAAATATGTCTTAATTTCACAAGGCTAAACCCTGTAGCCTCATCCGAGGATTATATAAAGCTAAAATCTGGGATTTAATTTAACGAATACATTTTTAATTAGCTTATTTTTAACTAAACTGTATGGTAGAGTATATTAATGGAGGTTGGAGTTGGTCATAGCTCTTCGAGAGGGTAGGATGTCGGGTAGGACTAGAGGTGTAACTTTTCTCCAAATCCACGGTTCAGTTCAGATCTCGATTTTTGGACACGTTGGTTTCAAACGTTGTTATTTATTTTATAAAAAAATTAATTTTAAAGAAAATGTTAAGAAAAAATAACACTAAAGGACACCATGAAGGTAGGTTTTTACTGGCAAGATTGCTAGGGTATAGTTTCACAAGTTAGATCACATGTAATCATAGTAGTAGTAGGTTATTCAGTGTCACTGTAGGAATGGTATCACTAACAACCAAAGGTGGACATACTTTGGTTGCTGTTGAACATAGATTTGTTTGAACAATCATTTTCTACATCATGCAATGTTAACTAAACAGAATTTAAGGTATTTAGTGAAGGAAAGACAGTCGCCCTGTTATTGCAGTCGAACAGTTATGCTTCATTGTTGTGCACCTAAAATAGCCGATCTACGAGCTCACAAGCTTGCAAGCTGAGTGGTGAGTTGTGAGTTGTTTCTGGTTCTGTTTCAGAACCGTTTCACCCCTAGGTAGGACACCTCCTGGTTGACAATTTCAATAAAGTTATTTGAAGCACCGGATTAGACACAGATGTGCGCCATCTTTATTGTAGTTCGGACATCATTGCATGTCTCTCCATCAAGAGAGGGAGAGAGTGGATATAAAGATTACGGATTGTATCTTTAACATGCGGAATAACACTGTGTTATGTCATTGCTGATGGTATGTAGTCCACAAATCCTTTTAGTCAAATCAATTTATGGCAATGACACAACACAGAAACTGATGTTCAGTGCGCACGCACGCACGCACGCACGCACGCACGCACGCACGCACGCACGCACGCACGCACGCACGCACGCACGCACGCACGCACGCACGCACGCACGCACGCAGACACAGACACAGACACAGACACAGACACAGACACACACACACACACACACACACACACACACACACACACACACACACACACACACACACACACACACACTTCCTCTCTCTCTCTCTCTCTCCCTCACTCTCGCTGATCAAGCTCTGGTTTGATGTCACAAACAACACCATATATGGTGACCCGACCAGAGCTCGATCAGCAAGAGGGAGAGAAGGGGGAGAGAGGCAGAGAGAGGAAGAGAGGAAGGGTGAGAGGGAGGGAAGGAGTAAGAGAGGGTGGAGGGAGAGAAAGGGAGAGCTCAATCATAGAGAGAGAGAGAGAGAGAGAGAGAGAGAGAGAGAGAGAGAGAGAGAGAGAGAGAGAGGGAGAGAGGTAGAGATTGAGAGAAGGAGGGAGAGGGAGATGGAGAGAGGTAGGGGGAGAGATAGAGGGAGAGAGGGACAGAGATGGAGAGAGCCTGTTTCACCCACGCAATATCCCGGCCAGTGCTGGGAACCAAAACATGAACACACTGATGGAGTCAGCATGATCCTCTGGATGATATGCAGC
>NC_137610.1:36776078-36861078 GCF_963280865.1 Gymnoscopelus braueri | reverse complement strand
TCAGCAGTATGATGTGGCATCTCTCAGGGAATGCATACAAGAGGCGTGTTACCGGATTCAGGAGTTAGTCCGACCACTCTGATGAAATCTTACCCAGGTTCTGGGAACGCTGTACTTCGCACGTCATCAGACAACGTCAGATTTGGTGCGAAATTGAGTTGAATGTCAACAACAACAACGACATAATGCCAGAAATCAGTCTCAAGCACGTTGTGTCTTGCAGCAGTGAGGACACTACTCACAAGGCTGACAACTTGCTTGGCTCTGACACCTACAGGAAATGGAAGGCAGCAAGACCCGGAGAAGAACAAACCTCAGTCATTATACAGCTTGAGAAGGAGGAACAAGTGCACAGCATAGATATCGGAAATGAAGGTTCAGCTTTCATCGAGGTGCTGGTGGGCAACTCCTCAGCTGTCAGAGACCAGGATTATGAGGTTCTTTTGGTTACGTCATCCTTCATGTCTCCCACGGAGAGTCGCAACGGAACGGACACCAACCGAGTGCGTTTTTTCGGGTCCAACCAGCTGCGGAAGAGCACAGCCCAGGAGAAGTGGGACCGTGTTAAGATTGTGTGCAGTCAGCCTTACAATGAGAGCATAGCATATGGAGTCGCCTTTGTGAAGTTTCATTCACCAGATAAAAATGATCTACCAGCAGCATCATCCCCGAAGTTGACAAAGCAGGGCTGGTTTAAGGTGAAGGATGAATCTCCCTCGGCATTCCCCAGTCTGCAGCCTGGCAGCCTTTTCTTCAACCGGGAGAAAATAACAAAAACCAGCCCTACACTCAAAGTTTCACCTCAGAATGAGAGGCTGAGCTACGCAGCAGCCATCCTGAAGTCTAGTGGTGGCTCTCTATCCTCAGGACTGTACTCCTCCTCTAGTATGTTGTCTCCAGAGACTCTAAGACATTTTTATTTCAGTGAAGACCAGCTGTCTGCACCTGCTCCATCCATCTCAAAGACCAGTCCCTCAGGGTTACCCGAGTTGAGGGCTGCCACTCCTAAACCCAAGCCTAAACTGAGCCCAGCCAGCACCCCCAGCCCAGAAGCAACAGCTCAGAAGGCCACTGACAAGAATCGAGAGAGCCAGTCCAAGCCAGAGCCTAAACCCAAACCACACAGAGCCAAACCACAAAGACCTGAGCAGGTGCCTCTCAACCAGATAATGCAGGGGGTGGTGTTTGTCTTCAGCGGCTTCCAGAACCCACTCAGAGGGGAGCTGAGGGACAAGGCACTGGCCATGGGAGCAAAGTACCGTCGCGATTGGACCCCTGACTCCACACACCTTATGTGTGCCTTTGCCAACACCCCCAAGTACAGCCAAGTGAAGTGGGCAGGGGGCATCATTGTACGGAAGGAATGGGTGATTGACTGCCATAAAAGGAAACAGAAGATCTCTTACCAACGGTACTTGATGGATGGAGCAGAGTCCAACTCAGAGAGTGAGATGGAGATGGATGAACAGAGCGAAGAAGAGAGGGACACCAGGTGGGCTCCAACAATGCAGGAGGGGCAAGCCACTCCAAAGAAGATTTCAAAGGTAGCTGAGGATGATGAGTATAGCGGCTCCTCAGATGTAGATGAACCAGGAGACGATGATGACTCTGACATGGACACAGAGGACGAGCTGAAGAGAGTTGAGAGCTGGTACAAGAAAGCAGAGACTGGAAAACACAAAGTGAAAGAGGATCCATACGGGGGATCGACAGAGACAGATGAGAACACGGACAATGAAGCCGAGGTGGACTACCCCATCCCAGAGTTACCAGACTTCTTGATAGGAAAACATTTTTTCCTTTACGGCAAGTTCCCAATCGATGAAAGACGCCTCCTTCTACGGTACATTATCGCATTCAACGGGACGGTGGAGGACTACATGAACGAAAAGGTGCAGTTTGTGTTGACCAGCGAAGGATGGCAAGACTCCTTTGAAGATGCTAAGATGGAGAATGGCAATTTGCGTTTTGTCAAACCGACATGGATTTATGAGATCAATGAACAGCAAAAGACACTGCCCCATCAGCCATACTCTGTTGTCGCTTGAACACTGCAAGTACACACACACAAAAATACATACTACTTTTATGGGTGTTTTTTTTTATCTTTTCCCAATTCACATCCAATTGAATTACTCAGTTGAAGCAATAAAAGGTATTGTGGTTAAAAAAAAGAAATTCAGTTTAACCACCCATACATCGGCTATTTGAAAATAGCCAATCTACAATCTCGCTATGTGCTGCGATGCGAGCTTGTAGATCTGGACATTTAAAAAGCACAAATCTTGTATGGGGGTCCCTGGCACACAATATGTTTAGATGGGGGTCCACAGCCAAATAAAAACACATATATTAATTTAACATATTAAAGGCAGGCTGTATACTTTCATTCCTCCCAGGCAGTTGAAGCATCCAACTGGATACAGGTTGTTGTTCAAGTGTGTGAGAGAGAAAGAGAGAGAGAGAGCGAGACAGAGAGGGGGGGGGGGCAAGATACTAGGAGATCTGTTTTTTGTCGTTGTACAAGGTGTGAGCAGGTTGTGTGAGATTAACAAGCGTGTGATTGCATGGAAGCATGCAGTTTTCACAAGGTTGTGGCTGCATGAATGAGAGGCAGAGAGTGTGAGAGCTGTGAGTATGAGTGTGTGTGTGCTCGTGCAAATGTGGGTATGGTATGTGAAATATCATCACTCCTCATATCACACGCACGCACGCACGCACACACGCACACACACACACACACACACACACACACACACACACACACACACACACACACACACACACACACACACACACACACACACACACACACACACACACACACACACACACACACACACACACACACACACACAGTGGTGTTACTGTAACTGTATTGCGAGGCTGGCAGAGTGCAGATCGGAGAAAAGAGAAACGGAGAGGCAGGGAGAAAATCAATAGGAATCGACATGAAACACTGCATCAAGAATGTTACTGCACAGAGACAGAGAGAGAGAGAGAGAGAGAGAGAGAGAGAGAGAGAGAGAGAGAGAGATACTGTAATGTAGAGCTGCTCAGTCATTTTCTTACCCAGATTTTCCCTGCCTACCTGGGGGATTGAACCAGCAACCTTCCATCCACAATCATGCTACTCTAAGCTCTAGGCCACTGCTGCCCCTAATATTCAAGATCCTGACAGCAAGCTGGCAACCTACATTTATACCATCTGAATATCTCTCTGCCTTCCAGACACAATGTGAGACAGCTTCATGTTCAACTGCTTCTTGTTCTGTTCCACCTGTCTGTCCCTCTGTTGTCTGTCTGTCCCTCTCTTGTCTGTCTGTTCTCTTGGAGGGCTTCTCTATGCATTATGAACACACTCACGAACGACATCAACACACAACATACAAACGCAATTCTACACACCTCAATTCACTTCACTTCACATAAATATTTGATGTTGATGAAAATGACAGAATAACAGACAGACAGATACACACACAGATAGAAGCAAAGACAGAAAACTGCAGAGAATGAGGATAGAGCAGGCAGATGAAGAAGAGAGAAAAGAGACAAGATGGACAAAAGGTAAAAGGCAAGTAAACAAACAGACAGACCGACAGACAAACAGTCAAACAAAACAGTGTGACGGACAAAGACAAGTGACAGACAAGTAAACAGAGAGGTAATAGAAGCTGTAGGAACAAGTGCACAGTCTAAAGAAACTGGCCACTGTTGCTGCCAATATAGAGTAGCTGGAAAATAATTCCTGTAGCACAAAGAGTTTTAAGGACCATACCGCTTCAGCCATTTATCATACATAAAGATCAACAATATTCCCATTGATGGCTTTAGTTTTGGATTTTGCGTTTGTTTCAGTGGTTTCCATAGTCATTATAGAGCGCTACTGTGCGGGGCGACAGTGGCTCAGGGGGTAGGGCTGCTCTCTTGGAAGGCTCCCGGTTCGATCCTCCTGGCTGCGCGTCGAAGTGTCCTTGAGGAAGAAACGTTAACCCCTAACTGCTCCTCATGAGGCTTGTGTGTTGCATAGCTTCCTCTGGTCTCTGTGTGTGAATGTAATCTACACTGTGAAGTGCTTTGGACAAAAGCACCAGGGCTGCAACAGTTAATCAAACTAATCTATTAAAAAAAGTTTGTTTTTATGTTTTCTTTTATTAGTTTTTTTCTGGTGAAAGTCACAAGAGTGCTATGTGTTACTAAATGTGAGCACATCATATAAACATAATATAATTGTTTCATTAACATCACTGTCAAAACATATTTGAAAACCGCAAACAAAGGGTATTTATTCAATATAGTATATAATATAATTAAATATTCAAATATATTTTGACACAGAATCAAATGTTCTATGGTCATGATTCACCAGGAGCCTGGATGGCTTGGTTCCAGGCTTAAAATAATTTATATACATATTTTCGTAAATCTCTATGGGGGGAATGAATGGGGTTTCTATCTGTGGCACCACAAAATGGCCGCCAGTGCCCGCCTTTGTTTGATTCACAAAAATAGGACCCTCATACTGGAACGGGCAACAACAAATTAGATTTTTCTGTGCAATTTGATATTTATCCAACCATATAATTCACATTATTGCTCTTATCTCAGAGAAGCAGGGTCTGAAAGACGGAGGAGCTACGAGGAGCTCGGCTTCCCCGACAGAGACGTGAGCTCCCCACAAAGTTAGTTTGAACCTTTATTATACCAGTGGTTCTCAACCTGTGGCTTGGGACCCCCAGGGGGGTCTCGACATGATTTTTGGGGGCTGGTTGACAGTGACAGTGAAGGGACAATTTAAGGACAAAAGTAATCAACAAACTATACTATGAAAACATTGGCCAAATTGTATAAGAAAGAGGCAAAGATTGTGAAAATAGCCGATCTACAAGCTCACAACTGAGCTTGTAGAGCGGCTATTTTCACAATATTTGTCAAACAAAAGGCCTGGACCACTGGCGTAGCTTAAATATCATCATTATCACTATGAAAAGGTTGAGAACCACTGCTTTATACCACGAAACAAAGAAGAGGACCCCAAACTGAGGCTCAGCAGGCCTTTAATGAACAAAGAAGAGAAGGGAAGGCATCCTTGTATATGAGGCAAAACATTTACCTTGAATAAAGTATACACCGAACTGCACAGTTTAACAAAGTGTGATAAATCTCATAAATGTATATTTCAACCATAAAAGTCTTGGGCTGCACAATGTTGTTGAACTATTTAGTAAAACCAAAAATCAAGAGTAGTATAAAGTACTTGACTTTTCTCAACAACAGCCTACAGTGTAGCACTCATTTCGATGTTATATATTAAGCAATGTTCTAACTGTAAGCTTATAAACGTCTACAAATGAGCTGGCATAATAAGTGTGTGGGCGTGTGCTTGTGTGTGCTTGTGTGTGTGTGTGTGTGTGTGTGTGTGTGTGTGTGTGTGTGTGTGTGTGTGTGTGTGTGTGTGTGTGTGTGTGTGTGTGTGTACTGCACAATATGTGTGCATGTGGTCCTCTAGTTCAGCCTCCCCGCTTCTTAGCGTTGCCAGATTTTGCAAGAGAAACAATCAACCAGATCTATGAAAACAAGCCGAAAAGAAGCGACTAGACTACATGAGACCTTTAAACCTATATACATCGGCTATTTGAAAATACGATCTATAGGCTCACACCACAACGCGTTTGTGGTGTGAGCTTGTATATCTGAAATTTCCCCCCCAAAAAAAATATAAATGACACATAAGACACATTTTGAATATTTTTCAAAACATTTCAACAACACAAATACGGTACGGGAACGGGGGTCCCTGGCACAACATATTTTTAAATGGGGGTCCGCAGACAAATACATATTAAGTTTGGGGTCCTTTCCATGAAAATGTTTGAGAACCACTGGTTTAAAGAACAATAGAAAGCAAGCCCAAATAAGCACTACACTTTAGAAACAAGCCCAAAAAAAACCCGCAACCCGCAACTACCTGTACCTGTCAAACTACTTCAATAACGTGAAAGACGCACACAAGCACAACACCAGAGGGAGCTACGCTAATCTCCTTTAACCCAGGTTCGGCTCAAACAAGGGGTTAAATTTGTTCTACTGCTATGCCACCAAAATGTGGAATGCCCAGTCATTAAAAAAGTGTGAATCCTTGATCTCCTTCAAAACCGCCATAAAAGAGCACCTACAGGTATCTGAAATTTGTAACTGTAATAAGTCTAAGCTTATCACCAGAAATGACCCCCCCGCCCATCCCCCAACTGTTTACTGTACATATTTTAAAATGTTTTAATACCACTAGTATAGATGATGTTTTGCAAATTATTGCTTGTATTTAAATGTCTCGATGAATTGAATAAACGAGCACAATGGAAATAAGCCCTTAGGGCTTATTGTGTCATCATTTTAGTGCCTTTTGTATTAATTCGTACCAATGTAGCTTTTTTGCAAACTGTAAATAAAGTGTTCAATCAATCAATCAAACCAAAATGTATAAGCGACTTAACAGAAAAACAAGCCCAAAGTCTCTTATGATAAGCAGACCTGGCAACACTGCTTCTGCTTTGCATCAGGCTTCCTGCCAATACTGTTGGCATAGTGGAAGCTCTCCCTCTCTCCATCATCCTTTTTCTTTCTTACATTTGCTCTCCTTATCTCTCTGGTATTCATTATATCTCTCTCAACCGTGTCTTTTTTTCAGCAGTATATTCTCTCTCCCTATTTCCCTCTCTATTTCTTACTTAGCTCTAATGAGACATGATATCTGACACGAGTACATCTCACACACACACACACACACACACACACACACACACACACACACACACACACACACACACACACACACACACACACACACACACACACACACACACACACACACACACACACACACACACACACACACACACACACACACACACACACACAGAAAGTAGTTGATGACCGCATATAACATTTTATTGATCTGTTCTAGAGTCAGCTGCTGATCATCCATCAATAATGGCTTCAACAGTATCCCTGACCCTTACTCAATCACGCTCAAACATATTCATTCAGTCTCTCTAGTTGCTCGTTCGCTGACTCACTCACTCAGTCAGTCAGTCAGTCAGTCACTCTCAGTCAGTCAGTCAGTCACTCTCAGTCAGTCAGTCAGTCAGTCACTCATTCACCCACCCACCCACCCACTCACTCACTCACTCACTCACTCACTCACTCGCCCAGTCAGTCAGTCAGTCAGTCAGTCAGTCAGTCAGTCAGTCAGTCAGTCAGTCAGTCACTCATTCACCCACCCATTCACTCACTCACTCACTCACTCACTCACAGCAAATCAATGATGTCTCTTATTAGTTGATAAACTTAATGCCCAGAAATTGGGATACAGTTTCTCTTTGGTAAAATAAGTCAATTATTATTATTTATTTATTTTTGTTGAAAACATTTAGAGTAGCCAATTATTTTTTACCCCTTTTTCTCCCCAATTTACTCGTTATCTGCCAGTGAGGAGCCCCCACCAGGAGGACGTAGAGCCTTCGTCCTACTCCTCCCGCCCAACACTCCCCACTGACAGGAGCCGCCCCAGCCCGTAGGAGTACAGATATGTGCAATGACCCATATCACCCTCCCCGCCCAGCTTTCCTCCCCCGAACACAGGCCAATTGTGTTTGTGTAGACGCTCGACAAAGCCAGGTGCACCACGATGGATTCGAACCCACAACCACCGTGGTAGTGGGCTGTGACTTTAGCACTGCGGCACCCGAGTTCTCCAAAAAATAAGTCAATTATTATAGGGGGAATGTCACTTTAAAAAACTTCTGGGGTCATTTTCATACATATATATATATATATTTCCATTCAGCAGAACAGCCAGAGAGTCTCCCTTCACATACTGTTTTAACCTGTCCCATAACCTCCTTAACCTTTCTTTGCCCCTAGCCTTAATCCTAGCCTTAATCTCCCATCGATTTAAGCCATTATGCAGTACAACCCTCCACAAGCAGCTGGTATATCCTTCTCTCCACAATAACAATGATACACGCACAAGAGAGCAGTACGAGTTATATGTGAAACACAAAAGACAAAAAAAGAGAGAAAAGACAGATATCAGAAAATAGATTTAAGAAAAAGTGAATAAATGATGAATGAGACAAAAATAAATGGTGAGATAACTATGGTTAAATGTGATAAGACAAAAGGAATGGACTGAGGTGATCATCAAAAATGCTCATGTTTGTCGTGCGTATTTCATATCAGGTAAGGCCAAATAAAGAATAGTCTGTTGTAGGTATGGATATCTGTCATCATGCCCACCTAATTAATCAGAAGTTTAGCATTAGCACTTGTTGTGTGTCAGGCGTGTGTTTAAGAAGTTCCATTTGCTGGCCTCTAACAGTAAGTTATAGGCATCTAAATCTTTCATCTTTATAAGTCCTCAGCCCTCTTATAGACACTTGGTTTCCCTATGAAGTAGGTGTAAATGTCTGGCCATTCCACTGTCGGTAATCCCGTCAAATCGTCCCTCCATTGAGTGATTGTGTAGGGGTCCACAATGTAGTTCCATTGGTTAATGGTATTTCACAGAAACTAGTATTTTCTTGAGCTGCTGTTAAAAGACAAGCAAACTCTGTCAACTGGTCCAATTTCATTACTAATCTGTGCAAAACAATATGCAATAAACTAACATGCTGATGTGACGTGTTGTGAGCATGAAGATCTGCAATTATTCGGGATCTTGGAAAAATGTTGAAAGTTTAAATTGTGTGTGTGATTTAGCGATTAAAACCAAGAAAAGACAACACTTATGCCATATCACAATATTACAATATCCCACATCCCAGATGATATCTAGTCATATCACAATCTACAGCCCTACTGCGGCCACCAAAAAAAACAGCTTCATGTTAACTATCAGAAAAGGGGTCTATAGGAGGGGGCTTATACCCCTACCCATCCCCCCCCCCCCCCCCACACACACACACACACCACCATGGTTCAGTTACCTGGACAGTGCGATCTCGGCTTTCTGTCGGGAGATTTCTGCCGCCTTCTGCGCTCCCTCCACGGCGCGGTCCACCTTTTCTCTGATCTTGCTGGCCCTTAGAGGAATCAGGTTCTTCCTCTTCCCGCTCACCAGGATGTTCTGTTTGTACTTCCCTTCCTCTTTAGTGCCATCGGGGAATGCGGTGCAGCCATAACCGTGACGTTTGTTACTGAGCCACTCCCCCTCGTACTGGAGCGCATCGGAGCGTCGGCTGACGCCATAGCCCGTCCTTTTGTCGTTCTTCCACTCCCCACAGTATGTCTCTGTCGCTGTGGCGTCAACGTCATCATCAGCAGCGGCCAGATCGGTGTCCGCATCTCCAAGGCTGGAAGGGTTTATGGTTACTTCATTAATAGGTTATGGCTTAGTGGATTCGTTTCAACAACAGTAGAAAAAGAAGAAATTGCAAAGATTTATGTAGGCTACTGTGGCTCATATCTGTATCATCACCACTAAATATTTGTTACGTCTGTGTAGAGTCCAACACCGATCCCGATTTTGGAGAGTCCTAAACCACCAATTACCAATGTTTTGACCCGATGAGATTTTGTGAAAAGTGACGGTGTCGCTCGCTGAAAATAGCTGGTCCACAAGCTTGTGGATCGAATATTTTAAGGTGGACTGGTCAGTGTGGGAAGCACAAGGAGCTGGTGAAGGACTGTTTGTTTCTCAGGTATTTCCAACAAAGCAAAAATCTGTGTCTATATTCTTTATCATTACTTGCTGGTCTCACTTACTTCCTACTAGAAGACTCAAGCATCCCAGATGCTGATATCAGGGATACCATCCTCCGCTTGTCGCATTGACAAGGTCTTTGCACATTTTGTCCTTCACAATCCAATTACCATTCAAATTATATTTATTAGCATGACTGCACTTAACCGGCAGGCACGGCTAGCCACAAGTTAACTACTTATAAGTTACTTATCTTCCAATCTTCCAATTTTCTTCCTGTCAGTGCCTGCCAGACCTGACATCTATGGCAGATGAGAGATGAGGCCATATTCATCTAAGTCACCCCATAACCTCTAGCATTCACTCTCCCCTCCTCTATCTGATACCTCTTCTATATGCATCTGCTAGTCCCTTATTCCATTGTCTTCTGCACTCTATCGACAGATAGCACAGTTAATGGCGTTTCCACGACATATTCAAGATTAATCAGACATACATCAAATGTTGCCTAGACAGCAATGAGAGCAAACTCTATATCACTTGACGACAAGACAGGAGTTCAGCAATCACGGAAGTGCTAAACCTGATGGAAGAGTTGATATGTAGATTGATACCATTGTTCTCATCCCATCTGCTCTTACTCATATGCATTTCTACCACTGGCACACTTCATTCCAACCTCCTCCTCCTCCTCTCTCTCTCTCTCTCTCTATCTCTCTCTCTCTCTTTCTCTATCCACCCCTCAGTCCTTCATCACCCTCCTCTCATCTTCCCACTCGCTTCCTGTTTGTACATTTGCAGGGTTTGGATGCCAAAGAATAACACAAGAAACAAGAAAAATCTAAACCTTCCAGCACTTTATTATTACCAGTGGTGGACAGTGACGACGTACTTTACTTGAGTATGGTACGTAAGTAATTTTTTTTGTATCTTCTATACCTTATTTGAGTATTTGTATTTTTGGATGACTTTCACTCTACTACTGAATTAACCACTTAAGCCCAATTTCCAATATAGTGAAAATAGCATTGCGATGAATTGTGAGCTTGTAGATGTACTTATACGTATTTTCACTATTATTGATATTTTTTGAATAAATCTTTGATCTCAAAATGTTAATACAGCAATGCATTGGTATTAAAAAGAACATTTACTTTGATATGTGTACTTTTGAATACATACGTATTTTTAAAAGCATGCACTTTTGGAAAGGTTGTACTTTTGGAAGTTAGGTTGCAAATGGGTAGTATTTTGACAGAGCAACTTTCACTTCTAGTGGAGTAATATTTGACCAGGAGTACTGTATCTATACTTTGACTGAAGTACTGCGGTAGAGTACTTCATCCACCACTGGCTAAAGAATAACACAAGAAAAATCTATGCCTTCCTGCACTTCATTATTACCTGATGGTGGAGTTGATGTCGGAGGCAGCGGAGGAAACCGTGCTCATGCCAGCCTCGCTCCTGAACGAGCTCTGCTTGGACCTCTGGGAGGCCAGAGAGCTCCTGGACTCAGACTTCCTGAGCTTGAGACCCGACAGGATGGACCTACGAAACAGACCGCCCTTCCGCTTCCCCTTCAGCAGTTCCGCCTCGCTGTGAGCCGTCAGCACGAAGCCGCCGCGGGACACCGCGGGGCTACTGCCCGCGCTGCCCGAGCTGCACATGGAGACGCTGGTGGTGAGGGTGGCGGTACCGGGAGCCGGAGGATGGACGTGAGGAGGGCCCGGGACCACCGCCCCGGTACGGTCCAGCAGTGCAGTGCCGTTGCTGTGCTCCGAACCGGAGCGGAGGGAGTTTATGGAGGTGCGGAGTGGCGAGCGGATGACGGCCGCCATGCCGTAAGGGACGCTCTGACGCACGCCGTACCCATGCCGCATCCCCCCCACCCACTGACCCTGGAACGTACCTACAGACAGACAGACAGACAGACAGACAGACAAGAAGAAGAGTTTAGCCTTTATACAATTTCTGATTACAATTGCCAAGACTATTACAGTATGTGCGATACGGTACAACAAGTAAGCATTGTAACTACCATTTATCTAAGAAGGTATATCACTTTGTGAACTCACAGCCTAAAGCAGACTTTTATACATGAGATAATAAGAAGGATGCAGAAACAACTCCACAATACAGTTAAGATACTAATTTGTTTAATGAAGCATAGCAGTTTGTCCAGAGGGAGGGAGATGTTTGGATGTAATCACAAAGCTCAGCTCTGATTCAAAAACTGAATTCAAATCATAATAATTAAATATTTCTTATATAATAATATTCATGAGTCATAAGAAATAAGAAATGTACATTTCAAGCAACAGTTCAAGCTCACCGATGAAACTACGTATTTCATTGTCAAATGGATTCTGTAATGACTTCCATGTCACAGGAGCAGAATACACAAACGCAAAGGGATTAGGCTAAAACTATTCCTGTGACTACAGGCAGTAATCCCATACATTTTAAAGGTATTAGAGAATACATACATTTAAAGCAGACCCATAATGACATGAGTTGACAAGGCAGTCCAGCCTAGTAAATGGTTAGACCTTTAAAGTCAGTAATAAACATCAATGCTCCATGACACACATATGGTGTCCATTGAGAGGAAGGAGGAGGAAAGTAAATACCAAAGATCACAATAATAATCATGTGCTGGTGTAACAGGGATTTTTGATAGAATATATTGAATAGTTGATAATCTTTGGGAGCCTCTCTCAGGCCATCTATTTATACGCATCCACATCATCAATCCATCCAAATACTCAATACTCCATAACACTGCATCGCCATGCTGCTGAAAAGTAGGGCATCTACTGTGTGTCTCACTCTGTTGTCTCACTCTGACACACACACACACACACACACACACACACACACACACACACAAACGGAAGTGCATTCCAATAAGAGTGCAAGTGATCCATCCCTCCTGCTCATCTGTGACGCAACACTGGTGTGATTCATTCTGTAGTGCTCTGCACACACACACACACACACACACACACACACACACACACACACACACACACACACACACACACACACACACACACACACACACACACACACACACACACACACACACACACACACACACACACACACACACCACAAAATGCCCATATATGCAATGCAACTACTTTGCGTTTGCTGTGCATTTAGAGTACAATATTCTTCCCATCCTAGAACACATAACAAACACACCAGGGATCATCCAGGGAGTGACATCAACGATGAGAGAGAGAGAGAGAGAGAGAGAGAGAGAGAGAGAGGAACTGAGAGAGAGCGTGTGTGTGAGAGAGGAAGAGGATAGCTGAAGTACAGACTAGTCTCTCTACCAATGCTGCTTATCCACAAATATTTTCATGTTGAATTAACCACTTGAACCCTAGTGTGGAATAATCCATGATTATGAAAGATAACTGTGTATTATTATTGGTGCAACAGCAATGTGCTTTTATTGTCCTGCAGGAGTTAGCAAACATGTACTGTTTGAGTTGAGCCTAGTGGTACAGAGTGGGCAGAGGCAGGCTCCCTGCTGTGCTCCTGAGCTTCAAAGACTTCTTGCATACCAGAGACAATAGGCCTTTGTGTGGAAGATAGGGAACAGGTCTCGCTATCAGGTGGTGGGTTTCTAAACAAAAGAGATAGCAACTCCGAGCGGGGGAGCTCTGAAGAGAGTGTGACAGGAAGCGGCAGGCAATCGCAAGGCTTTGTGGGTAAACAGAACTTCCGGTTGCTTGAACCTCCCTGAAGGAGGGCACTGTGTGAGAAGTTTATAAAGGAGCCTGTCTAGGAACAAACTTCAGATTCGATAAGTAACTGGCCATGGGTTGTCCCTCGAATATGGGTTCTTGAGTGACCCATTGATCACCTGGAAGAGAGTGGAAAGTCAATAGTAAGTAAAGCATTGTAAATGATTGTATGTTTGATGTGTTCATAATGGGATGAAGTCATACCTTAATACTGTGAATGTTCTGTGCTTGTTTTCTCTTACCAGGTTTTATTACCTAACTATTTACCTAAATGTATTGTATGTGTGATTAGTAAAATAAACCACCTTAAAAGACATTTGGTTTGAGTAATGCCTTAGACTCACTCTCTCTCTCTACCCTTTCATTTGGGCTTAGTAACCGTTGTTTAACTCTGCACAAAGCAGAAAACTAGGTTGGCTATAAAAGTGAACAGTAATAAAACTACTGTAATCCCCGGAGGGGATTTCTTTAGGGTTTAAGCGTTAAATTACGCAGTAATTAAACTATCGTAATCTCCGGAGGAGATTAGCTAGAGTTTAAGTGATTAAACTGTAGTGTCTCTTAAGAGAGACATCTATGAGTTTAAATTGATTAACCGTGTTATACGTGGTATAACACAGTAATAAACTATTGATAGTCTCAGGGAAACTTATCTGAGTTTAGTAATTGGAACTCTGCTTGTTACACGGTAATAAGGCTGTAGTGTCCTCGTGGGGGGCATCTTAGAGTTAATAAGCGAATGACACTGTGTTTGAACTCCGCTTATTACAGAGTTATTAAACTATTAATGCCTCTGTGGGAGGCTTTACTGAGTTTAAAGCGTTTAATTACGCATTTATTAAACTATGCTGGTTTTTAATAAGGCCTTCAGAGTTTAAGTATTAATTACCTAGTCATTAAACTACTAGATATCTTTCGAGTTTAAGTGTTACGCAGTAATTAAAGTCAAATTACCAAGTCATTAAACTACTAGATTATCTTTCGAGTTTAAGTGTTACGCAGTAATTAAAGTAAAATTACATAGTAATTGAGTGTTACAGAGTAATTAAACAATTATGAACCCTTGGAGCCTATGTGATTCTAGAAAGGTATTAGGTCAGTCCTGTAAGCGGATCACATAATTGTATGATCCTGCCAATAGTCTGATGGTGAAAACCATTAGAGGCTGGATTTAATGTGTGTTATCTAGTGAGATAACATAGCATAAAAATCTCCTATAGCCTTAGGAGTAAAGACGCACTGTCTCTTTAAGATGAGAAGTGAGTTGTAACGAAATAAAGTATCTATTAGACCTGGTTATGGGACAGGTTAAAATAGGTTAACAGCGCTAACACTGGCGTAATGAACTAGTGCTAGCGTGAAAATCAGCGCCGAAGGAGTCGGTGTGGGGACAAAGGGTCTCCAAAAACCACAGCCTGCAGAAGGTCGAATCCACGGAGGCGAAAGGGGATACACGGAGCCGGCGGCCTAGCATGGCGCGAGGACCGAGGCATTGAATACCGTACGGGCCTACTGAGGAACCTTCCGGGAAAAAGACTCACTCAGGTTGCTATGAGGAAGCCCCACAGTTTGCGAAAACCGTGGAGAACAGAGACTGTAGCTTGTTAAACGCTGCGTGCTAACAATTCTATTGACTGAGCTAAGAATAAGGAGCTAGGAGGCAGGGGCTAGAAGCTAACCACAGGTTATGTAGCTAGGCTACCGTTAAAAGTTTGATTAGCGTACCAGAGGGGGTTTAGAAGCTAAAGCTATCCGACTTGAGAGCTACCATTAGCGTCACTAGCTTACAGTGCTAAGCTAACAATTCTATTGTCTGAGATACCGTTAGTGTAGCAAAGCTAGCGCGGGTTACTAAGGGGGTTATATTAGCACAGAAGAGGCTAGTTAGCTCAGGTAACAGCCACCGCTAGCTTACAGTGCTAAGCTAACTATTCTATTGTCTAGCATACAGTGCTAAGCTAAGAGCCAATACTAACACACCTTGAGATGAGGAGTAGTTAGGTTTGGTTAATAATCTAATCATAGCAATGAGATGCTTGCTTTAAGCTGATTAAACAAACATTAAGAGAGTATTCATGGTTTAACTAGGCTTTATGAGTGACCAGACACTGCAATGTAGCTAAAGAATTAGACTAACAGACAGTGAATGTGAGGTTATCTTATCATTGGAAGTTAAAAAGCCATTGTATACTGATAAGGGGTGGGGGAGGTTACTACCAGTGTAATTCAATGTTTAACTAAACTTTATGATAGATCTAAAAGTATGAGTAACTAGATGATTAGTTTACAATAATAATGGATCAATGGTCATCATTGTGGGTTAAATGCTATTATTTACTTTGGTGGAGCAAAATATATCCTATCCAGTATTAATTAACAAAATTAACTAATGTAAGTAGACCATTAAAAGGCTTCTTGCGTGGAATGCTGATAGGGTGGGTGCTATTTTACAGGTTAAACACAGTGTTAATTAATTATTGTTGTTATATAGCTAAAGGCTGAAACAACACTGTTACTTGCTAAAATAACTGACGATTGCTGTCAGAGCCTATTGAATTTAGACTAACTGAAAAAGCCTATACCTAAAGTCCTATAAGCCAAGAAGGCAAGGTAAAAGGGGGAAAATGGCAGATTTAGCTGATTTAGTGGAAAGGGTGTGGGAAGCGCAGTCAGACTTTGAGATGGCAGCAGAGTACACACTCTATATTGTTAGTTATCTATCAACAAATGAGATAGGTGCAGCGGGAAGGGAGCTAAAAGCCGATTTAGCTAGATTCCTTGAGATTGCTACTAGTTCTATCGCCATACTAGAAGAAGTTGGCAAGGATTCATCTGAGATCTGCAGGATACTGGATGCCTGTGTCCTAGAGTATATCGAGACATTGAAGCTGGTCTGGGTTGAGGTGGAGAGATCACTCCAGGATGAGAGAGGGTCCCACTTCACACAGCCCCCAGTGAATCCACATTCCCCTGCTGTGAGGGAAGAGCCATTGTCTAACCCCACAGAGATAGCAGCTGAGCCGGTCGTACCTGAAGAGGGGGTTGGAATCACCAGTCCTACAGATGAGCCAGTCGTAAAGGACAAAGCAGCTGAAGGAGGTGAGACTGTAACCCCTACAGATACAGACAAGCCGGACGCTGCTGTGGGGGAAGGGCAAATGACTATCTCCACAGATAAGGCAGCAGATTCGGTCATAAAGCAGGAAGCAGACCACGCTGCAGAGGGGGGTAGGAATGTCACACCTACAGATGGATCAGCTGGGCCAGCAGTCCTCAGAGTGAAACCAGATGGCATCACTACTGCAAGGGACAACGCAGAGACCCCTTTCCACGCTGCTCCGAGGGAGGCAGGGACCCCTTTCCACGCTCCGAGGGAGGCAGAGACCCCTTTCCACGCTGCTCCGAGGGACCACGCGGAGAAGGAGGTCAATCCTGAGGAAGTAACTGCGGAGAACCAGTCACTGGAGATCGAGAGAGCAGCTTCGATGGACAACGCGGCGGAGGGATATCTGCTCATCACGACACGCAGGGAAGGCGCCGAGGAGGTCGTGACGGCCGGCGGAGAGGAGCCATCGGCGGCGGGGGAGGTGCCACTGGAGATCGCGAGAGAAGCGAGAGAAGCTGAAGGGGAGACCCCATTCCACGCTGCGATCGAGAGAGCAGCTGCAAAGGTGCCACTAGTGATCGATGGAGCTGGACCTGGGGACGAGACGCCTGCGGAGGAAGCCGAGGGGGATCGACCAGAGGGAGCCAACGTCGCAGATGAGCAGACCGCCAGGGAGGCAGCTTCAATGGACGTCGCCACGGCGGTGAAAGTCTTCACCAATCCACTCGACGCAGAGGGGAGCCAGTCACTGGAGGTCGCTGAACCAGGAGAGAAGCCGGCGAGGGCGTCAGTGGACGCCGCTGCTGCGACGGACGTCGCCGCCAGCCCACTCAACACGGAGAAGAAGGGATCCGAGTCGCCTGGCAAGGGTGGCGTTCGCTCCAAGCGCCCGTCTACGAAAGGTGGCAGGCAGATGGCCCAAAGCAGACCAGTCAGGCCTGGCAAGGGTGGCGTTCGCTCCAAGCGCCCGTCTACGAAAGGTGGCAGGCAGATGGCCCAAAGCAGACCAGTCAGGCCTGGCAAGGGTGGCGTTCGCTCCAAGGGCCCGTCTAAGAAAGGTGGCAGGCAGATGGCCCAAAGCAGACCAGTCAGGCCTGTCAAGGGTGGCGTTTGCTCCAAGCCCCTGTGTCACAAAGGTGGCAGGCAGAAGGCCGAAAGCAGACCAGTCGGGTCTGTCCGAGATCGGGGGCTGGGCGCCTACCCAGCACCCCCAAAACCCCTCAGAAGGAAGTCTGAGTGGGTGTGGTCCCTGCGAGCGCCCGCTCGGAAAGAGAGGGGCGGAGTGCTACGTCAGGTCATTTCAGTTCTTACCGCCAGGATCCAGGCAAAGAGAATGCTTCGTCCTGGTGGGGCTGGAATAACTAGAAGAAAAAAGGTGAAGATTAAAGATACACTAACAATCCCTTCTCCACCCTCGAAGGAGGGGAAGAGGGCCACCAGGTGGAGCAAAGCCCCACGCTCTTTCTTGGCAGCGGCCGAGAAGAGCCCCCAGTTGGATGTTGCTAAAAAAGCAGTTCCACTGGTGGCTGGTGGTGCCAGCAAAGTGACGCTGGCGAACGAACTGACATTTGCACTGCCACCCTCAGAGTAAGGGGGCAGTGCAGATGGAAAGGTCCATGAGAAAGCGGCATGGCAGCTGTGACTGGCTAGACAAGGGTTTAGGCCTTTGCAATAGGCTTGACTAACAGGTCTATCCAGTTATTAGCTGTGGACAGTGGTACGCAGTGCGGACAATAAGCGAAAAAGATGCCAACGTGGTGTCTAAAAAATCGAAATGTCTTATTTGAGCGACTGTTTACTTAGGAATTTCGAGAAATATTGTGTAAATGAATGTATCATTTGTAGTGTTTACGATATTACCAGAAGAAATAACTTGCATAATGAAATGTATTAATTTACTGCCGACAATATGCCACTAAGTCAAAATGCAACAATAATTTGGAAGGTTCTTCCATGCAACAAAATTATTCTTAACTGATGTTAACTCATGATCTGAGTAATCAGGCCTTTTTGAATTGCTAATTTGTTGATTGTATAAAAAGCATTTTGGGATGTGGGCTAGAAGTTTAAATGCAGAGTGAAGTTTCTTAAAGGTAAGATTGTAGATCAGCCATTTTAAAATCTTTTAAACCCTTTAACCAAGTTACTATGTCAATTGTCATGGCAACATGCCCTAAATAGGACATTGACTTACTAGGGAAAAAAGTGGGAGAAGAAAAGTTTTCCAAAACAATTTGAATTACTAAAAAAGTTTAAAGATTACAAATTGAGAAAGTTAAGTTGAACTGTAAATTATTCCAAAATATGGGTTTAGAGCCACTTAAAGACAATGTGTGAAAATTGTGTTGAGAATGTAACCTGTATGAGTGTGGGATCAGAGCAGTTTACAGAGATGAAATCGAACTTTTCCGCCATACTTTCGCCAAATACTGACCTAAGCCATGATTTAAGAAGCCAAAAAAGCTCACAGTGAATGGTGGTAGTAGAGGATGGTTGTGAGAGAACTGAACATGGTTCAGTTATCACAGGTGGCAGGTGTGGAATAATCCATGATTATGAAAGATAACTGTGTATTATTATTGGTGCAACAGCAATGTGCTTTTATTGTCCTGCAGGAGTTAGCAAACATGTACTGTTTGAGTTGAGCCTAGTGGTACAGAGTGGGCAGAGGCAGGCTCCCTGCTGTGCTCCTGAGCTTCAAAGACTTCTTGCATACCAGAGACAATAGGCCTTTGTGTGGAAGATAGGGAACAGGTCTCGCTATCAGGTGGTGGGTTTCTAAACAAAAGAGATAGCAACTCCGAGCGGGGGAGCTCTGAAGAGAGTGTGACAGGAAGCGGCAGGCAATCGCAAGGCTTTGTGGGTAAACAGAACTTCCGGTTGCTTGAACCTCCCTGAAGGAGGGCACTGTGTGAGAAGTTTATAAAGGAGCCTGTCTAGGAACAAACTTCAGATTCGATAAGTAACTGGCCATGGGTTGTCCCTCGAATATGGGTTCTTGAGTGACCCATTGATCACCTGGAAGAGAGTGGAAAGTCAATAGTAAGTAAAGCATTGTAAATGATTGTATGTTTGATGTGTTCATAATGGGATGAAGTCATACCTTAATACTGTGAATGTTCTGTGCTTGTTTTCTCTTACCAGGTTTTATTACCTAACTATTTACCTAAATGTATTGTATGTGTGATTAGTAAAATAAACCACCTTAAAAGACATTTGGTTTGAGTAATGCCTTAGACTCACTCTCTCTCTCTACCCTTTCATTTGGGCTTAGTAACCGTTGTTTAACTCTGCACAAAGCAGAAAACTAGGTTGGCTATAAAAGTGAACACCTAGCGTCCCTATTCTAGAAAGGTAATTCAGCAAAAATAGCGCATCTACAAGCTGGTGTAGCGGGAAATACTACACAACCTAGTAGAGAGCCCTGGGGGACTCCAAGTAGATAGGGTTTAAGTGGTTTTAAAAAAACAGTAAAAGCGGAGTGGTAATAGAACACACACACACACACACACACACACACACACACACACACACACACACACACACACACACACACACACACACACACACACACACACACACACACACACACACACACACACACACACACACACACACACACACACACACACACACAGTGACAGCTGGCCAGCACATCTGGTCAGGCCTTTGTAATCATGTTGGTACACAGCTGCATGACCATATGATAGACAGATCAAAGAACACACACACACAAACACAACAGCGAGATAGGATTACCGATTAGGGGGCTATCAGACAGCATGAGTGAGATAGAGTGCAATGATGAGGAAGAGAGTGATTTCTGTACAATTAAAATAAATAATAAAAATTGATATTCCAATTACAGTCTGGCTAAAAAAGAATATAAGAATATAAGTGAATCCTTCCACATGTCTAAACAGCCCTTTGGACATGCAGCCACTCACGCAGAGAAAACTTGATACCTCTGCTAGAACCAAGGGTGCAGCTTCCTGTTCTGAAATTGAGTCTATATAGGAAGTGAGTTCAAGTGACAGTTCATATGAATGGCCTGTAGTTTCGCTGTTTTACCCCTGCTGGTGTCAGAAAGAATTTCTCTCAATGCAAGTGGGTGGGTTTTTGACGAACTTCCAGTCGCTAGTTTAAAGTCTTCTTTCAATCATCATGATATGCGTTTTGGTAAATTATGGTCCCATTTATAAAAAAAATGTACGATAAAGTAGGTTATGCTCTAGGAGGGGCGGGATGATTTGATTGACAAGCTACACAACCAATAGCATTCATTCCCCGCCCCCACTCTTGATTGACAAGCTACCCAACCAATAGCATTCATTTAGCGATCGATTTCCGGTTGCTTTTTTGTATATATTAAAGATGGCGGATTTGAAATCGTTGAAAAATAGGCTTCATTTACGATCTGTAGAGTCTGGGGGTGTGACTTTGTCCATCTCATTTATACAGTCTATGGCTAGAACACAAAAAAGAGGCATTACATTTTACAATCAAGTGACCCAGCAATATGCCACCACAACGTCCTAAACTGACATGTTCAGAAGTTAAGTGTCTTGCTCAAGGACACTTCGACACAAAGCAAGGAGGAGCCGAGGATCGAACCAAGGACTAGCTTTCGGTTCCCAGGAGGCCGCTCTACCATCTGAGCCCCTGTTTTCACCAATGATTGGACGTTGTGTGCATATCTTGGACAAAGAATATGACCAAATATGACTTGCGCAACAAACATGACTCAAATAATCTGGCTCGATTATAATTAAAAATGTTGAACTTTTAAAAGTCATAACTCCTACACCATGAGTCCTATTTACATGAAACGTGCTACAGATATCCATCTATCCTCTCTCTACAAATGTGTCACATACTGTACTACTACAGGCTGTCTAGTAGATCTTCTCTAATTTCATTAAAAAAAACACACACTTCCTCCTATAACGTAGGCCTGCTTGTTTATATTTTATTTAGTTTAGAATATATTGACCGATGAAGTTTAAAAGGGCATGATTATGAGCCACGCAGGATGAATATATAAGTACCAGAATGTTTCATTAAAATCAACTGTTAGGGCCGCTAAGGCCCGTACAAATACAAAAAATGGGCATGGCATAACACAAATTAGACCAATAGGGCCCCCCCATTGGGCAATCAGTTCCAAACACAAACATTTCCCCAATTTGTTTTGTTCTATTGTCCATGAATGAGCGTCTATCCAATCATAATAAAACGTGTTGGAACTTGTGACCTCTGTACTGTCTATATTTTCATTGCTTTGTATTGAAAATCAATAAAAAATATTTGAAACCTATCATAATAAAACTTTGTAGCTATAATTTGTATCTTGTAATTGTTTATGGCACTGCACTTGCAAGGTGTTTCATGGTTATGCTACAGTAGCTATGTCCTGCTCTTGACTTCTGTCTGTAAAGAGCTGTATACAGTTAGACTCCTGGTACAGTACGTACCGTACTATCTGGCAACAAAGGTGTTTCTGACATCTCTGATATAAGAGAGGTGTATTTTTCAAAAATGACCCATATCTACTATGACTTTGACACCAAAACAGACACTGAAAACCTCCCTAAGTCCCTACACTGTATTTACTTGGAAAATCAAAAAATGTGGTAGAGGGTCTGTATATGGGAGCTGAATATCAGGTAATATGCAGGTAATTTACAGGATAACACACACACACACACACACACACACACACACACACACACACACACACACACACACACACACACACACACACACACACACACACACACACACACACACACACACACACACACACACACACACACACACACACACACACACACACACACACACGTATTTGCTGATCTAATGAATATATTGTACACCTTATAACTTTACAGAATTGTTCTTAATTGTCATGTATATTGCGTAAGAACCTTTTTTTTATTGAGCTGAGAGAGAGAGATAATATCAAGAGCAAATATCACCTGTAGGCCTATATTTGTTGCAAGGACAGAGTATTGCAGGTTTCTGCTGACAGTGTCGAAAAATTAGACCCAGACGGTGAAGTGGAAAATCCCAGTTCTGTGTGTCTAGTGTGGGTTTATTCAGCCTGCTTGCCTCTTTCTGCCATCTCTCTGTCACTGAAGACAATAGCTGCATTTCTGTGCTCAATTTACTGTAATCGTATTATAATTAGTGTCTATAGTCCACTCACGCCCTACAGTACTTTGTACAATGAATAGCGGAAATAGAACATCTATACAAGCTCACAATCTCCTGTAGATCTGTTATTTTCACTTGTAGCAGATGCAGCTACAAGTGAAAATAACAGATCTACAGGAGATTGTGAGCTTGTATAGATGTTCTATTTCCGCAGACATGTTCACCTAATGACGTGGCCAAACAAGGAACACCAGGTTGAAAGTGATTATCATCGGCATCAGAGTCTCGGAAGACCATAGATTTCTTGTGCCTGGGAGTTAGGTCTTAGCGCAGCGTCTGCTGTGGCTGAGAAGAGCAATAAAATGAAAGTGATTAAAGGAGGCTGTAAAGGGACATTTTGTTTATCATCATGGTTACTCAAGTAAGATTCACATAATGACAAATAAATACTGAAATACAGTAAGCCTATACTCATGCAGAATGTCTGTTAAGCATGAAACTGATACATTGTATATTTTAAAATTAGGAATAGTGTGTTGTAAAATAGCCTACTACAGTAGGTTACTGGGTCTGTCTTTACGACATCTGCCTGGCCACGAGTCACGGAGCTCTCCTTGGTGCTGAAATATACTGTGTGAGATAATAGCAGGCATTTTTCTTTAGATAACTGGAACACGACATGGAAACTACAAAAAAAAGTGTTTGCCAAAGAGAAAGATGGAGTTTCTCCACAAACGAATGATGTGGAACAATAGATTAGGAATCCATTCATCATTTTCATTAAAACTGTTTAACGAATTTGTTGCAGCCTGTAATAGCGAATAGAATCCGCTTTACAACTCGCATCATCACAAGCCAGAATGTTTCATCCACAAGGGAAACAGGAAACTACCATTAGGGTATGGTTAAAGTTTAGATCCCAGTGCCCAGGGGCACTCCCACTGGGATTGACTTTTTTTTGTGTGGGAAAACCACTGACGAACAACAGCATAGTTAACATAGCAAACCACATACATGACAGATTTGATGAGCATATCATTTACAGTTAAGTCATTTGATGAGCCTATAATTTACGGTTAATAGTCATTTGATTATTGATTAGCCTGTTATAAATATCGGTGGTGAATATAATTTCAGGGAGAAAACATTGTCAACAAATGGTATGTGCACAGTCAGCTGCTGTAAACTGACTGTGTAAACCCATGATGGAACTTCAATTCAATAGTGTTCAACAAATACAAATACTAATTAATTCAAACTAGCCAATCACTGGCTGCGCAACCGACCATCCTTTGGGCTATGGGGTCTAGGTTCTACTGGCCTAAACTAGCCTACCATGGAAGCAGCAGGGAGAGCATTAATGCAGAAAGATCAAAGTGGTGGAAAAATCCCTGCGAGATTTGATCACGCGACAACCTCCGGGCTGAATTCATAATTGTCTCCATAACAAATGCACACCACTGTCTTCTGCTTCTAGGTTAAAAAAACATCTGTCTCTGGGCCTTCGTTTCATTCTAAGCACCATTCTAAACCTTAACCTGTATAGTTCACATCATGTGATGTAGCACTCTGTGGCTTTTCTCTTGTTGTGTAGACCTATAAGTAAAAAGATACCTCTAAACTTTTACAATCAAGCTATTCTTCTGATAGTCTGAACGTTCTAAATGCTGAGCTGGTCTTGAGCTATTTTATTAGGCTAATATTCAAACTCAGCAGTGGATAAACAACAACAACAACAACAACAAACTATCCAAGTGTATGGTTTACCACTGAATTATCCATGTTGTTTCAATCAAGAAATAAATCCGGGGCCTGACCCTGATTTTTATACGATAGGCCACTTGCAGCATAGATCTCACTCTATAATCTATCATTTGTGTCGGGCTAAAAACAACACAACATTTCCAATTATTACATTTAAAATCCCAACAGTGGAAATGAGAAAGTATGGAGTAAGACAGGTAGCAAGGGAATTGGTTATTTTATGAATTATTACTGTAATATATTTTTTCACCTAGTCAGCAGCTGCACATCAGAGGAGGCTGTGTGTGTGTGTGCGTGTGTGTGTGTGTGTGTGCGTGTGTGTGTGTGCGTGTGTGCGTGTGTGTGTGTGTGTGTGTGTGTGTGTGTGAGAGAGAGAGAGAGAGAGGGGTGCATTACAAAATATATCAAGGCAAAGTTTCACAGATATGTCTATGGATGATTAAGCCCCCTTGGCAAACCTAGTTTTTCAACATGTATCTATGGAAGAAAAATAACGGTACTAGACAGGACTGGGCTTCATCTCAACCTACAGCATATAAGTGACCCTGAATCTTCACAATACCCACTGAACAACAGACAGGAATGATCAAGCATTTAGTCTATAAATGAACGCTGTTTTCAGTCACTAAGTAGCAGTAGGCTATATATTTGCAATCACAATAAGATGACAGATGTCCTCAGAAGGCCAGGCCTGCATTTGCACCTTGTTTAAAACAGAAGCACTAAGAATGGCAAATTAAATCAAAACCAAATTGGGTCACACAACAAGTCCATTGTCCATAAACTGCTATGTATCAGTACAAATTAGAGATACAGTACCTGTATAGTTGAACATAATGGGTGTTATGGTTAGGTTAAAAAATAAGCTCTTGATGGAGTAATGGGGTGGGTGAGAATCTTTGCTAGGAGCAGGCAGAGGCAATGAGATACGTTAATAATAACTTAGATTTGTATATCGGCTTTAACCCATGCAAGGACACTTTAACCAAAACAAACAAAACAAAGCAAAACTAGCAGTCAAAGGCCTTGGTGAGCAGATGCCTTTTCAGGGCAGACTTACATTTGTGCAGCGTTGGGTTAGGGCTGCCACAATGGAGGCTCTATTGCCAAACGTTTGCATGCTTTGTCGGGGGTGGAGAAGAGACCCGTGTCAGAGGACCATAGGTTCCGTGAGTGAGTATGAGGATGTAGGAGATCAGACAGTACTAGGGTAGGCGAGGAGTTAAGAGTTTGTGATGCAGAATTTTAAGTCGTTAAAGATAAGTTATTTATTTCAGTTCTTATGCCGATAAACTATGCCTACTGAATTCAAATGTCCTTTTATAATGTGTTTCCTTTGCTTAATGTTTTATGTAAAGCACTTTGAATTTCCTCATTGTTGAAAGGTGCAATTACAACTTGCCTTGCCTAATTTATGCTCGGTCGTACAATGGGGTTGGGCTTGTAGATCTGCTACTTTCGGTGCCCGACACCATAGTGTGATGAAATATATAAATCAGACTATGGCTTTACAGGATGGTAGGAGGAGTTCACTTACTTGCTGGAAAGCTTCCTCCCACACATTATTCTGTCAAATATACTGTGAGATGTTGTTCACCCATGTACTGTAGAGAGAACATTGTATCTGTGGACTGAGTCAGCTTGGTATCAACCTGAAACACAGCCTTATGAAAACATCCTAGCACACAGCAGTGTTAATTTAATTCTGAGGGCCCTATTAAGGGCATCTTAATTACCGCCACGTCTTATTACTTAACTTAAGACGTGGAGGCGTGACCAATACCATTTTGCTACAGTATTATGGGTGCGGTAATCTGCGCACTGCGCCAAGGCGCTATGTGGTATAACGGTCCTGAATCTGAATTAGTCATGGGTGTGTTTGGGCGTTACTTTAATCAAACCAATCAGCTGCCATTCCCTTTAAAATCAGCGCAAGACGCAGTGCTATTTTCCATGCGTTAAGTGTGAGACCAAAAAAGAAACATCACATTGAAAGGAGAAAAGTTCTCCTTTCAATGTGATGTCACATGATGGCAATGCATGCACTTGGACATTTAATGTCCAAGTGCATGCATTGCCATCATAATCACTGTAGCTTCTCTCTAATCATGTGACTGTCTCATGTTCAAAACACATTTTATCTCTTGACAAATCAACAAATATTCACTTTCACAGTTGCCTATAATTAAAGCATCTCAGCACGTGGACACAGAAGTACAGAAGTGGACACACATCGGTATGTTTCACACATTTGCTCAATGCGGCTACTGCTGCCCAAAATATCTGATCTGCAAGCAAAAAACAGTCGCTGCATGATCGTTATATGCTTGTAGATCAGATCTGTTTGCGCAGCATGAAATGAAAGTGAAAGTAAAACAGCAACATGGTCTGGAGAGAGGGGAAGAGAACGCACTCTCTGTTTGTTTAACTTCTAAGCTATGGGAAAAAACTGCTGTAAAAACCTTTGTTTTATTTTATTTCATTGGATTAATGAAGAAATAAGCCTTTGAAATGCCACCTCGAGTGGAACACGAGTCTTTCGGCTGGATTGAAACGGGGTGAGTAGGGCTGTCTGTCCATGCATTGCGTAATGTGCGCCATCCGCGGCCGACGTTTGCTTTTCGCTTGATATGATAGAGAGACAATAATGTATAATGATAAAATAATGACTGATATACCAAATGAAAATAGACAATTCACAGATTATAGAGAACTTTGAATTATAACAATCGTTTTAGAATTGCCCGAGCTCTGGTTAGTTAAATGCTGAGTGCTCTTGGCTGCCCATCAGCATCCATGCGCTCTGTGTGCCCGTCGCTGGCCCGACGTTTGCTTTTCGCTTGATATCGTTTGATAGAGAGACAATAAAATCATGATACAAGTTTGAATTATTACAATCGCTTCAGAATTGACCAAGTATGATCGAGTCAAACTGCCGGTGTCCTTTCAACCAAACATTTCTTATTGCGCTCAAGACCGATCCTGACCACGTCTTAGTGCTATGCGGTGAGTCTTTTTAAGTCACGATGCAAAATAGTACCGCATAGCGCCCTTTATTAACATATGAACACTCCCCCATGCGTTAAATATGCTGACGAGTCTTAAGCCTTAAGCTTTCGCGTTCAGCGTGACTTGCAAAATAGGGATTGCGCGTAAGATGGTGGCGTATAAGACGTGGAAATAAGACACGCTTAATAGGTGTGTGTTACGACTATGGTCGTATTTTTGTTAAATATTTTTAGTTGGATGGATGGTTCTGTGCCAAGTATGGGTGTGTGTAGTGTCTGTGTGGGTGCCTGTTTGTATGTAGATCGGCTGTGCCATTCCACACAGGTGATTGGAGGGGTAACATCCAAGCCCAGACCTGGGGAAGGCGGGAACATTTTCATGTTGTGTCTCTGGCACCCCTCGACTGGGGCATAACAGTGTAAAAATGGACCCGTAAATTAACAGAGGATTTCACTGTGTAGTGTACTCATGTCATGTCGTGTTGATCCAATAAGTGAACTTGCCTGTGTCCCAATTCAGCAATAAATTACCTATTTTAGATGCATCCATGCGTGTGGATATGTTGATCTGTTAAAGTGTTATTTTTTTCATTAGACTTTGTCAGGTAGAGTACATTGCATGGTCAGAAAGCTGCACATTATTAGCGACATAGCAGTAAAATCCTCATAGTTAATTTATCCATTTGTACACTTGTAAACGTTAATTTAAAAGTTTTTACAAACCGGGGACGTGAATAAATGATACAAAAATGTGCCGCTGAATATTTCGCATTAAACTTTTCATGTTGCTGACGTCTCAAAAAAATATATATCCTTGCACCTCATTAGTGGGCTTTAGTGGGAGAGTTCAGAAAATAAAACAAAGCTATAATTTTTTAAAGGGATTTTTTATTTTTTAACTGACTGACTGACTAACTAACTGAAACTGTGTTTGTTTACAAAACTAACTAAAGCTAATTAAAGTCATAGGGAAAGGTTTTGTCTTCTCAGTATTTCATATAAGCTTAGCATTTTGGGTGAATATTAAATCTTACCTTTTTTCTTTTTAAATGTGCCAGCTGTGATTGATTTTTTTATTGGTGTTTATTACACAATACTTTACCTTTAAAAGGTAGAGTAAGTGATTTACTTTGGTTAAAATAAGAGTTAAATAGCTCTATATTCTGATGAGTACTCATTGCTATAGAGTGTTTGTTCAGTAAAAGGAGTCTCCTATGTCTCTCCAGCTCTTTAATAAACAGAAAAGGCATTTTCAGTGCTCTATCCTGATTGGCTTAAATGTTGTCATCTACCTGAAAATGTACTATATTCTGTTTACTGAAGAGCTGGAGAGACCCCTGTGACCGAACAAACGCTCTGTAGCAATGATTACTATCAGAATATAGTACTTTAACCTTTTTAACAAAACAAAAGAATTACCAGAAAATATCACTTACCCTACCTTTAACTTTTCAAATCTCAACCCTTAAAAATACCCCATATAGAGCACCGAAGTCTGACGTAATTTACACATCCTACCTGGGTCGCGGTCCCCCCCCCCCGGTCTGAATTCCCATAGACGTGTTTAATATCGCGTCAAATAAGAACTGTGTTCCAAAAATAAACAAATGACCCCGCCGGTTTTACTCTTATGCATATGAAGCATCAACTGACGGTGAGAAAACGCTAATGTTACTTCCGCCGAATTAGTAAAATCTTCGCCAGAAACGGACTGTTTCAAATATGAGTGACTGACTATCATAAACGATACAGAGACCTCCCTGACAATATCGCAGAGACATTTTGTTTATTTTTGGACCACAATTCTTATATGAGACGATTCTATGACCCACTGTTATTCTAGAGAAATTACTTTACGAACCAGGGGATGGATGAGTCAGGACTTCTGTACTCTATTACAAACACACAAAAAACTAACACTAAAACTATTTTTTTATAAAGAAGAAATTAAGCCTTTCCACAAAATGAAAACAAAAGTTTACTAACTCAGGACACATTCATATCTCAAGCCAACTCTAAACCAATTCCCTGGAAACCCCATCTCCATAGTGATGGTACCTTCACAATCCCAATGGTCTAATGGCCTTCTCACACACTAATTTACTGTTCATGTGTAGTAAGAGGCCACAAAGGGTATTTATACTGAACCCTGTGTGTGATGTATTATTATCTACACAGACACAACAACCATTACATTATGATCGGCTCTGTGCTTGTATACTGAGAGTAGCAATTTCCCCCTCTCCCTACAGTATACAATATGACTAATTTAACCTCTCACTGAAACGATTACTGAATCTTTGTTGGCCTACAAATGCTGTCTTTTTTATCTTTCTATCTCTCTCTCCATCTCCATCTCTCCCTCTGTGGTCGGTAATCAGTCAGCTTAGCTGTTCATCTCGGTAAACACCATTAGCCCAGCCAGACAGACCACCAATCAGAGTTCAGTACAACCAGCGGGCCAGCCTATAGTAGCAGGGAACACTGAGTCCCTCGTGACATGCTGACCTGATGCATGTCGGTGAGCGTTGCTATGGAAACCCTACTGTACCGAGTGGCTCCGCAGAAATGCAGTAGAGCAAAGGAGGGGAATGAGAGAGAGAGATAGGGAGGGAGAGAGAGGAGGGGGTGGCAGGAATGAAACAATGCTCAGCTATAATAACATAAATTATATTACAGTGTGTTTCTTAGAAAAGGTTGATTGTTTGAGGGTGGGGGGAACGTATTTTTTTTCTCTAGTGCAGAGTAATTGATTAAAGCCCTATATATACTTAATCGCGTGACGAACAGCGAAGATAACTGTTCTAAAAGCTCACATTTGTATTTTCATTCTATGTTTGGATTCCTACAGCAATGACATCCCTAAAATCGGGACGCAAGGTTGAAAATGGTTCAAAGCATTTGGGCAGACGACCATTTTTGAAAGTTCTGGCTCGGCACTACTCTTGGTTTGGATAAGAGATAGACTGACAGCTTTGATTAGTCCACGCTATTAGCATAATAGAATGATGCCCAGTCTAAGTCATCGAACAACCTGTTGCTGTTACTGCCTTTATACATGTCATTGTATTTTTTCTATTAAGTAATTAAAGGGAGACTGTAAATGACATCTATCCCTATGTTAAGCAGGAGCATGATGTGTTTGTGAACAGCCTACATGTAGTAATTTAGTCAGCCATACTAAATACTGCTTCAGCAAAACTTAAACCATTTTCAACCCGGCATCCCGATTTTGGTCTGTGGAAGGTCTGGGGAAAAGAGATTAGCATCGGAAGATTAGAAAACACAAGAGTTGGTGCTATTTACAGGCTTCACAATAAGAATACGTCACATACTGTATGCCCTCATTGTAAAGCAGACAGCTGGCGACCCCACTGTTTAGAACCCTGTAGTTACCATGTCATTTCATATTTAAAGTAAAAGATTATGGAACCAAAACATTGAAAAGTGTGATACTCCATACTAAATACCATTAGTTGTAAAGGTTTGTGGTTTGTGTGGCCTAACTTGGTGCTGTAAAACGTGGGTGTTTGTATGGTAAATCCAATGGATGTAGGATAGAAATACAGATCAACAGATAGATAGACAAATTACATAATTGTATAGCTTAATAAACGACTAAATGAATTATTCTTTGATAGGAACTGTACTGTACTGTGATACACTACCATGTGCGAAACAAAATAAAATGAATGAATGACTGAAACAACACACATTATGTAACTAGGCCAATCTCTTCTGCGATTACTGTATCTAGGTTCAAATACACAGCGTTCCAACACTGCTCTCCCATTCATTTGTAGATGTCAGTATTCATGATTAGTCTTTCCCTTCGTATAATATCTACTCTTATATCTTCATACTCACACTATGCCATTGCACTCACACTGTCCAATTAAAACATATTAATCATTACAATTATATCATAATTATTCCTCCATCTATCCACTTCATCATTCCATCCTCCATCCACCCATCGATCTTTGAGACCTGACCACACCGATGATTTGCGATGCAACAAAGCGTTGCAAATACGTTGCAGATAGAAATCACGTCGGTCTGAATCGCCCCGTTGCGGATTGCCCCGTAGTTTTGGGATTCTGTTGCAAGTGGGTGCACGTGGTTGCAAGTTCAACTTGTTCAACTGCACTGCGAATCTTTGGTGCGGACTGGGCTTAACATCGTCTTTGTCCATCCATCAATCTGTCACTCTACCCCATCACCATGCACTCTGTACCTCCATCTGTTAATGATCTGTCATTCTGACTTCTTCTCCTTTGTCCTTATTCAACCCTTCCATCCTTGTTGCTTGTGTGTGTGTGTGTGTGTGTGTGTGTGTGTGTGTGTGTGTGTACTGTGTGTGCGCAAGTTCACATCAGTGTGTAATGACCTGCTACTTATAGTTATGTAACAAGGCTTTGACCGCATGTACGCTACTGTCAGCTGTCAGCCTGAACTCAACACATACTGTACAGTACATGATCAGGTTTGGTGTGTGTGTGTGTGTGTGTGTGTGTGTGTGTGTGTGTGTGTGTGTGTGTGTGTGTGTGTGTGTGTGTGTGTGTGTGTGTGTGTGTGTGTGTGTGTGTGTGTGTGTGTGTGTGTGTGTGTGTGTGTGTGTGTGTGTGTGTGTGTGCGTGTGTGTGTGTCCATCTTCGACTGGGATACATATACTAACTTGACCTGACTGAACTCTTCTCAGAGGAACAAAACAATGTGTCCAATAGACTGGTCTAAATTGCATGTATCTATTTCTATGGAATATCTCAATTGTTAGATAGTGTAGCTAAGAGTCAAAAGACAGGTCCAAGTAAGAGGGTGAAATCATGTGACAAAGTGGTAACATCTGGTATCCAGGATGTCCCCAACAGGCTCAAGCTAAAGTGATATGTCAGCTCTGTGGGACAGGCAGGTCAACTTGTTACAAAACTGTGATTTCAAAACACTTCTGTTGCTCAGGACTTTTAGCAGGGGACCTGCCATCCCCCTCCATCTGTTCATTCACCCCTTAAGGCGGTATGGCCTGAATTTAGAGCCTCCAAATATGCAGAATGTCCTTTGACAGCTGAGGTGAGGGACAGGGAGAGAGGTACTCGGAAGACAGGGGAAAACAGGTTGTTGTTTTTTTGGAGAGAGAGCAAGAGAGGAAAAGAGAAAGAGAGAGAGAGAGAGAGAGAGAGAGAGGGAGAAAAGGGGTGCCTGGTGGGTCAGTACTGTACGGACCACATGCACTTTGTGCCTCGTCGTGAGGGCCGGAGTTCGAATCTGACTCCCAGCTTCTTGCATGTCTCCCCTCACTGACATTAGTAATAGTTTCCTGTCTTTCTACACTCTACTATCCAATAAAGAAGAAAAGGAAAAAATATATATTATCTTAAAACAACACAGGTGTTATGCATGCAAGCCATGTCCTGAAACAAACCCTGAGCCCTCAGCCTGTCCTGTCTAGTGACCAAACGTCCCGATTTGACCGGGATTGTCCCGGTTTCAACCTGGTTGTCTGAGTCCTGACAAATATCACAAAAACACTCATTATGTCTCAACATTGTTTTCAACATTCACAATCAAATTGTCCCGGTTTTCACCACAGTTAAAATACTTGTTTTGAGTGCTTTACATACTGTTGATTCCTATCATGTTCTGTTCTGTTGAAAGGTGCACTCAATAGGTGTGCTGAGCGCAAAAATAATTGTCCACCATCCTGAGAAAAAACACCAGGTGAAAATAAATTTATAAAATAAAAAATGTAATGTCAAAGAAATGCAAAAATAGCAGATCTACTAGCTGTAAATCGGCTGGTATTTAAGTGATTATGGGTGCCGGTTTGGGTTTTTGAAAATTATGGTCATCCTAATCCTGTAGGAATGGCGATATCAAGGATGACCTCGTATGTAGGACCTCTGGACTGACTCTTCTCTCAACACAGTGACTGTCTCTTGCATCAACCTGTAGGCTACATCATCCTCAAGCAGAATGCTTTACTACTGCACTAGGCAGGTACTATTTTTTAACACACACGCACGCACATAAAAAAAACTGCGTCTGTCTATGGCTGTGTGTGTGCTGTGTGTGTGTGTGTGTGTGTGTGTGTGGCGTGCAGTGTCCTGCACGTCCCCTCTTACCTCCGTCTGAGTACGTCTCAGTCCCGTATCCGTCCTGCAGCCCGTTGTTCCACGTCCCCTCATACTTTCCGCTTGTGCCCGTGCTCTCCCGCACGCCATAGCGTCCCTTAAAGCCATTCGTCCACTCGCCCTTGTACACCCAGCGGCCTTTGCTCTCCACGCCGACACCATGTCTCTTGCCCTGGCCCCAGGTGCCCATGTAGGTGTTTCCGCTTGGCCAGGTGTAGACACCCAGTAGCTCGAAGCCGTGTGCCCAGGACCCGCAGTACTCCCCCTGGCCCTTGGGCCCCGTGCAGATCCCATGGCCATGCGCCTTGCCCTCATCCCACCCTCCACAGTAAGACCCCCCATCGTCAAAGTTGAACCTGCCGCCAGTGGACATGCATGTAACAGGTCTTGGCAAATCCCCCGAAGCCTCAAAAAAAAAAAAAAAAAGAAAAGAAAAAAAACACAAAGGAAACAAACAAGAAAGAAAAAGAAAGAAAAGGAAAAAAGGATGGCTAACTTGAGACTAAAACCAATCCATTGGTGTAAGGTTTTGTGGGTAGAGGCAGTTGGTGTGAGATTTGCTGTGGGGGCAGGGATGAAGAGGAGGAGGTGGTGGGAGGGAGAAGGAGATATCTCCCCGACGGTTCAAACAGCCCCTGTCGTGTCGGGGAGGGGGGGGGAGAAAGAAAATGAAAGTGAGCAACGAAACTGGGACCCCGCTGCAGGAGTGCAAGGGGTCGTCCGACGTGGTGGGAAGGGACTGGGGCAGTGGGAAGGTGGTCACACCATCCTTGTGGGTGGCAGGTCTGTTTGTCGCTGCGTAGCGTTGGCTAGCGGCTCGGGGCTTCTCTGTGGCCAATGCAGGCGGGAGAGGAGGAGAGAGGGCCGAGAGCTGCCATCATGCTCTCTAATCAGGCCTTTATGCATGGAGGTTCCTACATGGGCCCACCATTGATCTGCCTACACACAGGCAGCAACACACTCGGAAGTCACTCACCCCCCTCCTACTGCTCTCCTCCTTTCCACTCCCAACAGGCCCACGCTTTCAGCCTCCTCCTACCTGATGATGTGTCTGCCTCTCTGGGGTGCAGAGCCCCAGTGTCTCCCCCTTGGCAGCCTCTTAAGACCTCTCAGACTCCAGGCTAGAAACCAGCCCTAAGGTACCCTGATCAGCCCCAAGGCCCCAGCTGGGGCTAAACATGCAGAGCTGAAATGGTTACCATGTTGTACTTTAGAGATACCCTAAGCCCATGTGTTTATATAAAGACTCTGTTAGGCATGTCAATTTCATCTTTTGTTGATGTCAAGTTAATACCTCGTTATAAAAATACAAAATAAAATAATCTATCTGCAGCTCACAAAAGGCTTTTTAGGAACAGCATCCTCCTCTCGGCTTTCCAATTCTCAACCCTCATGAACATGACCACACACACATACACACACGCTCACCATGCTTCTGGTCTTACAGCAGGTAACTCACACATGTAGAGAAGAGGAGGGGGGGGGGGGGGAATAAAAACAACCTATCAGGTAATCTGTTTTCTTTTTTGGTCCTCGGTCTAGTCTGTCTGGTGGTGCTGGAGAACAGCAATGCAGTCTCCTGTCTTAAGCACGCACGGACACACGCACGCACACACACATATACACATACACTACACGCAGGCACACTCGGACAGCAAGTGCGCACAAGCAGAGAATGAAAATAAACAACTGAATTGATTCATTTCTCCTCTTGTCTATTAACCCGCTCTCTCTCTCTCTCTCTCTCTCTCTCCTCCACTCTGTTTGTAGATCTTTAATCCACAGCGTCCATAAGTAGTTTATCCTTTGCGTGGGTTGTGTTGAGGTTGTCAGGTTGATGAAATAACATCCATCTATATATGATCCTGTTATACGGCCTGTCCTGTGTGTGCCTCAGTCTCTCCTGCTCCCCTCCATGTTTCCCTATGGAGCTGCTGGCTGACGCACAGCCTGCCTGCCGTCTTCAAATCTCTTCTCCCCGTATGGCTGGACCTCCTCTCTCTCTCTCGCTCTCTCTCGCTCTCACCCCCCCCCCCCCCCTCTCAGAAATCTGCTCATTAGAGAGGACTGTTCCAATGCAGCCAACTACCCTCCCCCTTAACAGCATGCTCCAGCTCTTAAAGAGACACACACTGCACACAGAAACACAAGCTCCCCCCGCCCCCTTCCAAGATTATTCCTCAACCTCACCTGTGCCTATCAGCCTTTGGCCCTTTACACCCCCCCGTCCCTCCCTTTCTACATATCCCTCACTTCTCTCTCTCTCTTTTTTTCCCCAAAGCCGCATTCTTCATGTGTCAAAGGTTATGGTGTTATGGGCGATGCAACCAACCTCATAAGGGGCTGTATGAGTGTGAGACTATCACAAGAGAGTATTAAACTATCATCTATGCACAAATTACGGATATACATCACTGCCGATCCCTCTGTGTGTGTGTGTGTGTGTGTGTGTGTGTGTGTGTGTGTGTGTGTGTGAGACAGACACACACACACACACACACACACACACACACACACACACACACACACACACACACACACACACACACACACACACACACACACACACACAGTGTATATTACCTCGGATGAACTGAACGCTAGCTAGACAGTTCTGATGCAGTGGCCCAGGTCCCACAATGCACAGTAGTATTCCCTTGTAACTTGGTATGAAAAGGTGAGGAAATACATACATAAGTTAATACAGTTGGTAGCACTTCAAACGAAAATCCTATTAACAAGCATTAATTAACAGTTAATACTGTATACAGTTAATATACTAATATACAAGTCCTTGAGATGAGATGCTTATTAACCTTATTTGTTAATAAAAGCTATATTATTGTTTATAATAGCATAGTTAATACTATTTACAAGCATTAATTAACAGTTAAGTTACTTATAAGTCCTTATGCTTATTAACCAAATTATTTGTTAATAAGGCTATATTAATAATATATAGCGGGTAGATGCAAAACGTATAGTTTACTGTTAATAAGTACATAATAGGCTCTGCAGGTTTACAGAAGCTGGCATATCCATGTCCGGTTCTGGTTCATTTTCCCATAGCCTTGTATGCTTGGCTCGGTTGCAGCCAATCAAATGAAGCTATGGGAAAACTAACAGGAAATAGGTATGCCACCTCCCAGAAACCCAGGACTACAGTTATGCACAGAGCCTAAGGATTTATTAACATTAAAAAGGTATTATATAGTTCCACTTTGGATAAGGTAGATGCAAAAATCGTAATTAAACTGTTCATAATTATGTTCATAGTTAACCGCTAATAAATGCATACTGTTTTAATGTTAATAAAGCAACAACACAAAATAGTAAAGGTTGAACACTGACATAATACAGACTGAATAAATGTGTTTGTTAATGTAAATATAAACAACGTTTAGAGACTTAAGGCTTTTATTAATGCTATTAAAGGGGTATTTAACTTTAAAACACTTCTGGGGTAATTTTAATGTCAAAAACTCTGTTTTTTGTGTGCACCCCAGAAAGTTTTTATGTTGCTTGATTTAATATTTAGATATTTGATATTCATTTTATCAGACACACCCCCTTATATAAACTCCTTGTAACTTTAACCATGTTGGACTCAGTTTAAACACATTACATGTCCCTGGTTTACATGTCCCATGTGTTTTGCAAATGAATAAACAAAAAGTTTGAAGTTACAATGTATTTATAGGAAGAGGGAGTTTATGATAAAATGAATATCAAATATCTAAATACTGAATCAAGAAACTTAAAAACAGGTATTTATTAAATACAGTATACAATATAATCAAATATTCAAATATTTTTGGACACAGAATCAAATATTTTATGGTCATGATTTACCAGGAGCCTGGGTGGCTTGGTTCAAGACTTAAAATAATTTATACAAATATTTTTTTGAAATCTCTAGGGGGGAAATGAATGGGGTTTCTATGGAGTTACATTTGTGTCTTTATTAACCAAACAAAAGAAAAACATTTGAGAGAGAAAAAATATAAACAGAGCAAAGAATAGTTTTGAATGAAAACAAATTAAAACAGCAAGCGAAAAATAAAAATTTGTAAGCAAAGGAAATTATATAAACAGAACAATTTTTTTTTTTTAAATTAAAACAAATTAAAAACGCAATCAAAAAAATATATTTGCAAGCAAAAAAACATAAGATTTGAAAGAAAAGAAAAAATAATTGAGAACAAAACTTTTAAAATTCAAGAGTAAAGAAATAAGGAAAAACTGTTTAAACTACATAAAACAAAATACTTAGTAAAATGTTTGGGAAATAAAATGTTTTTAATGTTTTTTTTCCTCATTTGCGAATGAAAGTTGTTTTTTCTGATTGCAAAATGCCTTCTCTCTCAAAACCTATGTCTTTGGTCTCGATTTTTTTTCTCTCTCTTGGATTTGTTTGTGTGAGGGGTTAAAGTTCAGAAGGCGGGTCCTACGCTGATAGATGTAAGACACCTCTCCATTGGTCACTTGGAATCTGAGTGACAGCTCCCCCTTCCTTATGTAGCTTGTTGAATGCAGGGATGGAGGTGTGTTACGGCCAGCATGTTTTTTTGATTGATTGAATTATTAGCAGTTTGCAAAAAAAAACTAAAAAACATGAAAGTATAATGCAAGGTCAGCTAAGAGTATTTAAAACCCAAGAAAGATGACTTGTTTCCATTGGGGTCCTTTGTACTCAATTCATAGAGACATTTAATGACAGACAGATATACACTACTATGCAAAACATCATAAAAAACAAAAACAAAAAAAATATGTACAGTAAACAGTTTGAGTAAACAGATTGATGGAATACTTTATTAACAGTAGGATACAGAGGTACAATTGTACAATGATTGTTATAAGGATAACACAAAAAGGCTTGTTTCCATTGTGGTCCTCTGGGACTGAGGTCAGAGCTCCATTCCAGCTCTGGACGCTACACTATTCGTTACAATATTGAGCATTTTAGGCTATTAGCAATTCAGATGATTCCCTAATGTTAGGTTTCTGTTCTACTTACAGTTTGTGATCTGTATTTAAAATTGTTGTATTGTTGTTACTGTTATAGTAGGCCAGTGGTTCCCAAACTTGGGATCGGGACCCTCAGAGGGGGTCCCCAGATTAGCTTAATGGGCAACATTGCTGAGTGGTTAGTGAGCCCGCCTAGGGAGCCAGAGGCCCTGGTTGCCCCAGGTACGATTCCAGGCCACGCCAGCATATGTGTCGATGAAATGAAATTTGTCCTTGAGCAAGACTCTTAACCCCTAATTGCTCACAGGCCCTCATTGGAAACAAGCCCGCAAGGACTTTCATGAACGTCCTGTTAAAAGGAATTATCCTTATCCTTATACAGGGTAACACATTTCTAAAGTGACAATTTAATGACTTTTAAGACCTTTTTAAGGCATTGTGCGCTTGTAGTTCGACTATTTTCACAATATTTATCTGTGGAACAGAGTCAAACTAAATCTAATGCCTACAATTTCAAGCGCTTGTCAGGGTGGGTGGTCCCCAGTTCAAGTATGATTATTTTGGGGGGTCCCCAGTTCAAATATGATTATTTTAGGGATTCACAGCCTGAAGCACACTATCAGACGAAACGTTCCCAAAGCAGTCTATCTGGAATGGGCCTGGCCAATAGGCCAGTCACTTCAGCCTTGCCTTAATTAGAATAACGAATATAACATAAAATAATGTAGCTTTATTTTATAATTTCAAAGGGTTCCGAGGCTGTGAATCCCTAAAATAATCATATTTGAACTGGGGACCCCCCAAAATAATCATACTTGAAGTGGGGACCACCCACCCTGACCCAGGCATTAGATTTAGTTTGACTCAGTTCCACAGATAAATATTGTGAAATAGCCGAACTACAAGCGCACAATGCCTTAAAAAGGTCTTAAAAGTCATTAAATTGTCACTTTAGAAATGTGTTACCCTGTATACACTTATACTGTATAGGTTGGTTTGTTTACTGTTGAGAGAGAAAACAATGTTGCCCATTAAGATAATCTGGGGACCCCCTCTGAGGGTCCCGATCCCAAGTTTGGGAACCACTGGCCTACTATAACAGTAACAACAATACAACAATTTTAAATACAGATCACAAACTGTAAGTAGAACAGAAACCTAACATTAGGGAATCATCTGAATTGCTAATAGCCTAAAATGCTCAATATTGTAACGAATAGTGTAGCGTCCAGAGCTGGAATGGAGCTCTGACCTCAGTCCCAGAGGACCACAATGGAAACAAGCCTTTTTGTGTTATCCTTATAACAATCATTGTACAATTGTACCTCTGTATCCTACTGTTAATAAAGTATTCCATCAATCTGTTTACTCAAACTGTTTACTGTACATATTTTTTTTGTTTTTGTTTTTATGATGTTTTGCATAGTAGTGTATATCTGTCTGTCATTAAATGTCTCTATGAATTGAGTACAAAGGACCCCAATGGAAACAAGTCATCTTTCTTAGGTTTTAAATACTCTTAGCTGACCTTGCATTATACTTTCATGTTTTTTTGTTTTTTTTGCAAACTGCTAATAATAATAATAATCAAAAAACCATGCTGGCCGTAACACACCTCCATCCCTGCATTCAACAAGCTACATAAGGAAGGGGGAGCTGTCACTCAGACTCCAAGTGACCAATGGAGAGGTGTCTTACATCTATCAGCGTAGGACCCGCCTTCTGAACTTTAACCCCTCACACAAACAAATCCAAGAGAGAGAAAAAAAAATCGAGACCAAAGACATAGGTTTTGAGAGAGAAGCCATTTTGCAATCAGAAAAAACAACTTTCATTCGCAAATGAGGAAAAAAAACATTAAAAACATTTTATTTAGCACAACACATTATATTACCCAAACATTTTACTAAGTATTTTGTTTTATGTAGTTTAAACCGTTTTTCCTTATTTTTTTACTCTTGAATTTTAAAAGTTTTGTTCGCAATTATTATTTTTTTTCTTTAAAATCTTATATTTTTTTGCTTGCAAATATATTTTTTTGATTGCGTTTTTAATTTGTTTTAATTAAAAATATTTTTTGTTCTGTTTATATAATTTCCTTTGCTTACAAATTATTATTTTTTGCTTGCTGTTTTAATTCGTTTTCTTTTATTTTATCTTTTATATTTTTTCTCTCTCAAATGTTTTTCTTTTGTTTGGTTAATAAAGACACAAATGTAACTCCATAGGTTTCCATCTGTGGCACCACAAAATAGCCGCCACTGCTATAACCTGGCCTATGTCCTTATTAACAAATAATACAGTTAATAAGCATCTTACAAGGACTTAATAGGTAACTTATTAACTGTTAATTAATATTGTTAATAGTATTAACAATGCTATTATAATAAATGATATAGCCTTTATTAACAAATTCACTGCCAGGGGCTTTCTAATGCTGGCAGGTAGCTTCTGCCAGCATTTTTAAGCATTCTGACTAATTTAAGAACCACAGAATATTTATCTTCAGTATGATCGATCCCCTGATGGTTGCTAATCACAGAGGAAACCACTGTGCTTCCGTGAAAAAAATCTTTTTATCGTGACCTCCCGTTGTTATACCCAGTTGAAAATAGCACGTTTGGCCAAAAATACATAGTAAAACACAGGAGCTGAGATACAGGATTTTAAAGTAATAAGTTAACCAGGAAGTGAATGGAGCAGTAAATCTTCGGATCACGTTATCTTGGGTTCTGGACGTCCCTATGCCCCCCCCCCAGTGAATATGTTAACAAATAATGTTAATAAGCATATTACAAGGACTTATAAGTATCTTATTAACTGTTAACTAATGCTTGTTAATAGGATATTTTGTTTGAAGTGCTACCACAATAAATCTACTAGTAGACAAAGCAGTATGGTGACGAGGTCCATTTCATCCACTCGTCAATAATCAAAGCACTATGGTGACCCAGATTGAGTATTGGGATGCAATATATTTATGTTTAGACAGGAATGCTTACACACACACACACACACACACACACACACACACACACACACACACACACACACACACACACACACACACACACACACACACACACACACACACACACACACACACACACACTCTCTCTCTCTCTCTCTCTCTCTCTCTCTCTCTCTACTGGTGGCCAGTGCAGCTCTGCCAGCACAGTTGTGAGTTTTACCGTGTTTCTCATTGAGGGACAGAGGGAGCATTATTTACTTTCTCCATTGTCCCCTACTGCTCCTATGATTCAAACCAGTGATCTTCTGGTCACAAGCCCAGATCCCTTTGCTTCAGGCAACCCAGCCCACCCCCATGCAGATTTGAGCGGTTTTGCCAACAGGGGCCACTCAGCTGATGAGAAGGGCTCAGTGTGTGAGGAAGGGAAATATTTATCTACTGAAATGACCTTCGGATGCAGTCTAACCCCTCTCTAATCTCTGTTGTCCTGTTGCTGCCGTCCTTGGCTCTCTGTCTACCAGTGTCTGGAGGAGCTAAACCAATACTAACCCAGATTACAGTAATACAATTGCAGTAGACTGGGATTAACTCATAGGTCTTAGTATAAACACACTAGTGGTGGGGTGAGCTGGGACGAGAGAGAGACACACAGAGAGTGAGAGGGTGAATGAGTGAGGCAATGAGTTTGACTTCCTGATCACCACTACAAATGGATTAGAGCCCCAAGAGGTCAGTAAAACAAGCAGTAGTCTGAGAATAAGTACGTTCCTAATTAACTTACCTAACCTACCTAACCTAGAACTGATTACCAAGAACAAGGGTATTAAAACCAGATCAAGTGTACTAGTAAAATGGAAGAAAGTATAGCGATTAGCGAACAGCCATAATAGTGATGAACTGTGATTGAACCAACCTCACAAAAGCCCTGATAGACAGGTTGATTGTAGGCAATCTCAGTGTTCACTAGATGTGTAATCAATAGGTAGAATGGCACAGTGGTTTTCCACTGCCTGTATTCAGATAGGACTTTGATAATTTACCTGCGATTTACCACTAAATTAGAAACACTAATACAATATATGAGCAAAATAATTTACAATGAATACATTTCAGTTTGGATTCGACATACATTCCCCCTCTGTTCAGGTTCTATGTGTAACAGCTCATTGGGCTTCCCTGCACAAACCAGGGTCTATGTGACATTTCCAAATAATCAATAAAGTACTCCACAATGTACACACACGCAAGCGTGCACATACACACATACACGAGAAGTCTGTGATCCCTATTGCTTCTTGATGGCAGAGGCAATTTGTCGGCATGCTTCAAATAGATGAATTGAGATTTCAAGCATCTGGGAGTAGCAGTGGAGTGGCGGTTGGCGCCGCCAACCCGGACTGCTTGTACTCATAAACATCTCGTCAGCCAACCCCGCTCCTACATACAAGAGCTTTATTAACACTGAGCTCCAATGAACACACTTTAAAGTGATAAACAGCTGTACTTGCACGACTGCCTAGTATTGATGTATAGCCATACTCTGATTCTGACTGCCTTACACACTCATAAATAAACAGGAGCAGTGACGTGGTTCTGACGATTGCACAGTGCGTGCCTCCACAGCGTCAGCGACACCCAAAAAAAGTCACACTCTTTAGTTATTTATAAAAATCCCCCTTTTGTGGTACGGGAGTTAAAATAAAGAAGGGGCATGTAGAAGAGAGGAAGAGGGCTGGAAAAGAAGGGAAGGGAAAGTGAACGGCGCGGCAGGCAGCCTCATCCTCATCCATCTCTCCTCTGCTCTATATATTATTCATCACACTCTCCTCATCCCTCGTTCTGTACACCGATGGAGGATAAAATAGGTCACTCAGGGATAGTAGATGGTGCTCACAGTGACTGATGTCTTGTCTGACACATCACTTGTCCTCCCCTCTGCACCTCTCTCTGTCTCCCCCCTACTTTCCTCTCCTCCTCTCCCACTTCTTTGCATCATTGCAGCAGCAGCAGCTGTCTGGTCGTCCCATTTATCACCTGTTTCTCCTTACTCTTCTCTCTGACACTGCCTTCTGACGTTTGCTCTCTGTCCTCTCACACCCCTTCTATCTTCTCCTGACTTCTGCAATCCGTCGCTTGATGCATCTTTATTTATTTCTCTCGTTCTCCATCTCCCTCTTCCTCTCTGGTGACAGCTTTTCGTTGCGGACGAGTGAAACTCAAGACAAAGAGACTGCGTTCCTGCAGGCTAGCAGCAGGGGGCACTTTAAACCAACATGTTTGTGAGTGGGTTACCTGCTCACACAAGACCAAACACATTAGTCTGATGGTCCATTTTGTTTCACTGCATGAGGAGACTAATTGCATATGGCAAGCATGTGGCCAGTGTGAAGCTGGTAGAAAACAGCCAAGAAACTTCAATGTTTTACATTTTAGCTACTTCATCACATACTGAGGATTTTGTTTACATTTTCAGAGTCAATAGAAGGGACATGTGTACAGTATGCAATTTCTCAATTGGATTTATGTTCATATTTTCCTCCCATACATGTAAGTTTCCAACTATCAATCATTTAGCTGGGGACCCCCTCAAGGGACAGTGGGATCCCCAGAACCTATGTTGAGAGCTAGTGGGTTATACAATGGCTACAGTCAGATTCAGCAATTTTGTAAAGGGATGAGTATGAAATGTGATGTATACAAAGTATACTCTGAACAAATCAAAGACCCTGTGGCAAAACAGAGCCATGCCAAATGAATGTGTTCAAAAGATTTGAAATAGTAAAACTACATATTTGGTCCCTACAATTACAGTGACTACACTTAAAATATATATTTTAAGTGTTTCATCAACTTGAAATGAATTAGATTTTCCAAGACATCTGAAAAGCCTCAATGATACTAATTATACTTATATGAAAAAAGTTACAAAGTTACCGTGTGCTGCTCAGGTGAGCAGTTAGAGTTAAAGGAGGAGTTCACCCAAAAAATGACTTATTTTCTATCAATTGCACACCCCATGAAGCCTTGAATTCATGGATATATATATATTTTTTGTGGCATTCCTAAGCCAATAATTTGATGACCGGGTGTGTATCCGGTAGGAGACACAAATAATCTACTTTGTGTCTCCTACCGGATACATTAGCCGGTAGGAGACGGGAATCAAATTATTGGCTTAGGAATGCCATAAAAACAAAAATAAATCCATGGATTCAAGGCTTCATGGGGTGTGCAATTGATAGAAAATAAGTAATATTTTGGGTGAACTACTCCTTTAAGTCTCTCTTGCTCAGGGAAACTTCAACATTAACGCTCCACCTTCTGAGCCACTGCCGCCACAATCAATAATTGATTAATAATGAATTCTAATGTTGAAACATAGTTATCTTATTAATAGCTTTTTCATGAGTATACTTTATTGAAGGTGATTCAATTATAAAATGGCACGTGCTTAAAAACCTGAGCTCTTTGAAGCTTACCCATGAAAATCCTTGTAGTTTCTAACACTCTGCATATCTCCAAAGCATTAATATAGTATTGTTTACAACTAAATCTGGTCTTTATACATAACACTCACAAGATCCAGGTTTGACTCGGGGCATGCAACTCAAGACGTTCTGTGATGTCACAGGCCGAATTCCAATCAGAGCCTCACTAAATAAATGTATTGGTCAGTGAGGAAGTATGCAGGGACATTGAATGATGCAAAATGAGCGCTCATCCGTCCCTGACATGACACGTGTCCGATCAATGAGGAAGTGACTGCCTTATGCCTTACTTACTTACATTTGGTGTTTCAGTTCGGATGTTCTCTGTGGATACTCGTTGAATTACCCAAATTCAGGAGGATCAAACGTATACATACTCATAATCCGGGAATACTATGAGGACACAGATAGGGAAAGATAGATGTGCTGTAAATGTACGTACATACATTTATTGAACAGAGATTTAACAGATATTAGGCTTTAAACCACACATGGGGAAAATGACTTTAAATGAAAAAAAGGCCCAATAAGAGATTTCATATAACGATTACAATTACATATCAATCCAGTTTCTCCATTTTCAAGCATTAAATGAAAAATCTCTTCTCATTACTGCAAGAAGCACACGACCTCTGTAATTCCATCGTTTAGTTTTTTCACCAAATGTTTCAATTTTTATCCCAATTTAGTCATTATGCCAATTCCCTGATTGGCCCACACAGTTGTGTGGTCTTGTCACTGCTGACCCCTACTGGTTGGTCTTCAAACTGGTTGGTCCTAGGAATGGATGAAACCACATTTGATACACATGGAATCGCCTGCCGCTTCTTTTTCTTCTAGCGCATGCAGAGGAATTCACTATTCCTCATAGTTCAACACCGCTGCTGACAAGCGACCTTGACTAAACTCTGTAGTCTCCAGTGCAGTAACAAAGATGGCCCTCCCTAAACAAGGCCAATTGTGTGTTTGAATACCTGTCCAAGTTAGTCTCCGTGGTGGTGGGCAGGACCTTTACACCTGCGCCACCCGAGTGTGTTCTTCCATCTTTTTGGCACTGTACAGTATTTTGTCTCAAGTCCAAAAGATTTAAAGTATCAAATAGGTTCTATCAAAACAAAGCCAAATCCATTAAACAGAATACATGTTTTAAACAACGCATACACACACACACACTAATTACTCTAACAGCCATACTTAAGTTCTCTCATACAACACAGACACACATGCCCAAATTACTCGCCATATCACACTACTGGTCTTCATAGAAGACCTTAGCCATAGCAAGTCCAACTTTGCCCACTTTCTTGTCCTTTCCGTCAGGGCCCATGTTGGCACGGGCCAGCCCGATCCAGTACTGTTCTGTACGGGTCTGGTAGTCTGCTAGCGCTTCTCCATCCTGGATGGGAGGATGCTCACTTTTATCTGGAGACACACAGGTACATAGGGACAATCAATCAGAGACAGAAAATCAATCGGACAAATGAAGACACACAGACATGTGGACACAGACAGACATACATACATATACAGACACAATATATTGGAGATGGTACTTTTTAGTAGTCCACTGACCGCTGTCCATGCTATCCAACCTTCACTATAAATGCCTGATTTATACATATAAGTAGGTATACATCTTTATTACAGATGCCTCTTGCTCTGCCCCCTCTGTTCTATCATTGATTGATTGATTGAAATTTTTATTAGGCAAAAGAATGTAAAACAACACAGTTACATTTATAATGCTTTTGTCTAAAAGGTCCGGCCAAAAAAGTCCTTGCGGACTTGTTTCCGTTGGGGTCCTTGAGTTAATTTCATAGACATATATAGTAGCAACCAAACAGTTCAAAATCAACATGAAAATACAGATAATACATAAAAAAAAATACCACTATGTACAAAAAAAGCATTTAAAAAATATATGTACAAAAAAAAAAAAAAAAAAAAAAAGGGGGGGGGGGAGCATGGAAAAATAAAAATTATATACAAAAAAAAGCATGAGGAAATACAAAATATGTACAAAAAGAGGAGGGGGGGGGTCGTCTGTCTACAGGGAAACTGGTACTAGCTCCTCTTTCGGCCTCCAGAAAGATGGGTTTTTAGGGCTGTTTTGAATGAGCCCAGCGAACTGCATTTTTTGAGGGATGGGGTTAGACTATTCCATTCCTTAGTGGCTGTGCTATAGAAGGAGAATTTGCCCATGTTTGTTTTATGGGTGGGTGGTACCAGATTGTTGTTTACGCTCCCTCTAGTTTCGTGGCTGTGGGTGTCACTAACTTTTTCGAGGTATTTATACAGATATGCGGGTATAGGGGGCATATCGGGCAAATCTGCATTTACAATTTTGAAGACCAGACCCATTTTTTGTTGTTTAACCCTGTCTTCCACCCTGAGCCAGCCTAGGCTGGCAAAGTGAGTGGGAGAGAGGTGGGTCATGGGCCCCAGTCCGAGAAGTAGTCGGATCAGTTTGTTTTGGGAGGTTTGAAGCTTAGTCTGCAGTGACACTGAGGTGTTGGAGTACCAAGAGGAGCTAGCATAGTCAAAAAGGGGCTGTATCAGGGCCCCTGAGAGGGTCCTGAGGGCCTGAGGGTTGACAAAAGAGGAAACTCTGCCCATAAATCTGGTTCTCTGGTTTACTCCTTTGACCACCTTTGTTGCCATGCTTTCACCTGTCAGGTATTTGTCAAGAATACATCCCAAATAGGTAATCTCTTCTTTGCTAGTGATGATTGTGTCATCGACTTTGACCTTGAAGTCATTTACCTTCATTTTACTGAGGGAATGTCTGGTCCCAAATAGGATGGATTCAGTTTTCCCAAGGTGTAGAGACAGTTTGTTATCGGTCAGCCAGGTACGGATTTTTGAGAGTTCAGAGCTGAGAGCTTCCTCAACTTGCAACTTGTCCTCACCCGAGATCAGGAGTGCCGAGTCATCAGCGAACAGGAACAGTTTGCAGTTACAGGCAGCATTCATGTCGTTAATGTATAGAAGGAACAGTAACGGCCCTAGAATGCTGCCTTGAGGAACCCCGCAGCTCACCGGGAGGGATGAGGACATGGTTCCGTTGATGTCAACCACTTGTTCTCTACCCTCCAGGTAAGATCTCATCCAATTTAGTGATGTGCAATCAAAACCAATCGCCCTCAGCTTATCAAGTAGAATTGCGTGGTTTACAGTGTCAAACGCCTTTTGGAGGTCCAGCATGACCATGCCACAGTATTTGCCCGAGTCTACCTCACGTTTGATGTAGTCGGTCAAATATAGTAGGCATGTGTCAGTGGAGTGGGATGTTCTGAAGCCTGATTGGAATTCAAACAACAGTTTACGCTCGCTGAGGTAGCTGTTGATTTGTTCTTGGATTGATCGCTCTATAACCTTTGAGATGGAACAAAGGATGGAAACAGGCCTATAGTTGCCAGGATCTAGTTTGCTTCCTTTTTTAAATAGAGGGATTACTCTTGCCAACTTGAATTCTTGTGGGACGTGACACTGACTGATGGATAAGTTTGTAATGTGGGCTACTATGGGAGCAATGGAGACCGCTGCGTCTCTGAGGAATCTGGTGGGGATGTTGTCAAGGCCGGTGGCCTTGTTTGGCTGTAGGGCGAGGAGTTTGTTTTGCACATCCTCAGTCAATACAGGTTTGAAAAAAAATGAATATTTTTTAGCCCCTAGTTTCTCATAGTGAGCTTGAATGTGGTCATCATTTATAACTAGAGAAAAGAAAATGGGAAAGATAGAAAAAACTAAGTACAAAATACAAAACTCTTATTACCTTCCTCGTCGTCGCTCTCCTCTTCAGATTCCTCCTCCTCTTCGTCTCCTCCTCCTTTTGCCTCCTCCCCCTCCTCTTCTTCTTCCTCGCCCTCCGATTCTTCCTCGCCCAGCCATTCCTGTGTCTCTGTTGAGAGAGAAATGTCCATAAGTGTGTGAGCGTGTCTGTGTGCGTGTGTGTCTGTGTGTGTGTGTGTGTGTGTGTGTGTGTGTGAGAGTGCGTGCGTGCGTGCGGTACTTACTGGGGTCCATCTCAATCAGAACCTCCCACTGGTCCATCTTGTGGAGGTCGAGGCAGTAGAAGTCATTCAGGGTGAACTGGCGGTCTCCGACCTCAAACATTCCACCGTATACGAACAGCTTGCCCAGACGCACCGTTGCCATGGCGCTAGACCTCGGGCAGGGCTCCACCAGGGGGGCACCTGAGGGGAACAGGGAGGGAGATGTGAAATGGAAACCAGTAACGACGAGCGAAAGCCAGTCAATCGTTTAAAAACAGTTTAGTAAAACAAGTTTCCTTTATTTGTTAGTTTTACTTGAAAACAACATTAATAGGTGAGGCAAAAATGAATTGAGAACCAAGTGAAACCAACTTTCATCTTCTTCCTCTTCCTCCTCCTCCTCCTCCTCGACCTGTGTTCCACGGATCACTTCCTTTATGGTCATCACAGTCCCATCCTCCGCCACGATCTCCTTGATGACCTCGTAGGGTCCTTGAGGAGCACTGGACGCCTCATCCTCCTCCTCCAGGCCCTCGCCCTCCGTTACCACTTTCTTTCCCCTCCGACTCTTCTTCTTCTGCGTCTTCGTCCCCTTGACAGACAGAGACACATCCTTGTTAAATTAACTGTAGTTGTACAGTAGTGTACAAATATGTGTCAGACTCTTGAGTTACAAATAGATAAATTAACACTGGGGATTTTACAGTGTACCAGGGCACTGAAAAATACCAGTCCACCTAGGGCACATGGCATTCTGATTGGCCGAGATGAATGAATATATCCCCACAGGATACATTCATTTTCTATAAAATTCAAATGAAAACAGACCGAACAGATATGTACAATTTGTTCACAGCTAGAAAATATGCACACCATCCTGTACTATGTACTTCTAATACATGGAAGTAATCCGGTTTGTTACTAGTGACACTTGGTGAAAGAAATCCTTTGCTGTAGCTACAATCAATGAATGAGAACCATGGCAAACATTTCTAATGTAATATATTAGAAATCATTTTTGACAATTAGGTTAACTGTGGTATAAGCAGAATATAATTGGTCAAGAGATGACCAATATGGTATATACACAAATCAAATTGTGGCAGGCAATGTAGTAAGAATATTAGAAACCATGGATGCATTTTACATACAGTACATAATACATATTAAAGATTACCCTGAGTTGACCAGGGAACCATCGGTTCTTTGCCATGTCATACATGTACAGATCATTCTGGAAATCTCCCTCCAGAGTCTCCTCCTCCTCCTCGTCGCAAACCCCACCAAACAGTACCGCCCGTCCCCCTGAGCCCACCGCCAGGGAGAAACTAGATCGAGGAGGTGGCTTGTTACCGGCAGGATTCACCCTGGACCATGACCACTTCTCTGGAGGGCAGAGGGAGAGACATACTCCATGAGGTTCAGTGCATGTTGGATTACATTTAGGCCTGATGTACACAGTACCTTGCATAAGTATCAAGGATCCCACCCTGAAACATTTTCGAGATACGCAAAGGACAGTTTGGCACACACACACGCATACAGTACACACATGAATAGATTTTGCACATTTATAGTAATCTCTCAAGAACAGATTCTGCTCTGCGTTGGAATCTGTCGTGAAGGTTCGTCATAACGTGTACGCACTGTGTGGGCGTGGGCGTGCCTTCAGATCAGGAAGCAGGCCGCGCTTTACCCAATCAAATGTAGTGGGCGGGATTTACGTGTCCGCTGATCCTTCCCTACTCGAAACAAGCCGAAACTAATTTAACAATGGCGTCCGCGGAGCAGACAAAACCACTGAAAGATATTCACATTTTAACTTGCTCTTTCATCATAGAAACAAGTGGGCTTATAACCAAAACGATCCATGTTCTCTGGGAGAAGTGGTGTTAGTGTTCCGTGTAGAAATATTGTTAGTGGGAATTAAAACATAGTCGCACCACCCGGAAGTGGAGCCTGAAGGCAGACTAAAACCCCGGTTTCCTCATTGTCCCAGAGCCAACATGAGATAGTACAAACAGCAGAGGGCGCTGTTTTTCATTCTCATTTGGTTTTGGGTTCCCAGATTGCATTTATAGAGACTAGGCTGCAGCACACATTATCATTGTACTTGGAGGCCAGTCTACGTCATATTGATGAAATCAGGGTTCTCCATGTATGGTCATGAAAGGGACAAAGACAGACAAAGACAGACAGGTACAGAGATCTCTCGGTCAGATCAGTGGTTCTGGACAACCACCAATCCCAACCACACTCCCTCGGGTTCTTGGCAATACGGACACCAAGTTTGAAGTCGACAGTTCTCAAGATACGTGGAGGACAGATACCACACACGTAGAGATTTGCATAATTTACTTTAAACCTGAAAGCAAAGTCAAGCCAAGTTCGTTTTTATTATCCTAAAGTGGAAATAGCAGCAGCACCATCCACAACATATAATAAAAGTTGGCCTCTAGTTTGAAATGTACGCTGATAACTATCCAGCATAGTGTGTTCTCCCATTTCCAGGCACACTGCATGCACTAATAAAAATAACCCATCAGTGCCAAGATGCCCAAGTATTGTGAACTGTTGCCATGGCAATCATGATGCGGGTGAGTCAGCAATCTTCTCTGACTATCCTATATTTGTGCAAATATGCACAACTGCAATATCGTCCATGACAGCTATATAACTGACAAACAAATAAAACGTCCCTCTTTCCCTGTATTTGGAGATCCAGGTAGGTTGAATAGAGCACACAGCTCTCCAGCTTATCTAACCCTGACAAGACGCAGTCATGCTAAGCGCAAGCCTGTCAGTCACACGACAGTGGTTATCAACTCGTTCAATCAACCCAGGCTTTTCCAAACTAGCCATAAGCATGTTCACAAAAAAGGGGCAGTGATTGCAGCATAAAACCATTCGCAAAACTGGAGTATATTTCACAAATGAAACAAAAAAAAACACGACACAGTTGCAGTTGCCAAATGCAGGAAGTACAGCTGGCAAAATAAATTGCTGACCGCGTGAATGCATAACTTAATAGGCTTATAACATCATGATTTTTTTATTAGAGGTATAGATTCTCAAGTAGAGGGAGTGGGTTATCTGTGTCAGCTTCTTGAGCTGTGAGCTGTTGGCTGCAAGCAATATCAAAGCCATTTCATTGTGCTTTTGTATTACCCATATCATCCTAAAACAGAGACTGTTTGAAGCACTATGAAAATAGGTCTTCTTACCAATCTGAATTATGTTATTATATTCATTTTTTATTTTTTATTTGCTCCCAAGTCAGTTTAATCTAAGAAACACATGAATGTATCGCTATAATATAATCTGCTGCATCATCTCCGACTGTGTGAATGTGTAATAAGCTCATTATATCACTGCTCCACCATAATGACATGAGTAGAAATGACTAATATTAATACATTTGTGTATTCCTTTAAATTAACGTGTTGCTTAGATGCGCTATAGAAATTGCATGTATTATTATTACCGTATGTATTCTTAAGGCGCGTATGACAATTTTAGGATTATTCTTTCAGCAGCAAACACAGCAGTGTAAAAAAACCTGAATCATGTCGATCCAATCCACATGGGAATGGTGTGACTCCAATGTGGCCTGCTAGTGACATCAGTCATTGAGATAGGGTGAGATGGTACCCCAACCTGGGGAAACCCATTTGAAAATGATATTTGTTTGATTTGATTATGTTCCCCTCTCAAGCCGATCTCCCACTGCTATGGCTCAATATTGCTTTGGGTAGTTGAAAACACGTCAGTAGGCTACTTAACAAAGGCATTGTAAGGACTAAAATTCTTAACATTTGAGAGAGAGAGAGAGAGAGAGAGAGCAAGCGAGCGAGAGCTAGTGCAGACACATAACCCCCCAGTCTCATCAATGTCTCAACGAGGTACAGATTGTTCATACAATTACAATATGCTACAATTACCAAATAATTACCAGATAATTCACTTCCCTCATTCACCTGAAAGGTGCATACTACTGGCTATGTGCTTTGTACTTTGTTTTGGGATGTTCAGCCATAAATATGAAATGCTTTCCATTCCATGCATGAATAATGACAATTTTGAATGGCTCAGACATGTTTGTCCTGATGAAGGTCTAAAGACCGAAACGTCGATTTAATTAAGAATCAAGAGCATCCTTTTTGCAAGTTCCAGACAGTGTGCAGGACCCTTTTCTTTGATTTGATATCACAGATCCCTTTCTGAACAATGGCTCAGACATGAAATGCATTCATTTCATAATATGATAATGTCAGTTTCAGAACAACAATATGAAATCTCTCTTTTATGCAAGTACAAAGAGTTAAGACAGTAAAACTGTACTGTATACAATTGTCACTTTGTGGGTGGTTAATTATTATTGACAATGTTGGAGGGGGTCCTTGGGGCAAAAAAGTTTGGGAGCCCTGATTGCCTGATCTATGACATTGGTCATCTATGATAAATGTATGATGTATGATTCTAAACTTCCATTTTACAATTAAAGTTAAATATTTCAGAAAGTATAAAAGGTGTGTACAAGAAAAGTGACGCAGATCATCCATCGCTTTGTTAGATTAGCTCCGGACACACAGACAGGACACGTAGACCCTCTTCTATCTAGATGACTCGCCTCTAAGGTGCTTCAATCAGTCTCTGATGTACACGGTAGGATGACATGGGCTAAGTACAAGTTACTTTCATATCTTAAAGCACAAGTACAAGGTTTTAGTGCTTCAATCAGTCTCTGATGTACGTATGTACTGTACGTATGATATGGGTATACAAAAACACAATGAAATGGCTTAGATTGCTTGCAGCTGAGGCTCACGGCTCAAGAAGCTGACACAGAAAACTGAGCGGAAAAGTACGTTAACGCGCACCTAATTAAGTAGCCGGTGAGTGAGTGCATACAGTATATTCATATTTTGCATCTTCAATTTGAATTCCAACCAAAATCTGAAAAGGGGGGTGAATTCTTGTTCAAGGTACTGTATCTGCATGACAGTTATGCATTAAAAAGGATTAAGTGTTTATAAGGATTAAGTGTTGGGTACCTTGGCCGTCCTTCTCCTCTCTCTTCAGAAGGAACATGTCAGAGTGGATGGTCCCTTTCTCCACATCCTTCTTAGCTCTCTATAGCCCACACACCCCGACAAACACACACAATTATTGTATAAATCACAGGACAGAGAGAGAGACATTATTGCTATGGTGGTGCCACACACCGCTTTGGAGTATCCTCCGTAGATAATGACACCCGTGGAATCCGGTGTTGAGGTCAACAGGCAGGCAGAGCGCGGTGAAGGGCCTGAGCCTGATGGAGAGAGGCGGGACCAAGAGAAGGAGTCCAGAGAGAAGGCGTAGACATCATTGTAGTAGATAAAATCTCTATAGGAGGAGGAAGGACAGGGTGGACATGAGGGGAAAAGCACAGAAAAGTAAGCACCTTTAGTAGAAACTTTTATCATTTGCGAAAGAGAAGAGGAGAAACCTATATTTCAAAAATTACTTTCCTATCTGCAAACCATTTCTGTGTATGTGTGTGTTCTGTATGCACACGTGCATGCATGTGCACTCGCATTTCATCACACACACACACACACACACACACACACACACACACACACACACACACACACACACACACACACACACACACACACACACACACACACACACACACACACACACACACACACACACACACACACACACACACCAAATTAAAGGAAAAACCTGCATAAATTAGTTGAGACACATAAACGAATGCAGATGCTTCCATACAGGTGTACTGCTTGATTGAATTAAGCAATTACAAGGTGTGTTACTATTGCTGCTATAGTAGATTCACAACAGGTTAGTATATTCACAATGTGATGGATAAACCCTCTTCCTACCTGGTACTCTCATGGAAGCCACCAAACAGCAGAAGCTGTCTCTTACTGAGGACCATCCTGTGTCCACTCCTCCCTGAGGGACCACCTGGCACCCTGGACAGCACACAATCCACAATGAGTTGGTTTCATTTATTTATATGGTCAAATAAAACGGTACATGGAAATCAAAACCAGTACAGTAAGAGTACAGTGGAAAAGCAAAGTAAACTAAGTAGAGTAAAGTAGAGTCGTGGCGGGCCGTGACTGTGGGTGTCTTTCCATACACCAATTATCTACTTCACAGCCCGTCTACTAATCAATATAACGGGATTCATGTACTGCATTTCTTCTGAGTGGTAGCTCAAGTATTCATACAATCTATCAATCCATAATCCCATTGATCTACCTCTTTAATTGCAGCCGTTAAGACTATCCATCTGTACGTACTTGATGTTTTCCCATGTCTGTGTAGCCAGATGCAACACCCACAGGTCCTTGTAGTGGTAGAACTGTTCGCCATCTGGAGACGCAAACTCTCCCCCACACACCCACAACTGACCGCCACCCTGGGGTACCACGACCGCCTGTGAAGGCACACAATAAGAGGAGAGGAGAACTTTTTAAGATGAGTGATGGAGAGTTGGTTGTACGTACATATTCCCCAACTTATTGGGAAATATACAAGAATCAATTTAAATCGATTCAAGTGTGGTATCATCAAAAATATTAAATTGTGCTTATTGCAGTATGCAGCTAATCTGGTAAAATTGAGGCTAAATCCTGCTGTGCACTGTATCGTGTTGATTGTATTAGAGAAGTCTGCCACCTTGTGGTCAAAAATAGGGATGAATATTGTAGTGGTTAGTATTGAAGTTGTATGCATTTCCTTCCATTCATCGTGCAGTATAAGGACAAATTATTTTGAATGGGCTGTTAGCTGCCAATTATTTTATAACACTTGTGACGATTCAGAAAATGTAAGAACTGGTCTATCTTGGATTGATGGCATGTCATTTTACGGTCTATAAAGTGTGTACGTAAGAGGTTTGAAAAGCCCTGTGGTTTGCTTACCTGGTGAGCACAGCGGGGTGGAGGAGGGTTAGGGATTTCTGACTTTACCCATGTGTCCTTCTTGATGTTGTAGAAAAACAGATCATTGTACAAATATGTCTGTAAGGATAGACAACACAGCATTTTTTACTCACGCAGATAGTACAAGAGTGAAACATAAAATTAAGTAAATACATTATATGTGCTGCTGCTGCTACATGTGTATATACTACTAGGTAACATGGTTTATATACACCAGGCTCCAATGACTCTGCCATTGGGTCACAAAAACCAGTAAGGCCATCCTCTGGGGTTCATAAAGGTGCACATAAATTATACCAGCCAGTAGTTTAAGTTATTTTATCGGACTGACAAATGGACGAACAGACCAACATATCCATCCTTAGAACCCCACCCTAGCGGGCTAAGAAAATTGTGTACATTTAAAAATCTACCCAACACAACAACAAGGAAAATGTGGATATGTGTCCACAGTTAAAAGTTTGACAAACTACAGGTACATAAACCTAAACGCCGTGATGTAGTTATGACATTTTTAATAACAATAACAGCAATAATAATAATAATAAATATATTAGTGAAGTGTCTACCTTCTTCCCATTGAAAAACTCTCCTCCAAACAGGATGAGTTCATCTTTCTCAGGATGGGGAGAGAGAGAGGCATTCAGTCTGTGGGGTACCAAGAGACAGAGACAAACATGCTTTATTTGTCTGACAACATAGAGGGGTGTTTCACAATCACATCAAGCTAAATGGTACAGCATATATATCTATAAGGTCATTCAGTGTGCTGAGCGTTTGTCTGAAAACAGCACAGGAATCATTTCCAAACACTGATCATCATTAGTATAGTGCTATTAATATGGTTAAGAAACTAGAGTCAAAGTGGAATGGCTCACATACAATGTTCAAATTACTTAGTTCCACTTGAAAATCACTAGCAATGTTGACAAATGTTAATAGGCAACTAAACGTCAGATTCCCATACACATAGGGGAGAAAATGTATGAAACGTCCGAAGACAATGTCCCTTGATTACAAAACAATTAATTTCTAAGCTTTTGAGGGACCCCTATCACGTTAGTTATCCCTCGAGCCTTGTGAGAGCATGTGCAATGTAGTTTCAGAACTGATAAACAGTCCGTGTAACATAATAATCAAGATGATGTACAGTGATCTGTTACTCTCAAACTAGAAATAATGCAAGCACAACTCAGTCACAAGTAATCAGTGATGCACGGCTCAGAAGAGAATATCAGCAGAATAATGGCAGCACTCACAGAAGTGTCCTTCAGATACTTTTATTCAGATAGACACAGGCAACCCACAAACGCATTCTGGCCGAAGCCTTCCTCTGCCTGAACCTCTTACTGTACCTTGGGGATGGAGGTGGACAAGCCGTCTCCACCACCTGTGTTTTCTTGGCATCCAGACTCTGGAACTCTGCTATAAGGGCTTCCAAATCCTCCTGGCAAAAGAAAAGTAGGGGGCAAAGGTTTGATTGAAAGGAGGGAGCAGGGAATTAGAAGGACAGATGGAATAGATAGAATATCTTTCCTAAATTGGTAAAGACTGACTGATTTGACATTTCATATTTTCAAATCGTCGCTCTATTTCTAGTTCAACTGGACAGTCTGGAGGTGGTTGACGAGGGGAGGATGAGGAGGAAGCTGAATGCTATTCTGGAGAACCTTTCTCGTTCCCTCTATGATGAGCTATTGAAGATGAACAACAACAACGACTCATCCCCGCACAACTTCCAGTCCTTTCTGCCAGTAGCCATCATGCTCCACATCCAAGCTTGACCCCATATAAGAACTTTAAGACTTGCAATGTCTGTTACTAATGGCTTTTGACTACTCACTCTTGCAGGGACTCTGGAGTACTTTCACATGGACTACTATAGGATGATGTACATTTGCAGAACTTTGACAGATGCCTGTTAAGGATAACTATTGAAACTTGCTTATATTCATTCATATACTTATACTGTAGATTGTACATATAATTATTCCAGATACTCACTGTTGAAGGTCTGTTGACAGACCATATTCATTCTCATATACATTGTTGATATATTCATTCATTTTCTCATGCATATATACTCATTCTCAATTTATACACAGTAAGACTTAAGTACATACTAGTCTTCATTCATATATTTATTGGCGGTGTATGATGTATATTAATTCATATATCCAGTGTGCCTTCATATTTACTTGACTGTACATTTCCCTTATTTTTTCTCTTATATCTTGTCCCAGAATCTATCCTTATAATTTGTTTCTTCATTTTATATTTATTTTAATTTGTATGTATCTTGGCTTGGTTCTTGACTTACTCTTTTCTCCTATGTTTCATACTGCTCCTATGTTTCATACTGCTATCACACCTGCCAATGTCCTAAGGTTTATCTTATCATAGTTAAAGTTAATTTTTAGTTTAGTTAAAATGACATCTTAGCAATAGCAAACCTTCCAACTCAACTTGCTACGCGGTGTCCATGTGTGTTACAATAGAGAAAATATAAACAAGAAAGATAGTATCAAGGTGTTAAGATAAATGAAAGCATCATCAAACCTCTTCACGTTTGGACCTCTTGGAAACCTTTTTCTCCATTTTGGCAGCTGTCTTCTCGGCCCCTTTAACCTTCTTGTCGTTCTTACCCTTTTTACCCATGGCTACTGTGTTGTAGTGATAATAATACGATTATAAACGTATTTTTGTTCAGTGATACTGAACACGTGAATCTCACCTAAACAAACTCGCGTGTGTTTCCTTCCTCTGCCAGGCACCATTTGCTTCCGGCAACATACATGACGTAGGACGAGCTATTATGTGTAGAAATTACGCCCTCTAGTGTGTTGGAGGAGAAATGTGAAACAATTCCCCTTTCAAAGAAAAGTTGGGCCTAATTTACTGGACAACATAGGCCTATTTGTTTAAATTTATTTACAGCATTTATTCTACATGCATGCACTCATGAGTTGCATATTGTGATATTCCTTTGTTAAAACAATTTTTTTTTGTGTGAAAAGGTGGTTTCCCACATAATAACATGTTAAATAACATTTATAAATAATGTAATAAATACGGTATAGGTACATGATGTTATATAATGTTATAAATAACGTGGGCTTCATAAATGTTGAGGGGAAACCTGTTCTCATAGGAGAGACGGCATACATCCAACTTGATGAAGCTCATTCCACACACAGGCTAGCACGGGTGAGTTTATTGACACTCCATGCTCATCATGACCATACAGTTGGGACCAAGAGGCAGACTGGCAGCTGTACACACTTCTATCACAACAGCCATGATGAGCCACCCACCCAAAACCCCATAGAGACAGTAACATTATTACCCTCCAAGGTGACAGGGACAGCTGAGGAGGGCCTGCAGTGTCAGGTGGATACAAGCACCGGAACTGCTCCAGTTTCAATTTGTTTGCTCATTTCTTTGTGTCATCACTTCCAATTGCATTTGTTTATCCTGTAACCTGTATTAGTATCCCGAGCTGAAAATGCATTTCCTGTGTATTAAAGAGGTGGAGAGACCCCTGTTACTGAACAAACACTTGATATATATCAATGATTACTATCACAAAACAGAGCTATTTAACACATATTTTAACAAAATAAAAGAACTCACTGCACCTTTCATGGATTGCGTGTATAATACCGCACACCTGCACGTGTGTACCTGACATTGTGTGTTGGTCTTCATCAGTCATTCAGGCTCTATATTCCTCTAGAGTGTGTAGAATGTCACAGATAACAGGAGTACTTTTCTTAAGTACTTCTCTGAGACCAACCGCCTGCCTTGCAGCTAATTAATGAGCCAGTTCTGTTTACTGCCAAAGCCTTTCTGACAAGCATGTCACATTCACAAGTATGAATGTATACGTACACATGCGTACACACTCACGTTCATGTGAACTCAGATAATTACACTGTATGCATATACGTGGGCACTTAAAACACAGACATGTGTGCAGCGGCACACATCTCACACTAAGGTCTAAATGAGGCTATAAATATAATATGCTCATACAGAACAACAACTCACACACTTTCATTAATCCCTGTCTCTTCAAGCCAGAGAGCTGTTCTCCTCTCTCTCTCTCTCTCTCTCTCTCTCTCTCTCTCTCTCTCTCTCTCTCTCTCTCTCTCTCTCTCTCTCTCTCCTGTGTGTGTGTGTCTGTGTCTGTGTCTGTGTCTCTGTGTGTGTGTGTGTGTGTGTGTGTGTGTGTGTGTGTGCGTGCGTGCGTGCGTGCGTGCGTGCGTGCGTGCGTGCGCGTGCGTGCGTGCGTGCGTGCGTGCGTGCGTGCGTGCGTGCGTGCGTGCGTGCGTGCGTGCGTGCGTGCGTGTTCAGGGAAGGCCTGAACTTCCTCAAAGGAGGAATAGAAATAACACTTGGCAGTATTTACTTTTAGTTTGTGTGCTTTCTCCACAACAACAAAAAAACAGCATGAAAGGGTAATTTCATTATAAAACACTTCTAGGGTCATTTTCATGTAGGCCTACTCAGACATTTGCGTGCACCCCAGACAGTTCCTTGATTCACTATTTGAATATTTAATATTGATTTGATCAGACACGTCCCCCATTCAACTTAAAACTCCATGTTAGACTCAATGAAAGAATATATCCCTACTTCTGGTGACTGATACTACAGTATAGTTATTTTGTTATGTTTATATTTGGGGTTAGGGGTAGTTTATGTCAATTTCATTGACTTTGAAAAGGCATTCTACAGTGTAGACCACAAGCTGCTATGGAAATTAATGGCACACTATGGAATCCCCCCCAAATACATAAACATCATTAAGAACACATATTAGGACATGCAATGCCAAGTGCTCCACCAGGGCTGCCTGCTTTCACCTTTCCTCTTCCTCCCATGCATCGACTGGACCATCAAATAAACAACGCCCAATAAAAAGACTGGCATCCAATGGAGTCTGACAGAACATCTCGAGGACCTCGACTTTGCGGATGATATCGCACTACTCACACACATAGCCATCAGCAGAACAGAGAAATCCCAACTGCTAGAAACAACAGCAGCCGGACTCAGGCTCAAAATAAACTGAACAAAAAACAAAATAATGCGGATAAACAACAAGCATGAATCCTATAACCACCGGGGGACCAGACACTGGAAGAGGTCGACAAATTTACATACCTAGGAAGTGCGATAGCTGTGGACGGTGGGACAGAGGAGGATGTGAAGTCAAGAGTAGGGAAAGCAAGAACAACATTCAACATATTAAATAAGATCTGGAAAAACAAACAAAAACATCTCACTCAATACCAAGCTCAAAATCTTCAACTCCAACTTCAAATCCGTACTGCTGTATGGATCTGAAACCTGGAGGACCACCAATAACATCACCAATAAACTGCAGACTTTCATCAACCACTGCCTAAGACGCATCGTCAGGATCTTCTGGCCAAACCGTATCAACAACATCAACCTGTGGGAACGCACCAAACAAGAACCAGAGGTACAGCTGATAAGGAGAAAGTGGAGCTGGATTACAATAAGAAGAAGCAAAACGGCAATAACCAAACAAGCATTAACATGGAACCCACAAGGCAAACAGAGCAGAGGAAGACACAAAAACACCTGGAGCACAGAACTAGAAGTTAAAAAGAAGGGACTGATGTGGAAACATCTGGAGAGGATGGCCCAAGACAGACGAGGGTGAAACGACTCATCAATGGCCTGTGTTCCTAAAGGAATATAAAGGCCTAAGTAAAGTAAGTAAGTAAGTAGTGTCTTGCTCATGGTCACCTCGACACAACTAGCCAGGGCCGAGTATCATATTGGTACCAAACATCCCATACGCACACACACAAACACACACACACACACACACACACACACACACACACACGCACACGCGCGCACACACACACACACACACACACACACACACACACACACACACACACACACACACACACACACACACCACACACACACACACACGCACACACAAGCATGCACGCGCACACATGGAGAGATAAAGAGATGTGTTATATTATTATATTATATAATCCCCATCACCTTGGATATTAAAATTAATTTGATTTGTGGGTAATTTCCCCTGCCTTATCAAACAGGAAAACGTAGCAATGACGAGAAGGGAAATGGTGTGAGTGCATGCGTGTGTGGGCGTGGGCGTGGGCATGTGTGTGTGTGTGTGTGTGTGTGTGTGTGTGTGTGTGTGTGTGTGTGTGTGTGTGTGTGTGTGTGTGTGTGTGTGTGGGTGGGGGGGGGGACATTAAGTTAATATTGTAATACATAATGTAGCCAGTGGGGGGCAGCTGCAGGTCTTATTGGACCAATAAGTAAGAAGACTAGGAGTCATAGAATTAGAATTGATAGCATGGACTACACTGTAAGATGTCAGAGTTGACTCTGAGAGTGTACAAACATTTGTATAATCTCAGAGTTAAATTAACACTAAGGAGGAACGTGTGTATCCTTTGGTGTATGTAGGTAGACTTAGCTAGTGGTGTTACCAAACTGTATTACAGGGTGTCAAAATATGCTAAATGTTGTTTTGCATGGGAATACTGCTCTAGTTTTTGTTGTTTGTTTGATTGATTGATTGATTGATTGGTTGATTGATTGAGTGAGTGAGTGAGTGATTGATTGATTGATTGATTGATTGATTGATTGATTAATTGATTGATTGATTGACTGAAATGTTTATTGACAAAACATGCATACATGACCCTATATTTGTACAAATCTGTCAAAAGGATAAACACGTTTGACTGCAAATGTGTTTAAACTGAGTGCCTGTGTTTGGGGAGGGAGGACTAAATTCATACAATTTTAACATACTAGACAGGTCAAATATAGCAAAGAACAATATTGGAAATGGAACCTGCTATACAGCCAGTGACTGGAAGTTAATAATGGAGCATTGGAGCTAATGATCGACTCCCCATAAGGTAAGTTACCTGCAAGCCTGCAGCCCATAACTGCTACAGGGCATAAAAATGAGACCTTTTCAATCAGTTTGAATTTCCAGCAAAGTTGCCACTGAACATTTTAGACACAAATGTTCTCATTAATAAAAACAGTGCTTATTTCTAATATGTAAACATAATCAAAATATCAAAAGACTGCAATTAGCCACTGGACCATTTAAGAATGAGGACTTTTGTTCAAGTCAAAAATGGATTATACCCAAAATATTTGTTACTGTTCTGTGCCTATTCATTTAAATGAACTGCTTATCTTTGCCATTTCATTTGCAACAGTTCTAATTATTCCACTTCAGTTTACACAGATAAAAAATGAAAGCCATAACCTCTAGAGATAACTCATGAAAGATGTCAAACAATATTGATAAGATTTGTTGTTGCCACCTGTGCAGATATTGTAATGTATTTTTCCCTTCTCAGCGCCTACACACAAATGTACGGTACATTATGACGAGAAGGTCATACGGTGGCAATGACGAGAAGGGAAATGGTTTGAGTGTGTGTGTGTGTGTGTGTGTGTGTGTGTGTGTGTGTGTGTGTGTGTGTGTGTGTGTGTGTGTGTGTGTGTGTGTGTGTGTGTGTGTGTGTGTGTGTGTGTGTGTGTGTGTGTGTGTCCAGCCATAGAGGGGTGAAGTGGGTGTATCTATTGTTGATGTGCTGTAATGGAACAAGGAACATTAAGTTGATATTGTTATACACTCAAAATCTCTATACCATACCCACAAAAAAAGAACCCTAAACCTAACCCCCGATCCCCAACTTGAATCTTTTCAGAAGTGTAAGCCTAAATCTAAAAACCGTTCCTTAAGGGGGACCAGAAAAATGTCCCCACAAGGGAGATTTTTTTCTCCCAAATTTACAATCATGTGGTCCCCACATAGTTAGCCAAACATGGTGTGCGACTGTGCGCACACGCACGCACGCACGCACGCACGCACGCACGCACGCACGCACGCACGCACGCACGCACGCACGCACGCACGCACGCACGCACGCACGCACGCACGCACGCACACACACACACACACACACACACACACACACACACACACACACACACACACACACCACATGACTGTTCACTCTCCACTCCTCTGCCCACCATTGACTCCTGACTAACCTTTGCCTCTAAACAGACTGCTTTGTGAGAGGCCCGAGGGTTCAAACAGTTGGGGGTGTGTGAATTGTATTGAAGAATGCTGTTAAATGTGTACATCAGTAAACATGCTTATCAGATAGGACCTTGTGCAACGTGTGTTTGTGTATGTGGCTGCCCGTTCATACAAAATGGGAGTGAGAGAGGGTGAGGGAGAAGGGGGAGAGGAGGAAGCGTATGTGGGCACATGAGCATTTCTTCACCTCGGGGGGCTTGCAGGGCAGTCACACATTTCATCACAAGTTCTCCATTCTAGCCTAGTATTTATTGAGCCCACTTATCCATATTCACATGACAAGAAAGCTCAAATTCCCGTTCTATTTATACAGCATGCTTATTCATGCTTTTTCTCCTGATTCAATGGATAGAATTGCCTGTATCCCTATCTGAAAATGCATTTTCTTTTTACTAAAGAGCTGGAGAGACAGGGAGACCCCTGTTGCTCAGCAAACACTCTATAACGAGTACTATAAGAATACATAGCTTATAACACTTATTTTAATAAATAAATATCTCTTACTGCACCTTTAAGAAACCGGGTGTCAGTTGATTCCTTTAAGCTGCTAAAACTGATTTTGTAATCTTCCACCTTCTGTGTTGTTTTTATAGTTTCTATCCTGTTACTTTGATAATATCGTTATGATTTTATTCTTTGTACAGCACCTTGTAAAACCTGTTTTGAAAGGCGCATTATTATTACCTCTCACACACACACACACACACACACACACACACACACACACACACACACACACACACACACACACACACACACACACACACACACACACACACACACACACGTGTGTGTTTTTCTTCCTTTGATTTGATGCAATCGACCTACCAACAACACTCAACACATGTATTCCAACAGCGTGTCTGCAATTATCTTCACTGTTGTTTACTCTGATGAAGACATCAAAAACAGATGTCTCCCTTGAATCTATATCTACATCTGCATGTACACACACACACACACACACACACACACACACACACACACACACACACACACACACACACACACACACACACACACACACACACACACACACACACACACACACACACACACACACACACACACACACACACACACACTTGACTAGGTGGCATTTACGTCAATCCCATCTTAACATCTGTGCTCTCTGCCTATTAGCTTGAATGGATGCAGCGTCTGGTCGTGACTCAACACAGGAACAGAGAATAAAAGAGTGACATATAACTGGACGATGGGGTGATACATCAAATCACTTGTGAAGACAGGAAATTACACACACTTGATAGGTTTACAGATATGAATGTGATTGCTGCATACAAACATGAGCCCACAAATGTATTTGTACCCTAACTACCGCACCCGCGCACACACACTTGCATCAATTCTGTTTGGAAAATGTGATACCATTCTCATGTTGCCTAGAGACAAAGCAAATGTCACCCTCACATAACTGATTTAAGCAACACACACACACACACACACACACACACACACACACACACACACACACACACACACACACACACACACACACACACACACACCCCGCACGAGCATGCACGCACACAGCTTTTGTGCATCGGTGGGGTTGGATAAGGACAGGTCAACAAAAAATGGAATGGAGATTAAGAGAGAAACAGAGCTGCTGTTTTAGCTGGACCTTACATGTTTTGAAAGTGCTTTAAATATAATTATTGTTGCTATTACAGTACTAACAACTGTGCTGTCCCTGCTCTATTTGACCACTTTCAGCTCCTTTCATATTTTTTGTGCATGTCATAGAGGTGTCACCGCAAGTTTCACATACAGTCAACAGCAATCATTCACAATAATAATAAAGTTTAGTGGAGAAATGTGTGTGGTTTATCTCATCCTTTTCCCTCTTCATTCTAATCTGTCTTTCTCTCCTCGCTCCCTCTTCGTCGTCCCCCTCCTCCCCCTCCCCCTCATCCTTCCTCTGCTTTCCACACAATAGAGAGACGAACACCATGAAAAGAAACTTTCAGTTTCAAGTGCAACGCCTGTGTGTGTGTGTATGTGTGTGTATGTGTGTGTGTGTGTGTGTGTGTGTGTGTGTGTGTGTGTGTGTGTGTGTGTGTGTGTGTGTGTGTGTGTGTGTGTGTGTGTGTGTGTGTGTGTGTGTGTGTGTGTGTGTGTGTGTGTGTGTGTGTGTGTGTGTGTGTGTGTGCGCGCGTGCGCGTGCATGCAAGTGTCTCAGGCATGTACATGTGTATTGTGCGAGGGTGAATGAATCTAAATGCACGTGTCGGCTATAATCTGTGAACATGTGTTTGTGTTTGTGCGTGTGCGTGTGCGTGTGCGTGTGCGTGTGCGTGTGCGTGTGCGTGTGCGTGTGTGTGTGCCTTTGTGTTTGTGTGTGCGTGTGCGTGTGTATCTGTATCTGTATATTTACACAAGGAAGTGAAAAATCACAGCCAGCGAGTGGCTCACACCTGTTAATGTTCCTTGCTGTGTTAATACAAACTGTTTGTTGTAACTGTGGATGTTCCTAGCTCTGCTATCTGGTTTCCCCTCACATGGCCTTCATCACAAGCAGAGTGTGGGAAAGGTGGGGAGGTGAGAGACAGAAAGAAAGAAAGAAAGAAAGAAAGAAAGAAAGAAAGAAAGAAAGAAAGAAAGAAAGAAAGAAGAGAATAATGTATTATTCTAATCCTATTTCTTTACAGGTACCATGGTTTGCCATGGCTACAGGATGGAACTGCACAGTACAGCAGGAAGGCAAATATCCACTGGGGGTTATATTTGCTCATGTCATTTGTTTAGGAACCTCAGCATGATCCCTATTTTGGGGGAACACTTGCAAACATTTGCAGATCTACACTTGCATTGTGAGCTTGTAGATCGGCTATTTTTGGTGTAAAGTGAAAAAAGAGTATACAAGTACAGTTGCAACTCGTTTTACTAAGTATAGAGGGTTTAAGTGGTTAAAAGTTACAGTAGCTAGCCTATAACCCGTTTGATTGTTGACATGGCTTTGCTTTATGCTAGTAGTATTTCCTCCAGGGAAAAACTGTAATGAATGACATCTGTTTCACTGATGCAGTGACCCAGATCACAGGGAAAAGCCCAATCCCTAGTGTATGGGTCTTCATCAGGGCTCCGGGACCCTAGTGGGTCCTAATACTGTATATGATAAACTTTATTTCAGACACAATAGGTCCATATAAAAACAGAGATACAAAACAGACAACAACAACACAGAGATAGCCCGAGTACCAGACTGATTCTAGCCCAGATCAATGAAAAACATATAAACATTGCCTCCAGTGTTCCACTTTATTAAATTAGAGAGGATTAGAACCACTTTGAGAGGCTCGGTATCACAGTTTGGAAAAACCTGGGGTCCCTTCCTTGCACTGGTAAACAACTTGCAGTTCCATGCTGTTCCAGACTGAGTATAGGCATGAATTTGAGTATATTGAGACATCCAGACATGATCTCTGACGCAGTTGGGTTGTTCTAGTATGTCTTTTATTGGGGAGATATGCGTGGGTGTATTGTAGGCCCGTAACGATACAGTAACTGCATCGATGCATCGTTTTGAATTTTCAACGATCTACTATATCGATATGCAAACAGCTAAATATCGTATCGTTTGACTTTGTATCGTATCGAATCGTTTTGCAATGCAAATAATCGTATCGAATCGTTCTGCAATGCAAATAATCAATTATATCAAACTAAGTACTTTTAAGAAGAAAAAAAGAGAAAGAGGGGTTTATATCCAGTATCCAGGTATTTATTTTTCACACAGAATTTTTGGGTAAATAAATAGTTACTATATCGATTTTAAGTCATTGAATCGAATCGTATCGTTCTAAATTAACCTGTCCTGTATCGTTCATGTATCGTATCGACTAAATCACTGAATCGAAACATATCGTATCGTTCTAAATTAACCTGTATCGTTCATGTATCGTATCGACAACCAAGTATCGTGATACGTATCGAATCGTTGTTAAAATGTATCGTTACACCCCTAGTGTATTGTTATGTTCATTATATGTTTTGCGTTGTGGGGTGATCAAGCCATGTTTTGTTTTGTTGTTTTGTTTTTTTGTGATGTGTATTATGTGGTATAATGTTTGTTTATTTATTATTCTCTTTCTATCTGCACATTTGTCTGTGTGTTGTCTTTGTTTGTTTGTTTTGAAAAAAACTTGATTCAGGGAATAATAGTCTCCTCCTTGCTGGAGTAAGATTTATTTATTTTTTATATATTTTTACTTTTGATATTGACTCTGCATATTCTTGTCTATTTCTCTGAATCTTGAAATAAACAAAACAGTGAAAAAAAAAAGTGTTTCCAGAGGCATGAGGAGTACCTTGTATCACTCTGTACGATCCCTGTTAAGGCCATAATTAACACATTCTTTGACTCCATCAGTCTACACATAAATCTATACATAAAATTCCCCATTACAGCATGAAAGGTGAGTACATTACTGGTCACAAACAATTCACTTGCACTAGTCCATCTCGGGAGAAATGCCATTATATGCTACCTGAACTAAATCATCAGCTTAAATCATATGATTAATAAGGTTATCCCCCACCATAAAACCAGTTTTACACTCTTTTAACTGTTTAGATAAGTCGTCCATGTACAGGTTGAAGAGTATTTGTGACAGAATTCCGCCCTGGCGTACTCAGAGTAACTACAGGTCAGCCCTTCAGAGTTACTACAGTCAAATCTTTGTGTGATAAGAACTTTTTGGTCTTTTTACATTAACTGCTTACGGCGAGTTTAAAGATGGTCGGTCCCATATATGCACATGATCATATATGGGCATGGCAGCCAGATCTGTGGCTCTGGACAACTGGATCTCCATATCTCCATGTTTGTTTACGGTTATGTCTGAGTCGTAGTGACGTGGCCGTGGTCCTGCCTATACAGTATATGGGCGTATCGGGTTTGTTTATGGTTATGTCTGAGTCAGAGTGACGTGGCTGTGGTGTGCCCGTCGGCCGGCCCACCCTCCCATTACACATTTTTAATATAGGATAGAGTGACAACTGTAACAATTTTGGCACATTTTGTAGATCAAGCACTGGTTAGAACTTTCCTTGGGAATGGAGTGCTGATTTAGATTCACTCTACAATCACATGATTAAACTGCTTCTCTACATGCCCCAAGAGGAAAACATGTCACTGATCAATTGATCATCACATTAATTCCAAGAATTTTCTATAAATAAAAACATTTCCATTTAGGACCCCTAGACACTGGCTGAATTGTTCACATGAGATTCCTTAGGGTTCTTGTCCACAAATTTGCCTGCATGATAGCAAACAAGAAAATACTAAATCTATGGGTGGTCACTGCCTGTCGAGGTGATTCATACAAAAGTCACCCAACATTGTGTTGGCTGTGATTTATTTGTCCAATTAGCCTACTGAAGGTTGTTACAAGAGACATTTCCCTTTCATCAGGTCATTGTTAGACCGATTTATAGATTTGTTTTTAGTGGTTGTAAAGAGGTGGTTTGGAGAAGAAATACAAAAGCAGGCAAGTTTATCCTGGGACAAACACCACTTTGGTTCATTTTCCCACATTTATTTCCACAGGTAAGAGTTATTTGCATGTGTTTTGATAGGAAAGGGTACGATAACAATAACAATAACAACAATAATAATAATCATATTAAAAAATCATATTAATAATAATGATAATGATAATGATAATGATAATAATAATAATGTTATTTGTATAACATCAGTCATACAAAATATACAGCTCAAAGGGCTTTACACTGTGCTGCTCACTAATGACAAGAATGAAAAGCCTTTGAATCACATCATGAGTACAATTACAAGAAAAGGCACAGCTTCTTCCTAACTGCTCTTCAAAAGAATTACCACTGCATTAATACCCAGTCTTTAATAAGCTAAGCCTACTACTGGTTTCTCAGGTTTCCATCTCAGCCCGCTTATGAATGAATCCCCCCAACATAAAAGCCATTGTCTGCATCAGACTAACCAAGAAAACACTTGAGGACATCCAAGAGTCCAAGAACACTTAGTCACTTGAAAGGCATCAAAGTCAAAGAGTTGCACAACCATGCTCTAGACAGTTTGAAGAGAAACCTGCTAGCTGGTAAAATGTCCTCAGCAGTGCAGGTTAGGAAACCCCAGGTCAGCTATGGCTTAACTGTGAAATGTGGCAGCAACCTCCAACAGCATACTGCATGTAGATTCCATGCTGCCAATTCCCTAAACAATCTTTCGTAGCACGCTTAAGTCATTATTAGGTAGAAATGCTTATTGGACCATGACTTAATGAACCTTTGTCTACAGTACACTATTCGTCTCACCACACATAGGCAACTTGGACGGTTTTGCCAGAATGGTGAAAGTTTTTAAATGTAAAATTGAAAGTAATCAGTATTATGTCCACCTGTGTGATAGGGAACAGGCTCCCAGGCTACTGTGACCTAGAATGGTTAAACGGATTGCAGATGCGACTAGAAAAAGTGCTCCTCGGAGCACAGGTCTCCGCCAGGTCAGGTAGGTTATTGTGGCTCCTGTTGGCGCTATATAGGCCAATGTGAAAAGGGTGTCATTTCTTCTTAGGCCTTTCGGCAATCGGACACTGCATTCATGATTTGAGGCATTTTGTTCCAAAAATGTGTTTTGCTAAATTAGACCTGCTGGTGGCGCTATAACAGGCCAATGTGAAAAGGGTGGCAGGGTGCAAAACATAGTCTTGGCCATGCCTTTAGGCCTGGCGGAGACAAAGAGTAATATGCAGTTATAATGAAACAATAAATACATCAGTGTCTCCTTACACAATTTGTAACATTACAGTATACTGGGAAATCTGTCATTGTTAACTTAAAACATGTTGTTTGTTGATTAGTCAGTTAGCTATTTGTAAGTCTTAGAGAAAGTGAAAGATGGCAAGCTCTTGTTACTACGTTCAGCACAATTAATTCTAATTCTGCTTCCACATTCACAGAACCTTACTTAACTTTATTCTGAGATTCTGAGTCATTTGCATTCAGGGAAAAGAAAATATGGTTATCTTTGTTTCAAGAGAAAAACTGAAACCTCACCTCACCTTTTCTTGTCTTTTCTTTTCTATATAACTATAACTATGCCGAAACTAGTTAACAAGTTACAACGTACGACGACGATTCACAAATGTACATAACCGTATCACCAGACTATGATCCAATTCTAACACTGAATAAATGCAGAGATTGGATGTGCTATATTTGATTCAATTAAACCAAGACAAAACGTAGTCATTGTTTTTGGACCCAAGGAAGAACAATTCAACGCTCAACTTCAATTGATAATGTTTTACTGATTTTCTTCTGTCTTTTTAGCTGTCTTAATTTTACTGTCTTGATTCTTAGTGTTTTGAGTAAAGCACTTTGAATTGCCTTGTGTTGAAATGTTAGACTGTACATCTACAAAAGGTATTTGATTGTGGGGTACAAAATTACCTTTAGACTTGATTAGTCAGTTAGCAATTTGTAAGCCTTACAGAAAGTGAAAGGTGGCAAGCTCTCATTACGACGTGCACATGGACATGAAATTATTTCACCACATTTTTATTTTGGTTGAATTTCTTTGAAATGTCTTCTCTCAATGACATCTCAACTGGTATTGTGCAATGGTGGTCAGAACGATCCCTCAGGTGTCATTTCAAACAGCTCTTATACCCACTGAAGTTCTCCCTAAATAGGGGCGGCAGTGGCTCAGGAGGTAGAGCGGCCGCTTGGGAACCAGAAGGTTCTCAATTGAATGTAAATGCACAATCATTGTAAAGTGCCTTGTGTAAAGGCGCTATATAAATGCTCCATTTACCATTTACCATTCATGATAGCTATGAACGGCTATACTAAGAGACGCTGACAGGTTAAGAGCACAACGGGAGCCAGAAGAAGGTGACAGCTGCACACACCAGGGCCTTCTGGACCTTCTAGTCAAGTCAAAATTAGCACTTTGGTGTGTGAAAAAAACTCTAGTCTGGACATGTGGTGTTTTTTTTTGAGTGGTGCCAACCACTCCTACGCTTGACTTTGTCCTGGTGTCCGTCTGTGTGTCCGTGTGTCCGTGTGTCCGTATGAGCACGGCCTCTCTGTATGTTTGAGCACAGCCTCAACAGCTGCGGCTGATTGCAACACAAAGATGCAACCATACAGGTACAGGTACAGTACAGTACAGACCGTACAGTACAGTACAGACCGTACAGTACAGTACGTACAGTACAGTACGTACAGTACAGTACAGTACAGTACAGTACAGTACAGTACAGTACAGTACAGTACAGTACAGGTACTGGTAGAGGTACAGTACAGTACAGTACAGACCGCACAGTACAGTACAGTACAGTACAGACCGTACAGTACAGTACAGTACAGTACAATACAGTACAGTACAGTACAGACCGTACAGTACAGTACGTACAGTACAGTACAGTACAGTACAGTACAGTACAGTACAGTACAGTACAGTACAGACCGTACAGTACAGTACAGTACAGTACTGTACGTACAGTACAGGTAGAGGTACAGTACAGTACAGTACAGTACAGTACAGTACCGTACAGTACACACACACACACCACTTTTGAGTAAAAATACTTAAAATGAGTAAAAATACTTAAAATTAGTAAAAATACTTAAAATGAGTAAAAATACTTAAATATTAGTAAAGATACTTTTAAGTTCCTAAACTGAGTAAAAATACTTTAAATGAGTAAAAATACTTAAAATGCGTAAAAATACTTAAAAGATGTTAAAATGAGTAAACACACGTACAAATCTGTACAAACATTTTAAAGTACTTAAAATGAGTAAAAATACATTGAAGTCATCAAAGTCTGTAAAAAGTAACTAATGCAATGACCTCATGAAAGGCACCACTCTCTTCACACTGGGTGTGATTTTTATCTGGTTACTGGTTCAGAGTAAAACAGAGATTCTGAGAACATATCTTGTCCATCCTCTGTGTAGCCATGAAAGACGACAGTCACATCCTCCCAGGTTAACAGACAATCTTAGCTTTCATTTCTAGTAAATCCTCTTGTTTCACTTCCTCTTCTTTGGTTTTGGCAGAGACATATCTGAAGGATAAGGCAGTAGTGGGAGCAAGTCAGTTCTCAGAAAGTAACTATGTTTACCCAATAAACCCTGAAGTGAGCTTATTCATTGTAGCTACAGTAAGGCCATGTGTCTACCAAAGCGCCAGATAATTGTCTCCGCCAGGCCGAAAGGCATGGCGAGAGAGTATGTTTTACCCTCCGTCCGTTTGTCCGTCCGTCCGTCCGTGTGTGTGTGTGTGTGTGTGTGTGTGTCCGTCTGTGAGCAGCTAATCTCCGCCACCGTTGGCTTGATCGCAGCGAAACTGTGCACACACACTCCCTGGATGCCAATTCCGAACTTCTGACCCAAATTTTTCACATGGGCCTTTTATAGCACCACCAGGTGGCAGATTTGTGCAAAACATATTTTTTGACAGTACTCCTACAGATTTTGTCCAAAAATCTCGCAAATCGGTACACAGTATCTCTATAGAGCATCGCAGTTCCCGCCCACTTCCTGGTTCCACTTCAAAATACTCAATGCATTTTTCCCAATGACATTTCCAAAAATATTTATATCAATTAATTTAAGTCTAGAATCAAGCCATCCAGGGTCCTGGTGAATCATGACCATTAAACATTTTTTTCTGTGATTTATTTTATTTTATATTTAATTATATGATTAATTAATTATTTAATAAATACCCTTTGTTTTGCCGTTTTCAAAAAAGTTTTTTCACAGAATCAAACGTTTTATGGTCATGATTCACCAGGACCCTGGATGGCTTGATTCTAGGCTTAAAATAATTGATATCAATATTTTTGGAAATGTCAATGGGAAAAATGCATTGAGTATTTTTGCAGTGGAACCCGGAAGTGGCCGCAACTGCGATGCTCTATAGTCATTAAACGAAACAGGTCTTTCAGATTTTTCATATTCCATCCTGATTGGCTCAAAATGGCTTCCAAAGTTTGCAGGAGTGCTCCGTTTTCAACAAAATGCCTCAAATCATGAACACAGCATGCAATTTCCGTGAAACTTTGCACGCACATTCCCACTATGCCGAGGAATAAATGCCACTTTCAAATCAGCCTCATGGTGGCGCTATAACAGGCCGATTCATGTTTTTACCTATAACTGCACCGATCTGTGTAAAACTTTGTATGCGCACTTCCTAGAGGTAAAGGAAAACCTTTGCCCTGCATTTTTCACATCTGCCTTTTATAGCGCCACCAGGAGGCCGACTTATGTAAAACACATTTTTTTATATTACTCCTTCCAATTTTATCCAAATTTCACACAAATCGGTACACATGATCTCCATAGTCATGTGATCAAGACGGATGTGTTTGATTTTTCATATTCCATCCTCATTGGCTAAGATTGACATCTAAAGTTTGCTGTAGTGGCTTGTTTTGAACAAAATTCCGCAAATCATGAACGCACCATCCGATTGCGGTCAAACTTTGCACGCACATTCACACTATGTTGGGAACTAATGCCACCCTTTTAACATTGGCCTGTTATAGCGCCACCAGCAGGTCTAATTTAGCCAAACTAAATTAAACTCAGGTTTCTTATGAGACTTTTTTTCCTAGCTAATTTCTGTGGGCCATTCGCGCCACCCGATTTGACATAAACTGCATTTATATATAATCCTTTATCCAAATCGCTTTACAATGTGCATTACATGCACCCTTTCACATAAACATTCACACACCAATGGTGAAAGAAACCATGCAAGGTGCCTACCAACCTGCTCATCTGGAGCAGTTAAGGGTTGCTCTTGCTCAAGGACAGTTCGACACTAACCCAGGGGGAGCTGGCGATAGAACCATGCAGGAACCTCAGATTCCCAGTACCTCACTGTACCTCCTGAGCCCCAGCTGCCCCTACATCTTATAGATGTAAAGTTTTGTTTTTGCACGGCAAACCTGCAACAAAAAGTGTCAGGCTACTTCTATGCTCCTTGGAGCACAGGTCTCCGCCAGGTCAGGTAGGTTATTGTGGCTCCTGTTGGCGCTATGTAGGCCAATGTGAAAAGGGTGTCATTTCTTCTTGGGCCTTTCGGCAATCGGACACTGCATTCATGATTTGAGGCATTTTGTTCCAAAAATGTGTTTTGCTAAATTAGACCTGCTGGTGGCGCTATAACAGGCCAATGTGAAAAGGGTGGCAGAGTGCAAAACATAGTCTTGGCCATGCCTTTAGGCCTGGCGGAGACAAAGAGTAATATGCAGTTATAATAAAACAATAAATCCATCAGTGTCTACACAATTTGTAACATTACAGTATACTGGGAAATCTGTCATTGTTAACTTAAAACATGTTGTTTGTTGATTAGTCAGTTAGCTATTTGTAAGTCTTAGAGAAAGTGAAAGATGGCAAGCTCTTGTTACAGGTTCAGCACAATTAATTATAATTCTGCTTCCACATTCACAGAACCTTACTTAACTTGTAAACTTTATTCTGAGATTCTGAGTCATTTGCATTCAGGGAAAAGAAAATATGGTTATCTTTGTTTCAAGAGAAAAACATAAACCTCACCTCACCTTTTCTTGTCTTTTCTTTTCTATATAACTATAACTATGCCGAAACTAGTTAACAAGTTACAACGTACGACGACGATTCACAAATGTACATAACCGTATCACCAGACTATGATCCAATTCTAACACTGAATAAATGCAGAGATTGGATGTGCTATATTTGATTCAATTAAACCAAGACAAAACTTAGTCATTGTTTTTGGACCCAAGGAAGAACAATTCAACGCTCAACTTCAATTGATGTTTTACTGATTTTCTTCTGTCTTTTTAGCTGTCTTAATTTTACTGTCTTGATTCTTAGTGTTTTGAGTAAAGCACTTTGAATTGCCTTGTGTTGAAATGTTAGACTGTACATCTACAAAAGGTATTTGATTGTGGGGTACAAAATTACCTTTAGACTTGATTAGTCAGTTAGCAATTTGTAAGCCTTACAGAAAGTGAAAGGTGGCAAGCTCTCATTACGACGTGCACATGGACATGAAATTATTTCACCACATTTTTATTTTGGTTGAATTTCTTTGAAATGTCTTCTCTCAATGACATCTCAACTGGTATTGTGCAATGGTGGTCAGAACGATCCCTCAGGTGTCATTTCAAACAGCTCTTATACCCACTGAAGTTCTCCCTAAATAGGGGCGGCAGTGGCTCAGGAGGTAGAGCGGCCGCTTGGGAACCGGAAGGTTCTCAATTGAATGTAAATGCACAATCATTGTAAAGTGCCTTGTGTAAAGGCGCTATAGAAATGCTCCATTTACCATTTACCATTCATGATAACTATGAACGGCTATACTAAGAGACGCTGACAGGTTAAGAGCACAACAGGAGCCAGAAGAAGGTGACAGCTGCACACACCAGGGCCTTCTGGACCTTCTAGTCAAGTCAAAATTAGCACTTTGGTGTGTGAAAAAATCTCTAGTCTGGACATGTGGTGTTTTTTTTTATCTGGTTACTGGTTCAGAGTAAAACAGAGATTCTGAGAACATATCTTGTCCATCCTCTGTGTATCCATGAAAGACGACAGTCACATCCTCCCAGGTTAACAGACAATCTTAGCTTTCATTTCTAGTAAATCCTCTTGTTTCACTTCCTCTTCTTTGGTTTTGGCAGAGACATATCTGAAGGATAAGGCAGTAGTGGGAGCAAGTCAGTTCTCAGAAAGTAACTATGTTTACCCAATAAACCCTGAAGTGAGCTTATTCATTGTAGCTACAGTAGGCCATGTGTCTACCAAAGCGCCAGATAATTGTCTCCGCCAGGCCGAAAGGCATGGCGAGAGAGTATGTTTTACCCTCCGTCCGTTTGTCCGTCCGTCCGTCCGTGTGTGTGTGTGTGTGTGTGTGTCCGTCTGTGAGCAGCTAATCTCCGCCACCGTTGGCTTGATCGCAGCGAAACTGTGCACACACACTCCCTGGATGCCAATTCCGAACTTCTGCCCCAAATTTTTCACATGGGCCTTTTATTGCTATAAATATATAGCAACATATACACTATGTTGGGACCTAATGCCACCCTTTTAACATTGGCCTGTTATAGCGCCACCAGCAGGTCTAATTTAGCAAAACTAAATTAAACTCAGGTTTCTTATGAGACTTTTTTTCCTAGCTAATTTCTGTGGGCCATTCGCGCCACCCGATTTGACATAAATTGCATTTATATATAATCCTTTATCCAAATCGCTTTACAATGTGCATTACATGCACCCTAACACATAAACATTCACACACCAATGGTGAAATAAACCATGCAAGGTGCCTACCAACCTGCTCATCTGGAGCAGTTAAGGGTTGCTCTTGCTCAAGGACAGTTCGACACTAACCCAGGGGGAGCTGGCGATAGAACCATGCAGGAACCTCAGATTCCCAGTACCTCACTGTACCTCCTGAGCCCCAGCTGCCCCTACATCTTATAGATGTAAAGTTTTGTTTTTGCACGGCAAACCTGCAACAAAAAGTGTCAGGCTACTTCTATCAGCACAATAATGGCTGAAGCCAAGAACTTTTTGCGGCTTTTGATACTTAGTATCAGTGGTGGGAAAATTGGAATTCCTACTGAAATATCTGGGTGTCAGAAATGCATTCTCCAGCATTTTCCCACGAAACACTGAGGAGGTTTGTGAAAAGACCATGCGAATGCAGAGTATTATAAAACAAATGCTCTACAAACACTGCAGAGTTCAAAACGAAGAGGTTTGACACCGTCTTTCTTTTCTTTCTCCTGACCAGGGGGCGGCTTAAGGGGGGCTGAATAATTCAGGGGGCCCAGAGATGGACAGGGGCCCTGGAAAATGCCAGAGATTACAGAGTTTTATTGTGTCAGTTTTAACTAATATCATTAAGGGGCCCTGGAACCCAGGTGTCAGGGAGCGCAGGATTTCTAGCTGTGCCCCTGCTGCTGCTGACACACACACACACATGCTAAACGCACGCACACACACACACTAAATGCACACACGCATGCACACTTCGATATGGACCAAAAGCTGAAGAGGCTGCACTGGTACACAACATTTCAACTATTTCACTGACTATGCAGCGAATTAACACTCATTTCCTGACATTCTCCTCTGCTAACCTGTTACCCCACCCCCACAGAGGCACATTATTACAGGTGTGCTGATATCGCAGCCATCAAAGGCAGCAAAGATGTGACAAAACTGGGTCATAATGGGCACCAACAACAAGAAACATATTTGTCTACACAAATACTATATAAACAACATCCATGCTTCGACTAACGCTTGAGCGTAGAATTTGGATGTTCTCTCCACGTACGCGTTGGTTTCCTCCTCCCACACCAACCGACATGCATGTTAGGGTCATACCCAGTGCCCTTGAGCAAGGCACAAGCCTTACTGCTGGAGCGACTTCATGGAGGCTGCTCAGTGGCTGCCTTAGGATGGGTTCAATGTAGGGAATTTTCCCAATGGGGAACAATAAAGTATAGCTTGTTTAAATGGGTTAGTCTCGCGTAGTAGTAAGTATCGAAGATTTCTGCCTACCAAATTCTATGCGAGACAAAAACATTTCATTCACATTTAATGCATTTTACGGTGGTCACAAACTGCTTTCGTACATTCAAGTTGTTCTGTAAAAGGAAAGCAATCTCCTCTTTTAGTCATTTTTGGAGAGCATAGCAGCATGTGTGGAAATGCTCCTTCATGTAGGGCTGTGGGTGATCTGCAAGCTCACAACGCATCACGGATGTGACGCATTGTGTAGCTTTGTAGCTTTGTACACCGAAGCATAAATTATGTATGTACTGATGCAGTTATGTTTTGCTACAATGTGCTGCACATATCAAAAACTATGTGCATTCTACTACACCATAAAGACAGAAAATAAATGTGCTGAAATAAAACACAACAGAACATAAAAGTGGAAAAAACGTAAGATTTATTTCAAAAGCACTTTTCACAAAATGCCCTGTAAAAAAAAGGACTAATATTAAAACAACAAGGTGTCCTAAAAATAAATAAACTAAACTTTCTACAGTCCTATTCAAATAAGATTTTCTTTCCCGACGATTGGAGTGTTAGCATTGCTCTACCGCTAGTACATATTCTTGACCGCTCCTCTGTGACCAACGCCGTTGCTATGGCGATCACACAGCGTCACCATGTTAAAATGCCAATTGGTCTCTATGGCAACCATGATACACCATATACATGGTAACATGCGGTTTTGGTCCATTTTAGAAGACAGGTCAATGTTAATAAACAAACACTACACTGTTTTATTTTTAACCTTCTCTCTCTCTCTTTCAGCATGGAAACAAAGGGATTTAACACAACTTCAGAAGGAACGAAGCACACAGTAGGATGCTCAGTGTTCATTTAAATGAAAACTGAGGATATTTACTATGCAACTGTAATAACTAAAAGTGTACACTGACAAAACCCCTCATTTCAACCCCTCATCTACCTGACCTGCTGTTCTTTAGGTTCTCTACTTGTCCTTTACTCCCTCCTTCATTTATCCCTGTGGTTCTCAAAACCTTTTCATTCAAATCTTTAGTGTACAAAAAACATGTGTACACTTCAGCCCCCACAAGCATCTATAGTCTGGTTATCATCTTGTCTGTCTGTCTGTCTGTCTGTCTGTCTCCAAGTGCTCTTCTGCCAGACTGATAGCATCTCATATCTAAGCCCATCCCTTATCTGTCGGTCTGTCTGTCTGTCTGTCTGTCTGACCTTTCAACTCCCTGCCAGAGACCGCTTCACGGTCAAATCACAAGACCATGAGAAACATGAGACACAGTGAATCTACATAAAAATGTAACATAGAAAGTAACTGTAACATAGAAAGTAACTGCAAAAAAAACATAAGAGGTGAACAGCGATTGTCTTTTCACTGTGATTGTTAGTCCAAGACTAAACAATTAGACTCAATCTACACATCTCTGGCGGACAGTCACAGAGTACAAGAGTTCATCAGGACAAGCTGACTGATACCAGTAGCAACGACAAACTAACCATGGATTATAGGTACTGTGGAGTCACCTCGCATATATGGTACATACATACTTGCATAAAAATACTACACCATAAAAAGAAAAGAGAAAAAAAAGAAATGTAACCATATTCCACTAGTAAAACACACTCACACACACAAATACATACATGAACGCGGACACACACGCACACACACAGATCTTTGACCTACAGTAAAATGTCAGTTTTACCCAAAGGGTGCCGTTCTTCTGTCTTAACATAAAACTGCGCGTGGAACAACAATATTTTTTTCAGAACATCCCGCAATAAATTTCTCTCTCACTATTATAACATGTAACATGGAATCTCAAATGTTTATGGCCATGGGCCCTTGTTTAAGCCAATTTAATCTGTTGCAGCGACACGAGAACTCTTACCACGAAGAGAACAGAAACCAGCAGAAAAACACCTGACACTCAGTATGGGTCCCAAAGAATAATTTAAGAGCAATTGACATGCAGTTTGGCCATACTGTACGTATCAGCACCTGCACAAAACATCAAAGCCTATGAGTGTGTATGTTACTGCATGGGTATAGCAGTAGTTTCTCTCCTCTGAAATTCAATACAGCTTAAAACTCAATGTCAGATCCCTATCAGCACTGCTCCTCTAAGCCATAATATGAATGTGGGCCCTGAATTACACAACAAACAAGACAGCCAAGAATCAGTATACTGCAAGTCTCATGCGCTGCCTTATAGAACATGTAAAATCAAGTTTAAAGTAAATGCAGGAGGGCATTTTGAAGGAGAACGGCAACCCCCTTTTCAACATAAATCTGGACCTTGTTAACAAAGCCAAAGAGCTTTTTTGAGAACTTTTGAGAAAATGAACTACTATGGTTCATCATGTATACGTTTAAATGGGAGATAAGGGGCGTAACTGGCAAGAGCGATATTTATTTTATGCTCTACTGTGCCATTTCCAGCCAACAACATGGGAGACTCCCAGTCTTCCAGCTGTTTCAAATGAGTGGATCAGTTTACTGAGGTAAGACGTCATAGCAAGGCTACAGGTGATCAGGTACATTTGAAGGCTGTCTGACATTTTGCTTATGACGAATGACAATGACAGAGCTCAATTTTACTCCAGAGGGACTCGTTTGCTAAAATACAGTAAAAAGCTTTAAAAGACATACTAGTTTCCAAAATAAAGTAACCAGCAGTACAGCTGAAGCAAACTTCACATAGGCAGTCCAGTGTTTGAGAATGCCTGATCAGCACCTTCACTCCACTGGTGCAAAGTTCAGGACAAATCCCACCTCCTGCCAGGCTTGACTGAGTTGAGGACTCTTGTAAGCTGTCAGCTTCAGTTTAAGTTTTAGACCCAGTGTGTTGGGTTTACCTGTTTGCAGAGGTATCAGCAGGACAGAGAGACAGACACACTCAGTCAGTCACTTTCTCTCGCTCTCTCTCTATCTCTCACACACACTCTCACACACACACATAAAGGTGCTAAAGGTTCTATGTATTAAGGAACTAAAGTAAAGACTAGTGTTCTAGGTCAAAATATGATTGTTGGTCTTTGACCAGTTGAGCAGTTGAGTGTGTTTACATGCACACCTAAGAGCCAAAATAGTTTATAAGTCTTGCAGTAAAAATGACTGGGGATGCTTCAAATGCTGAGATCCCTGATAAATATTTCTAAGTTGGTTAATGTTGCCTTGCAACAACAGCAGTTGGTAAACAGAATTTGGCATCCAATGAAAAAGAAAACACACATTAGGTATATTGATGAGGTGCTAATCACAGTGTGCAACTAAGAGGTACCAAAAAAAATCCTCTTCATTTGACATTTAAAATAAATTATGCAATGACGATTGCACAACCAGGGTCAACTTGGAATCAAATCAATTAAACAAAAAGGAAATGTATATTATGTCATATCAACAACAACAAAACATTTAGAAATGATCCACCCTGATCGTGCAATCATCATAACGTCTGTTATGAGATGGCACTTTATAAGCCATCTGATGGATTATAAAGGCTCTGTACTGCTTGTTTTAATTCAATCCTCTGATCTTGAAAAAGGCTGGATAGCCGAAACATTGTCAAGTAAAGAGAAATACATATGCAGCTGGAATATGAAACATATTTTTACCTCTTCAAACGGAATTTGGAAATCATTGTTTAGGAGTAATAGGTCCATGCGGTAAAAAAGTAGATCTGACGCATAAAAGGTACTTCAGACAGAAGGCTCGACATATACAGCTATTTGCTGGTAAAGAAACAAGGTTATCAGACCTTAGACACTACAAAAGAAATTGGAAAGGCTGACAGAAGCAACGCTAAGTCCATTGGCCATTGACCATATTCCCACGGCAGCCAATTTTCTCTTATAACATACTCAGGGGAGCCATACCGGATAGGGCTTTTACTCTTATGACGTAAGAGTAAAATGGCCGCCATGTAAAAATGGCCAATTTAAGGCACAAATAACTAAATAATACGACAGGAGCCTATTCTGCTTAGAACCCCTACACACACACACACACACACACACAAACACACACTCACGCACTCACGCAGGTCAGTGGACACAAAAAAACATTCCTTATCATCAACTGGATGTCAGGGTTAGTGACAGTAAAAGTAGTAAACTCACAACAGATAAAAATCTAAAAAGGAAATTACTAATAAAGAACCAAATTGTTGATGACACTGTAGCTTGTAGCGTCAGATCATCCTTCTCTGAAGTGTGTGTGTGTGTGTGTGTGTGTGTGTGTGTGTGTGTGTGTGTGTGTGTGTGTGTGTGTGTGTAAAACAGTTTAGCAGCATGACTCTCGTTCAGGCAATCCCATATATGGTATCAGACTGAGAGTGTGCGTGTGTGTGTGTGTGTGTGTGTGTGTGTGTGTGTGTGTGTGTGTGTGTGTGTGTGTGTGTGTGTGTGTGTGTGTGTGTGTGTGTGTGTGTGTGTGCGTATTTTGAGAACGGGGGAGGTCATCAGGCAGCAGTGACTCCAAGGGTACAGTAACTGGTGGTGCAATCTGATTGGTCACTGGCGGTAATAAGGGTGTGGCCTCTTTATGCCTCCTGAGGCACCACTTCCATCATCTTCTGGAACATCGCCGTGGTTGAAACTATAGAAAGAGAAGGACACACACACAAATTAATCACATATAACCTCTTTACTTAGTTAACTGGACATGAGTTGCCTCCATACTTGGTGGGCTTTTTTTCCCTCTACGCCAAATCTCTCTACCAAAAATAGCCAATATACAAGCTCACAACGTGTTGCAATGCAACGCCTTGTGAGCTTGCAGATCTGCTATTTTTGGCAAACGTTCCCCCCAGAATAGGGATGCTGGGGTTCAAGTGGTTAAACTAATAACATTTCAAATTAAGCAGCACATCTTACACCTGCTCATCACACGCACACAAACATGTAAAACACAATAGGCTCTGTGCATAAGTGTAGTCCTGGGTTTCCCGGAGGTGGCATACTCGCTTCCCGTTCAGTTTCCCATAGCTTCGCTAGACCGGTGTGCCAGCAGATTTCAACTGGTAACTGCATACCGTCGGCCACTGAGTGTAGGCATTGTATGTCCCACTTATCTGTATGTACAGTATATCGTCGGTGTCCAGGACGAACCAGCTAACTCCATTTTCATATATATATATTTTTTCATAAATCAACTCTATTGAACACCCTTTACGTCTGTGTAAAAAATCTAAACATTTGAACCAATGAAAAGTATTAAAAAGCGCCTCTGACGAAAACTCCCAACTCCATTGGATCCTCAAACTGTCCGTCAAAAACAAACAACTCCTCCCTCTCCTCTCCAGTGCTGCCTTTTCACAGCATGAGTAGAGCGCGCTGCGCAGTGAACGAGGAGGAGGATCACGTAGACAAACTCCCCGTAGTCTGTTAAAACTATGCAGTGTACCTGTTTATCAAACTTAGCACTGACTCTAATGTTATGAAAACAAGTAATTATATTTCTAAAATCTATGAAGTGTTTAATGAGGAGAGCAATGTGACAAGAAGAAAGGCGTTCATAGCATTTCTGCCGCGCTAGTTCTACTTATTTAGTTATTGTAATATTTTAAGTCCTGTTTATTATTGTAGGCCTGTATAATAAGTGTCATGAAGCATCAGGGCATTAATTCACACGTTGTTGTGATGCATTGTGAGCTTGGAGATCCATTGTTAGCTTTTGGGAATTTGTACCCTTTTGAAACCTCTCCCTCAGCAGCAAGTGGAGCTATTGTTGTTTGGACACCTGACTCCATTTCAGCTTGATTTCTGCTCGTCTGAAACTCCACTTGCGCTGGGTAAAGTGTTGATTTACCCGCGATTTGGGTAAATTGTTGATAATATAATGACACATGCAAGTATCTGACAATATATAAAGTCACTATACCAACTTTGATGAGGCAGTATTGCTTTGTTTTAAAAATATATAAGGTTTTCTTCATTTCCTGAAAATAATATATTTTGTTTTTTCGTTTCCTGAACAATGAGCGTTTTGGAGTTAGCAGGTTCACGCTGGACAGCAGAGATATATGATATATTATATCTTAATGTACAACCTGTATAATATGCAGGGTAAATCTGGTACAGTATTTTAGCTATTGTTGAATTCAAAGTTTGGCAAATATTTAGAACAAATGCTAATTTCAAAATTAGCCAGGGTAAGCAAAATTATTATTATTAATTTGTTAAATTGTAATATCAAACATGAATATCAAACATAATCAGCCTACGGTCTACCTTTCCTATTTCCATTTT
>NC_137610.1:36771078-36773578 GCF_963280865.1 Gymnoscopelus braueri | reverse complement strand
ATTGGCCGCTCCAGCTCAGGCTTTTTGTACCGTAGCCACATCATACCAATGATCGCCATGGCGATACAGAGCCAGTTGAAGAAGCTGAAGAAGTTGATGACGGAGAAGATGTCATTGGAGAAGGCATAGAGCAATGTCATCAAGCACTGGAGAGGCAAACAGGGAGCGATAGAGAGATGGAGGAATATAGAGAGATGATGGAAACGGTGGATAGAGAGACAAAAACAGAAGGTGGATGAAAGAGACGAAGAGAAAGACATTAGTAATCGGATCGATCCATGTGTATAAAAGTCTAAAACAATACTGTAATTCCTCCCTCAGATACTCTTACAACGATGTCAGATGTTAAAAATACTCAGCTGTTTTTATTTCATTTTTTTTACTGTATACATTTGGAGTAGCAAATTAATTTTACCCCCTTTTCTAATTTTTTTTTTTGTTATGCCCATTAATTCCTCACACTGCATGCAACTGCTGTTGTACCCTACTTGATCATCTGCCAGTGAGGACTTAGGAGCCCCACCGGGAGGACGTAGCATCTCTGTCCTACCCCTCCCAATCAACATTGCACGCCATCAGGCGCCGCCCCAGCCCGTCGGGAGTATGCGCAGTGACAAACATCATCCTCTCCGCATGGCTTCCTTTCTTCCCCCGAAAACAGGGGCCAATTGTGTTCATAAACACTCGGCCAAGCTGGAAGCACTGCGGCGAATTCTAACCCCTAGACTCTGAGGTGGTGGGCAGGTAGTTTTAGTTTACCCCTGCGCCACCGGAGCACCCTCAGCAGTTTCCTCCAGCATATACAGGTCATAGACTTGCATAACTTGCTTCAGTGGCTACCTCACTACATTCCCCAGAATAAGAATAAGGAGAATCACGAGGGGTTTATTTTTCACTCACTCATACAGGTACAAGCAGCAAACTGTTGGTGGGACTGGGCTAACACAAAAATAAAATACTTACAATTGAATAATAATCATAACAATAATAATGGATGTAATGAAGAAAAACATTTAAGAAGACAAAACACCAGGAAACGAGAACACATACTGTGAATATGAGTGATGGGAGGGGTGTGAGCAGTGTGGGGTGGATCATCGACAGCAGACTGGGCAGGTGACCCTCTCTGGAGCCAACGAAAAACAACCTGATAGAGACAGAGGGAAGGACAGACACCATTTTCAAAGAGCCTGTACTTGAAGACATGCATACTGCAATGACATTGCAGTGGTGTGTGTGTGTGTGTGTGTGTGTGTGTGTGTGTGTGTGTGTGTGTGTGTGTGTGTGTGTGTGTGTGTGTGTGTGTGTGTGTGTGTGTGTGTGCGTGCGTGCGTGCGTGCGTGCGTGCGTGCGTGCGTGCGTGCGTGCGTGCGTGCGTGCGTGCGTGCGTGCGTGCGTGCGTGCGTGCGTGCGTGCGTGCGTGCGTGCGTGCGTGCGTGCGTGCGTGCGTGCGTGCGTGCGTGCGTGCGTGCGTGTTACCTGGAAGAGGTGAACAGAGAACCATTGACAGATCCAACACAGGACATTCCTACAAACACTGGGATGATCCATGACATTGGACCCAGGTGGTAATCCCCAAAGTCCTGCAGGACACAAACGCACACACACACACAATAGTCAACTCAAGTGATGCAACATGTTTTACACTGGGAGGCTCTAACTGAGTCTACTTCTTTTTTCCCTCAACACCAAATCTCTTGAAGTTTTCCAGACAGCCGAATGTTTCAATGTGAGATTGAGATCGGCCAAGTTGTTAAGAGTCCTTAACAGAGTTACCCCATTGACATTAAGGGTTGGGCAACAGATAAGAAACAACTTATGATGTTTACTGTACAGTTGTTTTTTTTTAAATCATATGACTTAAAATGATAAATGTTCTCCTTAAAGATAGGGAAACGTTCTCCTTACAGTAAGTGCTGAAAAAGCAGGGTATGAATAATGATGACATCGAGTATATGACAATATTGGCCAATAAATGTGTAGCACTCAAAACCAGCTACATTTGCAATGGTCTGGTAGACCCTCGAATGTTCACGGTGAAATTAAATGGATATTGATGAGTGTCTCTATATTTATTTATGGGGAGCTTGGGTGAGCTTGCCAGGTGGACTTCCTCCACTCCTGACATCACAGCCTTGACAAAAAATAATTATGGAGCATGCATGGAAATGTTGGGGTGGGTGGATTTATAAGTTCAAACATCGATTTCCAAAATCATTATTATTTAAGATAATGCCAAATTATAACATAGGTACCGTTTCCCCCCCCCACATTATTTAACAGCATTTAAAATTATCTGTTGCCCTACCTTTAACAAGGCACATGTAGCTACCTCCCAAAGCACTTTCATCGAGTATTCAATGAAGTTTCCCAGCAGCTATGACAATTCAAACCTCTTAATTTGTACTGCTCGACAACACTGCTTGTTTAGCTCACAGAAGGGAAAGCTGAGCCATTGCATGATTAGAATAATCCCTTCATCATACACATAGACTTTGAT
>NC_137610.1:36707516-36770878 GCF_963280865.1 Gymnoscopelus braueri | reverse complement strand
AAATGATCAGAGCCCTGATCAGCAGATCAAAAACGCTGGATATTTAAGGCTTCATTTGATTAATCTGAACAATATTGAAGTGTAAGCATGCTGTATGGTGGGTTGTTGCCATCAGAACATGCATTTGCTGAGTGTCCTCACCAGCCACCATAGGCAAATAGACCGCTGTAGAGGGCCAGACCAATGTTGCCAAAGTCATAGTTTGAACCCTTGAAGGAATTCTCTGGAAGGAGATCCGGTGTATCACCTATTAGAAAAGAGAGAAAGAGAGAAAGAGAGAGGGAGAGAGAGAGGGCAAAAGGAGTGAGACATTTTTCAAGTTTTATAAGTCCCCATCTCCATCTGGCATCTGCATCAATATTTGTCTGCGCCTGTTCAGGATCAATGTAGAACACTCAATCAAACAACGGTGGGTACGCGCACACACAAACACACACAAACACACACAAAATGTCTCCTGGGGAAAACAAACAGATTAAATCCGTCCCAGGACGTGCCTCTGTAAGAAGCTGTGATATTAAAAAGGAGCTAGACAGAGAGGGCCAATAACTAGCCCAGACTGTAGTAATACCATGGAAGTCTGCCTGAGCCCTGGATCAACCAGCACACAGACACACATATAAAGGCAAGACTCTAGAGGAGCAGAGTGACAGGGGAATAACAATGAAAACAGCAATGTTTCCGACGACCGCTATGTCCATATATGGGACCGACCGACTGCAAACTTGGCGAGGAGTGGACCTGATCAGGTCTGATCAGCGGATCCGCAAATCCCCATATATGAAGTACGCAGACGTCATCAATATGACGTCATAGATGGGCTTGCCTCCATATTTGGGCATGCCTGACACGGAACTCCATATATGGGCATATAAGGGACTCAGACAGACCTTGCAATGCAACACGTTTTGAGCTTGTAGATTGGCTGTTTTAAAATAAAAAGATGTAGGGCTATTTTTGTATGTTCGAGCTGACAAGTTTGGGAACCGCTGTTCGATATGGCTGAACCGCTGTTCGATATGGCTGACCCCTCTGAGAGTTGCAAGAGACAAAGGGCCTAAGAGGTTTGACACATGCTGCGTCCACCTGCCTGATCTGAGGTTCTGGTCAGGCAACAGGAAGGAAGGTTCTTAGATAAGGACCTGTGATCAAGTGGGGGGGTCCATTGGGATGTGTGCTGCATTCCTGACGTAGCTGCTCCCCCACAACACACAACACACAACACGTGACGCACGAGCACAGCCGCATATACACGTGCACGCACACACACGCTTGCATTCTCAGACTCAAAGACGGTTGCTAAATCAACAGCTCTGGGATGTGTTGGTACTGGGAGGGTCACCGATTAGCCACAAGCCACCCCGAAAGCGTGGGAAACGCCCGGATCAACACTGCACTTCTCTCACCCGTCTGTCTCTCACACTGCCTGTCTGTCTTTCACAGAGGGTGTGCTATACAGTATATACTAGGCTAGCCCCTCAACACGCCACTTAGCTGATCTCTCTTTTACTGTATGTCTCTGTAAAATGCCGTCCTAACGAGACAGAGAGACAGGCGAGGCAGACAACCACCAACCACATTATCTTCCTTTATATCTTTCATTTACCCACTACTCTGGCATGCTCTGGCCTACATACCAGCTTACTAGGGGAGCTGCACTGGGGGTCTGTAGGATTTAAAAAATGTATGTCTCTTTTACCATTGCTCCAGAACATTTTCAAAGGTGGGACCTAGGCCCAGACAACAAATTTCCTTTGACATTCCTTACTTTTTAGGGGCTTTTAGAGCTAAAAAAAGTTGAGAACCCTTGCACACACCAGAACTCATGTGACCGTCACCCCTCCGCACACACACACACACACAAGGCCGAAATGACTCCACGCCACGCATAAAATACATCCCTTCCTCCCACATCTCTTCTTCCCCTCCCCAGCACCATATTTGGCCCCCTAGTGCCTCCCGGTGCTGTCCTTCTCAGTAGCTGAGCTTGAATATTTGGAAACTCTTTTTCTTTTAGTTGCTTGTAGATCTCATTGATGAAACTGTATGAGTTTAAGCTTTAGACTCATATGACTGAACGTCTGCTTAAACTTCTAATGTTGCACTCTGAATCTATTCAAATAAAAAGTAAAGTGGCAAAGTCGAGGTTGGCGATTGAAGGACAGGAGGCTGTGGACTCTAATCTTGTATTTCCTGTTCTCGGTCAACTGAATGTGTTTAGCTTTTATTGCCCCCCTCCCTATTCTTTTACCTCCCACCCAACCCCACAGTACCTTTCTATGCATCAAATTGCCCTGGGCAAGTCTACTCAGATCAACTGATTGTGAAAACAGTGTCAGGCAGTTGAAAGCACTACACACACACACACACACACACACACACACACACACACACACACACACACACACACACACACACACACACCTCTACCCACATTGTGTTCACACCCTCAGGTAATTACATATTTTGAATGTTGATAAACTTGTCAGTATTGCATAATAATCCATCTTTGAAATACTTGAAACACTTATTTTATCTATTTACTTTTTTCTTAGATATTGAATCTTCAGGGATTTAATTCCCTGCACCACAACCGAGACAAAGCAAGTGGCATGTGCACTGTGGGTGTTGCCTTCTACTTACTGTATGTTGTTTGTTTTCATGCCAACAGAGATGGCTGCTACAGCCAATGAGATGAGAGAGGTGGCAGGCATATAGCCAATCAAAAGCCCCTTAGATGAGTCATATGACAGACTGTACGCCACGTGGCAGTGGTGTTCTTCTAAGCCACAGTAATCTGGAGTATCACATATAAACAACTATTAGACTCACTGAACTTCCACTCTACTAAAAAGAGGACTGCTTTTAAGGATTTAAGTACACCCAAACTAAAGACAATGAACACAGGGTCTCCTGTTACTGTTATTAGGATACTGATTAGTTGACATAACTCTTCATTGTCCTGCTCGAGAGCTAAACAAATATCAGATTCACTGTGCATTGTATTCGCCTAAGACACTGGCTTTATGTGCATTACAGCGGAGTACACGAAAGGCAGATCAGATCGGGGGTACTTAGTTCACTCAAGTAAAACAGGAGGACTAGTTGACAACATTTATGCTTCACTAACAGCAATTAGGCACACTGACAGAAGTGAAGTGGGGGGCTTAAAGACTACAGATTATATGGAGTAAGCTAAAAAATAATAAAAAAAATTAACTAGAGAAGTTATCAGGCCATAGGTCAAGTAATTACTGATCCATTTTGTCCATTTTAGACAGCATTTAACCTGTTTAGAATTTGTTTAGAGACAGGAATTAGATAGTGGCTGTGTGTAAGGATAAGCACTTGTTTGTGTGTTTGCTGCACCTTGCTTTAAATAAATGATTGAGATATTCTGTTACAACCAGAGAGATAGGTGGCGTATTAGCATGAATGACACGAGAGAGAGAGAGACAGAGCGAGAGAGAGAGAGAGACAAAGAGAGAGAGAGACTCAAAGATGATTGGACCCAGGTAGGTTCAGAGAGGGCGAGGGCCTACTTTAAAAAAGTGATCAGTCCGGCAGCCAGGATTATTATTGGTGCTAATCAGATTACACCGGTCTCTAATCTGAGCCGCTAACACAGCCAACAGCTCAACCCAATTGTACTGGATGTCAACGGACCTAATGTACAACACAGTCCCACAGTCGCGTATTTTCAAAGCGTGTTTATTTTAATGATCAATCAATCGATTGTGTTACGGCTTGGATCAAAACAAATTTTCAATGTTTTAAAGAAGAAAAATGTATTTTTATCATATTTCTCTTTATATCAATGCTATATTATCATTAAAAACGTAGTGTTTTGCCAATCATTTAGGTGCCCCCTTGCAATATCCTCATGGCCCACAGGTTGAGAAACAGCGTGTTAAGTGAAACACTAGTTTAGGACAAAGGACACTAAACGGCTGAGAGATGACGAGGGTGTGACTGTGAGCACATGGTTATTATCTCTGTTGGCCACAGATAGGTGGGACGTCTGGCCCAGAGCTACAGAACTCCCTGCAGGATCACAGTTAAGCAGTAACGTTACTATTGGTGGAGGGCTGTGCATAGCGATTTACATGAAGACTTAAAATAGCAACCAACATGTCTGCTACACAAATGATATACTGCATTTTCCATGTCTCCTTTTAGGTGGTGTATGGTTAGCGATGTTGCCAGATTCTGCGAGAGAAATAAGCAACCAGGTCGATGAAAACAAGCCCATGTGGAATCTTTTTAAAACATTTTAACAACACAAATCTGGTACGGGGGTCCCTGGCACAAAATATTTTCAGATGGGGGTCCGTGGACAAATAGATTCATTCATTTGGGGGGTCCTTGGCATGAAAATGGTTGAGAACCACTGCATTAAACAACACTAGGAAACGATATTTACAAGCAACTTCACAGAAAAACAAGCCCAAAGTCACTTATAATAAGCGGACATGGCAACACTGATGGTTAGCTGGGTGGCATAGGAGGCTTGGCCTGGAACCAAACGCAGGATACACTACAAAGCTGGCTATACCACGTGTGTACCAAACCACACCAGACCAGTTACAGTAAAACTACACAGTTGTTTCAAATTACAGGAAAACAGGAAGCAATTTACCATGCGACATCATGCATATAGTATACTGTATGTTCCATACAACATGTACTACTAAATTGCTGTATGGAACTTTCAAATGATTACCGGGGATACAAACATGAAGTTAATGTGCAGTCATTACCAACATCATCATCCCCATGTCAACCTCTTCTAAAAAATACACCAAAATGAGTCAAATCTAACCAAAATGGAGAAAGAACTCCCCCTCACCAACTGGGGCACAATGGCCACACACCAACTTCCAAGCATCAGCCTATAATGAATCAGTGAATTGGTCCTGTAGTAGAGTGAATGAATGAGTTATGTGAGAATGTGGTCGATCCTAGCCATTTTTTACAAATAGCAAACATTTTTAACCCATTCAAACCGGGAAGTCATTTTTTATTTTAGCTATATTTTTTACCACTAAAACTTTAACCATTATTTTATACTTTGGCTATTCAAAAATAGCAGATATACAAGCTCATAGCGCGTCACTTCGTGCTATGAGCTTGTAGATTAGCTATATTTGAATATTTTTTAAATGCGAACATTTTTAACTAAAATCTTTGCTTCTGGGGGTCCCTGGAACAAAATATTTTGAGATGGGGATCCGCGGCCAAATAAATATCATTTTGGGAGTCCTTGACATGAAAACGTTTGAGCACTACTGATGTAGCGACATACGTTTTTCAGAAAACTGTTTGACATTTCAGTGGCATTTCAGACATTTGTAGAATCAGCCTCAGGTCTTAATGGGTTAAGTCACATGCATATAGCCAAACCAACACTGCTCACAGGATAATTGGTCTCCCACCCACCACACCCAACCTCACAGAACTAAACAATCGCACGGACGCACACATTGCAATTTCAGTAGAACAGGACATCACACTAGGGGTGCAACATTTATAATCAATTTAACTGATTATAAAAAATTTAAAGATTACATATATTTTAGGGAAATTTTAAATTTTGTTGTTTTATTCTAAGATTTTTTTAAAAATGGCTAAAATAGCCAATCTACAAGCTAGCTAGCATGACAGCATGACAATTGCACAACTAAGTATAAAATAGGGCTTGAGCAATTAATCGACTAATCGAAAAAAAAATCTGTGATCTCTCCCATCTCTCTGGTTGTCATTTTTCTTATATACTGTATACATCTTGACGAATCGACGCAAAACAATTACCCCAACAAATTGTTTTACTCTCTAATTGTTTCCATCCAGTTTTAGCCTCGAAGGCTTGCAGATTGTAAGCAGCCTCTAGTTGAGCTAAACGTTTCGAGACTGACTTGTGAGTCTATTCATTCTCTACTTCTCCTACTGGAGTCCACCTCCAGCTCCAAACAATCCCAGTCAGTGTTGGTGGGTCTCGTCACCCACCAGTAAGCCAATGTGAGACCCTAACCTCTGACCTCAACACAAACGGTGAGTTGGTGCTTACCGCCCTACAACTTTGCTTGCTCCCTGGATCAGCCCACTTGGGGTCACATGATTATAAGTAATCTCTTTGGCAAAAATGTGCCTTTTGTGACTACAGTTAACTTTGGTCAAAAATAAATAGATAAATACAAAATACAAAAGCATTTAACATCTCAACCTTATATTTGAACTGAAATATTCAGGCTGGGACATGCACAAAGGGACACTTTGTCAATGAGTCCATTCTTACCCATCATATCACTTTGCCGAGCACCAGCAACATGGTACGAGTTTATACATTTTTTTTGTTGCAGATGTTCAAGCATCACTGAAGACTGTTTCAGAATGTGACTGATGGCCAGAATGTTGATGGTCAAAGCAATGGTCAAAGGGCAAGGGTTAAAGGGCCAAAGATAGGGTCAGAGCTCCAGACAGAGACAACACACATAGATGTGAGTGTCAGACAGGTTACTGGTCTGGTCACCAGCCTGATTGGTTGCACATCATGTATTGCACCAAAAATAGCAGATCTACAAGCTCACAATGCTATTTCGATGCAACACATTGTGAGCTTGTAGATCGGCTATTTTCAGTGTGAGACTCCAGCACACAATTGGAGTCTCAGGCGTTACTCTCTATAATCGCACCTCAGTCTAGGCCAGTGGTTCCCAAATGGACTGCCGAGGCATACTGGTACTATTTTGGCTATTTTTGAACATTTCTTAAAGTATGTAATAGGGCTTAACTTAAGTGGTTAAACTTTTTAGTAAATAAAAATTAACGTTGAACATTAAAATAAACAGGTGTTGTAGAGGCTATATTGAATACAGGCGTGCCTTGAGATTTTGACTTGCCTTTTAGTGTGCCAGTCTTGAGCACAAAAGAAAAACATTTTCTTAAGAAAATAAAACAATTATTCACTAATAATACCCTAACAATGGTATTGTAATCTAGAGCTAGAGTAGGCTTTTTTAAAGCCACTAACATGTATGCCTTCTTTGTGCTGTTGAAGCGACCAAATTCTACAAAGGAATTTGGTGAGGCATTTTAATCTTGTCACAACCAAACTTTAGATACTGAATGAGATTTTTATATAAAGTATAAATATGGCTTTAGCCTTTAGGCCGCTCGCTCTTCTTCTGAAAAATATGGCAACGGACAACCTCTGTGTAGACAGGAAGGAACAGCCATAGGAACACAGCAGGTCTTGGCACACAGACAGGCACACACACACACACACACACACACACACACACTAACACACACACACACACACACACACACACACACACACACACACACACACACTAACACACACCAGGGGGGAGTATAAGCCTTTGAAGACCCAGTGTTACCTGGTTAACATGGAGTTTTATTTCCTGTAGTTTTTTCTCTACGGAGCAGAAGGTCACTGTGTCACCTAACTGCAGATCACAGCTGTTACAAGCATCTGTTTAATTTCTGAGACATAAACCCATTCAACCCAGAATTCCAGGCTGAGACAACTTTGGCAGAAGTCGATGCACGTGCTGACAAAGGACCAGTACTCTAGAACAGCGGTCCCCTACTACCAGGCCACAGACCGCTAAAGGTCTGGTTCGCACGGAAACAAATTGTTTTGTTTGTGTGGATGTTGCGTGTGTGGACATTCAAGTTACAAGAGGTCAAGTTCAAGTGCCACGAGGTCAGGTAAGTTCCACGCAAGAGTTTTCCCGGTACCATTGGAACTAACACCAATAATTGAAAATTATTTTGGCATTACTTTTCAAATTACTGAAATCATTACTGTAGATTGTTGAAAATACCAACGTACTAACTAGTAATCAACTCTGAATGCTTGCTATAGAATCATCTCTAGACTTTATAATGGTCTGACTTCAGGAAATAAAAGTACACAATACATTGTATATTAAGGAAAGGTGGGAAAGGGAGGGTAACTTTCCTATTGTATAAACAACAATGGGAGACTACCTGCTCCTACATCCCGAGCCTGTGTTTATTCTGGGCTGGAGAAATGAAAAACCTTGTTATAGGTTTTTCATTTCTCCAGCCCAGAATAAACACAGGCTCGGGATGTTGGAGACAGTGTGGATCAGATAATGCTAATCATTTTCATATATTTTGGGGTTGCCCTCCAATTTCTTCATTTTGACAGGGGGTTCACAAGTGTATGGAGGATATTTCAAATATAGATAAACCATTCACATTTCACAGTAATCTACTCGGTCGCCCCCTCAGTTGACTTAGCATTTCAAAACCTACAATCAGACTTTCATTTAATCCAACAGGCCCTTATCAATCTGAAACTCCCATTAAATCCCGGTAAAACAAAATACATGGTCTTCTCAAGAAAACAAAATGCTACTCCAACTTTCAATAATATAACCACTATAGAGGGGACTCCTATTGAAAGAGTCTCCAGCTACAAATATCTAGGCATATGGATAGATGACAAACTATCCTTCAAAACTCACATTTCAGAACTCATCACAAAACTAAAACCAAAATTAGCATTTCTCTACAGAAACAAAGCTTGCTTTGACTCCAACGGTAAAAAACAGTTAATTCAAGCCACAATTTTATCAGTTCTAGATTACGGCGATATTATTTACATGCATTCTGCTCCCTCATTACTAAAGCCACTTGATGCAGTCTACCACTCAGCCCTCCGGTTTATAACTGGAGATGGGTTTCTTACCCATCACTGCAGACTTTATGAAAAGGTCGGTTGGCCATCTTTGGCTATAAGACGAGAACAGCACTGTACTATCTATATCTACAAAGCCTTACTCAAGAAATTACCCAACTATCTTAACAGCCTATTAGAACCCAAAGTTGGCCATCACCACACCCGTTCTCAGGATTACTTTATTTTAGAAATTCCCTCTGCTAATTCTGAACTGGGTAAGACAGCCTTTCGTTACTATGGCCCTCACATGTGGAACTCTCTACAATCGGTTCTAAAATTGGAAAACCTGATCTCACTTGATCGCTTTAAATTACTTATGAGAAATACGCTGAGCTCTAACTGTACTTGTACACTCTGAAATGTTTATTATCCTGTAATGTAATGTAATGTATTGTAATATATTGTGTTTAAATTGTATGCTTGTACACTGTAATCAGGGCGTCATTGGAAAAGAGAGCTGGCTCTCAATTGTCCTTCCTGAATAAATAAAGGTGAAAGAAAGAAAGATTTGAAACATTATACTTTAAAGTAGATTGGGAATTTAGTGCACGCAAAGAGAAAAGTATGAAAATGGCTAAAACCAGAGAGATACCAACCGTGGATGAATGGATGGAAATAATATATGAAATCTTGGTAATGGAGAGGTTGACATTCTCCCTGAGGCTTCAAAAAGAGAAGTTTGCCAAATATTGGACATTTTTGATTGAGTATGTGAACCCATCGAGACCATATTATTTAGTCTGAATGTTAATTGGATAGGAAGTACCCACTGTCACGTTTGTGTATTGTTTGGTTTGCAGTGCATTTGCTGTGCATGTTGCACACCAATTGTGCATATTGTAAGAAATGGGGATATTGTATGTGCAATGATGGACCAGAGGAAACAATAAGGACTTCCAAAGAGAGACTGAAAAAGTGATAATTAGGATTGTTGAATTACAAAAAAACTAAAACATTTCTGAATGGGAATGAAAAGCAAATACAAATAAGAGGAAGAGGATCTCTTTATTTGTAACTTGTGTTTTTCTTAAAACCCATTAAGACCTGAGGCCTACAAATGCCTTCTAAATCAGCAGTTATCACACTTTCAAGATGTTTAAAAAATGTAAAGAAAATAGCTGATGTACAAGCTCGCAGCGCTGCACGAAGTGACACACTATGAGCTTGTAGATCTGCTATTTTTGAATACCCACGGCAAAAATCTAAAATCACAATTATGCTTTCCCGGTTTCAATGGGTTTAAGTTTGGCCAGTCGCATTTGTCTGTCTGTCTGTCTATTTGTCTGTCTGTCAGACAAACATGGACCAACACAACTAGGTCCAATTACATACCGGGTTTAGCTTTGCTCTTCCTTCTGCTTCCAGTACAGTATACAGTACCTTCATTGAAGCAAAAGTACTTAAGAAACGGTGTGCCTCGATTTGCACATCGACCATTTCATTCAGTAAATGTGCATACACTCATGTGCTTCTCTCGTCCTTTGTGCACCTACCATCTCTTAAAGCTAATGAACGGATTTACCAAAGAATAGAGCATTTCATTTGGGTCCTTGTGAAATGTTGCTGTCCCGCCTTCCTGCCTCTGGCTAAACTTTAATTGTGGTTAGGCTGGATTCCAGGTACTAACCAAGGTAATCCACTCAATTCCACTCTCTGAATCAATAAAGAAAAGAGACTTGGTTGTGATAAGGTTGAGCCAGGATGAGCTTACAATGCAAGATTTTGATTAGATTTGACCTACTTAGGCGGTGAACCCTAATTTAAGGTGACTAGGTTTGGTTTGTGTTTTTGTTGCGGTGCTACTGCTTATATAAATGGATATAAATGGTTCTTCATGAGTTAATTGAGTCTTATTTCGATTGCCTTTGCATCAAACAAGAACCTAAAATAAATAAACTAACAAACAAATGTAAAACATCCGGCCCACCATTTTTTGTTTTAGTTTTTATTGAAACCTCAATAGAGGGCTAAAATCAAATAAATAAACCTATACATTTTGAGATGTTGACTGAATTTGTGTACAGTATGTGTGCGTGTTACCTACCTTTGCCAATTTGGACAAAGCCAATGATGATGATGAGTCCAAGAGCCAGGAGCTTGGCAGCAGCAAAAAAGTCCTGAACTCGAGTGGCCGCCTTCACACTGTAGCAGTTTATGAAGGTCAACGTCACTGCAGACACAGAGATGTAGAAGGAGATCAGAGACAAACACTGCAACAGATTGTGGATAGTGGGGACAATCAAAAGGAAACTTTTGCAGGTGTACGGTAAGGCTGCTGGTGGATTTACCACACACGTGCTAATGTTTTGACAAATATCTCTTTACACTGACTCATCTGGTTACACCACAGACACTGTTTATCATACTGAAACTACCTACACTTTCATGATTGGCCTCAAGGTTATACAGGAAATATGAGGAGAGACGCCCTTAACACAATAACAATTGTTTTGTTTTTTTCGAGGCAATTGAACCCAAAATATCATTTCTGCTGGGTACTGAAAAGAAAAAAACTTTTTTTTAGTGGGTAGGTCCACATTTCTACGAGTACCTTTTGCCCACGTAATTTCAATGAGGTGTTCCGTTGCCCAGAGCCCTAGTTGTTTTTTTTGTGCATGTTGTTTTGGAACTGATAGGTGGCTACCAGCACACAGGGACAGGAGGAGAGCTCACCGAAACATAAACCCATTCTTGAGGGAATAATAGGTCTCCCTCCCGCCCTCTTTCTCACTCTCTCACACACACACACACACACACACACACACACACACACACACACACACACACACACACACACACACACACACACACACACACACACACACACACACACACACACACACACACGTCAAGCCGGCTCCTATCCCAGGCCCCCATTAAAAGTGATTAACTAAAGCAGCAGGTCCCTTTAAAGCTCCTAAATCAGGCTAGGGCCACAATAGAGACGAAACACAGCACAATGAGACTCTGTGTAAAGCGACAGAGAGAGAGAGACAGTACAGTAGAGGCCTCATCTGGGCTGGGCACACACACATACTGGCATGCCAACACAAGACCACGGGTACACTCACACACTCAAGTTCACATGCACACATTTCACGCACAAACATGTTAATTCTAGAACATGCACATGCTGAGAACACGCATGAACTGAGACACACACACACATACTCACACAGTGATGCGACGACCCTAATTACAATTAGTTCACAGAAGTGGGTCAATGGAACAATAACGTGTGGACTGAATACTTTAAAATCACATAAATATTAATTGTACACATAAGTTGACACGTAATTATGTTAAATACAGGCATTTTCCCTTTAGCTGTACATTCACACTGTTGGGCTGACCTCAATGGCCTGATAAAAGATGAATGGACTGGGGAGGTGCGTGTGCGTACGCTCGTGCACGTTTTTGTAGAATTAACTCTTTGCCCTCTTAGCCCCCATGACCCTGACCAACTGGCTAGACCACCACACACACACACACACACACACACACACACACACACACACACACACACACACACACACACACACACACACACACACACACACACACACACACACACACACACACACACACACACACACACACACACACACACACACACACACACACACACACACCTGGGTGGTCATGTCATGTGGTCCAAGTCAGAGACATATGCAGTTCTCAGTCACTCTGAGGATTAGGGAGTTGCATTGCACCACACACATTCTGGCTGTCCCTGAAAAGCATTTGTAGTAGGGCTGGGTGATATGTCTTCCAACGATCATTTGAAATCAAAATAGGGAGGATTTTTGAAAATAGCAGATCTATTTACGCCACTCTTGTACAACAAAGTATAATACAGGATTAAGTGGTTAATCATATTAATCAATTTAGTTGATTATAAAAAATGTATTCTAATTTTTGATTTGTCGATTCATGAAGTCGGTTATTGGTTCTAAATATCGGTTTCAATATATTTTCGGATAATTGCTCAGCCCTACACTGTTGTAAGGAATGCAGCTCCCCAGCAGAAAAAAAAACGGGTAGTGAGTTAAGGAAGTGGGAGGGCAAAAGAAAGAAACTGAGAGTGTAGGACAGAATTGGTGGGGCACAACAACACACATCACAATATGTTGTGAAAAAGGAGCCAAAAACACCTGCCACCTGCTGTTATTGACTAGTAGAGAAAGAGTGAGACATCAGGGTGCAGAATCATAATAAGAGTCATAGGGACATATTTGTAGCAACTATTAATTATTTTCTCAGTGATGATTATTCTGTCAATTGCTTTTTCAATTAAGCAAATAATCAAAAAGGATATTTTTGGATTAAAACAATATTTGAATATAGGATTTTTATTAAATTGATTAGTCCGATTAACTGTTGCATCCTACTGTATTTAAAGACATGCACAAACAGTGTCGGATTTCCTTTATTTCTGTGTATTGTGTGTGTATTCAACTGAATAATTAATATATATAATATATTATAATTAATAATAATCTGATATACAGAAATCCCCCAATTGATTAATAATGGACTGCCCGCTCCCACAAAGCTTAAAGATGCATTTCAGTAAGTGATATTTTTTGTTTTTGTTACAATAAGTTTTAACTGTTAAATAGCTCTATATTCTGATAGAAATCATTGCTATATATAGAGTGTTTGTTCAGTCTCTCCAGCTCTTTAGCAAACAGAAAATGCATTTTCAGGTCGGTAGACCCATTGTATCCAATCAGGAGAGAGAACTCATGCAGGATAAGATATTGAGGATAAAGAAGTGATTAAACAAAAAAAGTAAGCAGTACTGTAACACTGTCAAATTGAAGCTGATAAATGGGTTCCTCTCTCCTGATTGGATGAAATTGGCAACCCCTGAATGGATGAATGTAGGACAGTTAATGACTAAAACAATTAACAAAACAATGATTGTGTTTATATGAGAAGCTACACTTCATATCACACAAATTTCACTAGCAAAAGAAAAAAGAACAAATCCCCCTTAAAAAAATATTATAACATTTTTATAATCTATTAACTATTGCAGACCTTCAACTAAGCAGGCTTAATTCTAAGGACAATAAATAATTATACTACCGTATTACCGATATAATAATTTTATAATAATCCATAATGATATTATTATTCATATTAGCTCAATGTTTTGTTCATTGTATGTTCTCTAGTCCAGTGGATGTCATTTGATAAAGTATGGCACGTGGTGGTGAAGAGATTTGGTGATGATGAAATAATACGGCATCTTTTCACCACTGCTTTAGCCTGAAGCCTGTGTGTGAGTCAGAGTGAGTAACACACCCTTCCTCTTTCTCTTTGAGAGCACATGTGCGCTTTACTGCGGAAAGGCAAGCTATTACCTATAGATAGTTAGTTTGTATGTTGGCCCTCGGCCTCTCATCAAATAATATATTAACCTAAGGCCAATTTGTGTGCTTGTTCTAGTGGATACTGTGGCTACAACTCTACCGGTTAAGCCAGTGGCTCCCAAACAGTGGGTCGGGACCCATTTGTGGGTCGTGGGTACATTTTTATTGGTAGTTAGTAAATATCCCCCTTTATTTATTTTTATTAAAAAATATATATATATAATTTTTTTTTCTACAAGCTCAAGATCTGCTATTTCCACTAGTTTGGATCACGGGGAGACATTACATTTCTCTTTTGGGTCTTGAGCTAAAAAGTTTGGGAACTACTGGGTTAAGCCACACACACACACACACACACACACACACACACACACACACACACACACACCATTGCATCAGCTTGGCATGCATGGCATCATGCAATCCATCCATGCATGCATGGTTTATGCGTTCACACAACTTACGGATGCAGAGACAGGCTACCAACTTGACGCCACTCTCCGGCGACGTGCACTCAGAGAATATGGGCTTGAGGAGGTATGTGGCGAACACATAGGCCACGATGTACTGCGAGGACGGCCGGATGATGAGCAGCTCGATCCACAGCTTGAGGAACGCCGGCAGCGGGCCGTAGACCTCCAGGATGTACGCGTAGTCCCCGCCCGACTTGGTGATGGTGGTCCCCAGCTCCGCGTAGCACAGGGCTCCTATCGTGGAGAACACGCCGCACACCGACCACACGATCAGGGACAGACCCACCGAGCCGGCTTCCTTCACCACGCCGGTCGGCGTGACGAAGATGCCCGAGCCGATGATGGTACCCACGATGATGGCGCACCCGTTGGTCAGGGTGATGGTCCTCTTCAGCGTCACCCCTTTCTCTTCCCCCGCGCCGTCCTGGCTCTTTAGCTCGCTCCCTGCCACCCCGGAGTCCCCGTTCTCCCCTCCTCCTCCTCCTCCTCCGGCGGCCGGGAGGAGCATCCTCTCCGTGACCTGCCGGTCTTCCTCCCGGTCCACCGAGGTGTTGGAGTTCCGTTTCTTTAAATTCGACATGGTCGCTGTTCTTTCCCTGTGTCTCTCACCCTTTCCTGTCCTTTCCTTTCCCCTCTCGGATAATAAATCTTTGTAGCCTTGCTACGATTTCTGTCACCACTTGGTTTTCTTTCTGTCCGTGTGAGTGATGCCGGGCGGTCAGGCTGAAACACGCGGAGTACTTGGCATTGGCCGTGTTCTCTTCGGGGTCCACGCTCTGTTCTGTGTGTGTACAAAGGAATCGAGGAAAAGGCGTGAGGATGATGACCCTCCTCCTCCACTCGGCGTCACAACATTATAATCCGCCCCACATGGCGAGGCTTCCTTCCATCTCCACTCACAGACACACTGGGTGGAGTTCTCTAGACCCCATCGTCCGGACGCACAAAGCACCGTGACTGGCTAGTTGGTTTAACAACGTTGAACTTGAAATGGAGTGTCTGTCAACAGCTCAATAATAGCTCTACCCTGGAACCAACGGCACATAGCCACATACCGTTTTGGAACGGTATACCACTGCAGCAAAACGGCATTAAAAAACGGTACATGCCGTTTTTGTAGCTCCTTTCGGAACTCAGGCTGTATACCTTTTTGGGATTTTAGGGGCATACACCACATACCACTTTATGGAGCTCGCCCTGTGCACAGTCACAGTTGAAGGTATATTTTGTCTAAACAAACACCCTATCTGATCTCTGTAGGCTAATATCTGATGCCTGCAATACAGTGTAAATTCTCCTCGAGTCAGCGGTTGCCTGACAACCAAATTAACTGGGCCAATCACAAGTCACAACACGAACACGACTGTCCTTGTAAGCTAGGGCAGTCAGACCTCAATACATCAATGGTCACCCCGGTCTTGCGGTCTACCTTTTCACTACTGTTGGTCCTACCCCGCCCTCTAGCGGTTCATTGCGCAGGTCGACTGGAGCAGCGTCTCCCCTCAGGGCACCTGCTTGAAGGAGGGGGGAGTGAAGGGGTGATTTCAGTACGTTGACTAATTGTCTCCGCCAGGCCGAAGGCGTGGCAGAGACTGTTTTTCACCCTGTCCATCCATCCGTCCGTCCGTGTGTCTGTCTGTCTGTGAACAGCTAATCTCCGACACCGTTGGCCTGATTGCAGCGAAACTGTGCATGCATACTCCCTGGGCACTAGAGCAGAACCTCTGCCCCAAATTCTTCAGATTGGCCTGTTATAGCGCCACCAGGAGCCTCAGGAGGGCAATTTATGCAAAACGTTTTTTTTTTATTGCTCCTACAGATTTTGTCCAAACATCATGCAAATCGGTACACAGTATCTCTATAGTCATGTGATCAAGGCGGATCTGTCAATTTTTTCCCCTGATTGGCTAACATTGGCTTCCAAAGTTTGCAGGATTGGTCCGTTTTGAACAAAATGCCCCAAATCATGAAGAGCAACGTGCGATTTCCGTGAAATTTTGCACGCACATTCCCACTAGGCCCAGGAAGAAATGCCACCCTTTTCACATTGGCCTGTTATAGCACAAAACAAAATACCTCAATGAAAGGCCTAGGAAGAAATGGCACATTCCTATTATTCTATTGTGGGAGGCCACAATAACCTACCTGACCTGGCGGAGACCTGTGCTCCGAGGAGCACTTTTTCTAGTTGCTGTTGTTGTAACTTGGCTAAGCTGTCAAACAAGCCTGACAAGTTTTATGGCATTCAAATTGTACAACACGCATCCATTCTAAGAAATAGGGAAGATCTAGGTCAATTTACAGTATAATCCTCTTCCTCCTATCTTTAATGTGGCCAATCAAGCCCACTCCTTTGGATCACACAGGCATGAGATAATATCAGTGCTGCAACTATACTGGTATTTTTCACCAATTTAATCAGTGATGCACTCAAATGGACTGAGTGTCACTGTTTAGTAAAAGCAAGCCATTATCATGGTAATGATTAAATCATGCTTTTTTTTCTTTTCTTTTCTTTTCTTTTCTTTTCTTTTCTTTTCTTTTCTTTTCTTTTCTTTTCTTTTCTTTTCTTTTCTTTTTTTACAGAGTACATTTACAAACTATGGTTGTAATGTTCCCCCCCCCTCCCCTTGATTCAGCATTGCAGGACAGGTCAGAAAAATCAGCAGTGATGCATAAATGAATTTAATTTATGCATGAATTGTCCTGCAATGCTAAGGGGGAAAAGCATACAAAAAAACGTATTTTTGAACTAGATCTGTGTAGAAGGCCCTATGTATTCAGTTCTTTGATGATTTTTGGAACATCGTTTCACACACAGACCAACAGCACAGGAATTAACATGCTGCTTTGAGTGTTATTTGGCGTCCCCTCCCTCAGCACACACATACACACACACCACCTGCGATAACCCAATTTGACATACAAAGAGGCACAAAGTGTAACACTCACACACACACACACATACACATACGCACACACGCACATGCACACGCACACGCACACGCACACGCACGCACGCACGCGCACGCACGCACGCACACGCACACACACACACACACACACACACACACACACACACACACACACACACACACACACACACACACACACACACACACACACTAGCACATGCAATTTCCTGTGCCCTGTTATGGACATACGGTAGTCAAAGTGTTTAATTGCTAAAGCCTATACAGAAGTATTCACATATTGGTTCTGCCTGTCTGCCCTAAGCCATGATAATGCAGGGTCATCGTCCCAGGAAGAGACAGAGATAAAGAAATACATAATCCTTGCCTGTGCATTTCATTTAGTTTATCGACTTTGTCTGTCTGGTCCCCTCAGGGGGCTCTCAGAGACCCCCAGGACTCCAGGAGACATGGGAATATACACAGGAACTTCCATATCCCAGTCCAGCCAACATTTTGTATTGGGTAACAATGTTTTTTGGTAGTTTTTTTATTCAGTCTTTCAGAACAATGTTTTAGTAACTAGTGAATCTTTGTACAAATTTAAGGTGTGGTTGGTGCTCATTATGACTTTGAAACCGTTAGACAAGGCATGTCCTAAAACTCAAAACTCAACACAACTCAAGTTTATTTGTATAGGTTTAAGGTCCCCCATGGGTCTGTACTTGGTCCCTTGCGTTTTTCCCTCTACACCAAATCTATTTGCCAAAAATAGCCAATCGGTTATTTTCGCAAATAGGGACTCTAGGGTTCATGTGTAAATCCCTGTTACAGTCTTTACATACCTACAAAGGAAACTAAATGACACACCCTAACCTTAGACCCTTAATAAGGTGAGGAATAACGCCCAAGGAAAAACCCTTGATGGGAACAGAAAATGAAGAAACTTCAGGAAGGATCACAAAAGAAGGGACATTCTTCCAGGTTGGACAGGTGTTCAATAACTGCAGAGTGGCTAATATCCAAATGCAAAATAAAACAAAAGAACAATAAGTTGTCTCATCATCTTGGCAAAACAGAGTCGATACTCTTTTAATGCAAAACAAAATAAACCCCCTGGGTTCAGAGTGGTGATAGGTTACTTTGAAGTTATAGCCCAGGAAGTTACTTACTTAGGTTGTATATTAGACTACAAACTATCTAGAGAGAGTATGGCACTAAAAGTTATCTCCAAGGTCAATCAAACAGTAAGATTTCTATCCAAATATCCACTTTTTTTTAGATAGAAGTGCTCTTGAAATATTGTCTGGGTGACTGGATGTCATTTTGATTATGCCTGCACATCCTGGTACACTAGCATTGCAAAGACCCTTACAAAAAGCTACAGACCTCACAAAATAAATTAGTTAGGCTGATCCTTAAACTCCACCCCAGAACACATCTACTCCCTTCCTTTCCCCCTATTTTTATTTACTTGAGATATTTTCTATCTCAAGTTCACATATTTCCTTTCCACTGACTTTTCTTCCCTCCTCAATCATCCCACTCAATTTCCATTTTTCTCCTCTCTCTCTCTTCTAGTTGCCTCCCTTCTCGTCTCTCCACAGCAGGACTGAGTGCGAGTTAAGAGAGGTCATCTCTGTATGCCAGACTTGTGCCAGCAGGGAAGCTGGGTGGAGACCGGACCCCATCAGCAGGGATCTACACAGAAACACATGCCTGAGTTTGTGTTAGAGGTTAGATAACAGGATTATATAATATCAATACACAAAGATTATTAGCATTATTGACAGGGACAGCAGCTAGATTGCTATGATAACAGGTACACATCTGGATTATGACTTTTGTCAAGGAACCATTGCACACCAAAGACATAGTTCAATTCAATGTACACAGGAATTGCATGTGGTCCCTGATCATGCATTTAGAAACATAGGAAAGTGAAGACTGTCTTTTATTTTTATAAAATCATTTTCCACTAGTTGAGAAACAGTGCACTAAATGACCTGGTGACCTATGATGATCACCTGTCAATGTTGTAATTTACTTGGAAGTTGGAGGGGAAGAAATTCCACAGAAAAGGGGAGTTTGAATCTCAAGAAGGGGAAGTGTACCAGATATCATCATTATTAGGAAATATATCGCATGTGTGTGCTCGTGTGTGCTTGGCGCTCATACAATCAGTTTATCGGTTAACATGAGTTTAATAATGTAAGGTTGGATAAAGTAAGAGAACGGAATTAGGGTGACCGTGAGATAAGAATAGATCGTGGTTCCCTATCTTTTTGAGCTCTGGACCACTATCATATTTCAGTTAAATAATGACCGATAAGGCCTTGATATAATTCGTAATTATTCAATTTCAAGATTTTCCTCCCACACCATGCCTATAAATTCAAATCTTGATTTTTTTTGAAAAATTATTTAAACATATTTTAATACACTTAACAAAGGTATTTTATTTATTTCCATTTTAAAACATTTTCCCATGGACCACCTGCAGACCTAATTACCATGGACCACAAGTAGTCTGTGGACTATTGGTTGAGAAACAGTGGGATGTATAGACATGGGATGCAAAGTGTTACAAAGTGTTGCCCATATCCTCACCCAACACAACAGTGGTCCCCATTCCCCTGCCATAAATAGATGGTTTTCCTGGGGATGGGAGAAAATATGTGTGGAAAAAACTTGACAAAAGTTTGAAAAGAATGTGACGTTGCATTTTTCTCTGGTTGCATTCTTATCTATGTTCGATGTACCAAATCCTATTACAAAACTAAAACAAAGCCAGATGATGGACTCAGAATAACTATAAATCAATGAAAACCTCGGATATTTCAGATATTTCAGATACTTTCCATAGTTCTCATAATGTCTATGAAGAGATTGAAACCATAGCCACAATTAAATAGATTTCTGAAAATAGTCTAGATGACTATTTGACCAGCTCTGGTGTGCGGTGAATGATTTATGCTGAAGAAGGTTAACTTGCAGATCTGAGACAGAATGCTGTGTTAATCAGAAGTAAGAAGCAACAATCTAACGTGGGTGTGGGAGACATCAGCCCTTTGAAACTCTGGGGAGCATCCGTTCTGTTGTCAGCCTCTCTCCCACCTGGATACAACAAACACATATTCACACACGCACGCACGCACGCACGCACGCACGCACGCACGCACGCACGCACACACACACACACACACACACACACACACACACACACACACACACACACACACACACACACACACACACACACACACACACACACACACACACACACACACACACACACACACACCTTGTTTTCATGCCACATCCAAACCCTCAATGCTACACAGCCATGTTAAATAAAAAACATGGGTCAAATGTGGACACCTGTGTTTGCACACACAGGAATTGTTCCCCAAGCATTTTCTCCGGATCCCAGCAATAAAACATGGGGAAACACTGAACAAAAACAATGGAAGGAAGACGGGGAAAACGTGGAGAGGAGGATGATGAGTGGAAAGAGGAGAGGGATGAAAGTAGACAAAATGACTGAGAGTTCAGAGGGAGAAGGGCCTCTGTGTTCCTGTACAGAGAACTGAAAGGGTTCTTTGCGTCTTGTCTTTTCATCATCCCTGTCCTGCATCATTCCAAGTCAGTGTGGCGCAAACTTCACTGTCCGCCATCTTAAAAGTGACAATCTTATATGCGTTGTGAGCTTGTAGATCAACTATTTACTTTGGTCTAACTGCTTTAACACAGACTAATCCAGCTGACATATCAGACAATGAAATCATGTTTTTTAGCCAGTGACTTCTTACCAATAATCTCATCAAAACAAGTAACATGTTTGAATACAGTCTCCATTGTCAGTCAACATTTCTTAAAGGGACTACACCATGAATTTTAACTTTCTTCTTTTTTGTGTGTTTTTGGTCTCCCCTACCTCTCTTCTATCCCCAAAAACACCCCAGTTTGAACACTCAGGCTTTCGCAGCAAATCTGGGGTTTTCTGTAAATTGGTCTCAAAACAGGCCAAACTGATTTGCACTCTGACGTGACGTCACGTCAGAAGGTACAATCCCTCCCGTTTTTCAGTTCAAACCAAAAAAGAAAATAAATCTTTTTTTCTTCTTTTATTTTCTCTTTTTTTTTTTTTTACTTTTTCCACACAGAACCAGGAGATAACATGCATACAAACTATGGGTTAGTTGCGTAACCCCGGTTTTGTAAATTGCGAACGAGTTGTTCACTATGGGAAACAGTGCCCTCCGGCGATGATACAGAAGCTTCACATTCACTCCCTCAGGGCCAAAACCCTTTTTGGCCCGATGGGCCTTTCGTCGCTTCCCGGCAGCCTCCTCGCCCGAGGGCATAAGAGGAGCAGGAACGTGGAAGTCATCCTCTTAACACACCAGCTTCCTTCTGCCAAGCAAAAAAGAAGGGTGTTTTAGTGAACAACTCGTTCGCAATTTAAAAAACCGGGGTTACGCAAGTAACCCATAGTTTTGTTGCATTGCTTCTCTCGTTGTTCACTATGGGAGATATAAACCCCCGGAATGTATCTACGAATCGAGATACCACAACCTGCTGTCCCAGCCCTCCCCTGGGCGCCAGGGCCACGCCCCGAGGGGCGTGACCCTTGCCACCCAGGCGCCAACAGACCCACCGGGTCTAAGGCACGGAACAGGAGAAAAGTGGGGCCCTGACAGACCAAGGTCTGCCTTATAAACTAAAAAGCAGGCACAGCCTGTCTATTCTAGTGGGGGGAGGGCCCTGACAGACCGAAGTCCGCCTTATAAATCTAAGGCCCAGACATCGGCCTATCCTACACTAAGGCACAGGGGCATGAACAGAAACTACCGCGGTTCCATGCACCCACCCACCCTCAGGTGGAAGCCACACCCAGGACTGCGTGCGCCAATGAAGACGCCGCCACGTCCAGGCTGTAGAAAGCAGTGAAAGTCGACGGTGACGCCCAACTCGCTGCAGTACAAACGTCCTGAATAGACACCCCTCTGCAGAGGGCCCAGGACGCTGACACACCCCTAGTAGAGTGCGCCCTCAGGCCCTCAGGCACTGGGGCTCCCCTACTGGTGTACGCCAGGCGAATAGCCTCCACAATCCAACGGGAAAGCGTAGACTTAGTCACCGCCTTTCCCCCAGGCCCGGGGCCCAAGGAGACAAACAACTGGCTAGGCCGGCCCTGGGCCGCAGTCCTCTGGACATACAGCCGCAAGGCTCTCACTGGACAAAGACAGTGCAGCCTCCGATCCTTCTCTGAGGCAAACGGAGGCGGGTGAAAAGCCACCAACTCGGTTGGCGCAACCACCGTCAGGTGGTTCTTGGGGATGAACGCCGGGTTAGGTTTTAGAACAACCCTACTACCATCACCCGCAAACCTCATGCACTCCGGAACCACCGAGAGGGCATGTATATCGCTCACCCGTTTCGCTGTTGTCAGCGCAACCAAGAGTACTGTCTTGAGCGCGAGGAACTTCAGTTCCACCGTCTCAAAAGGTTCAAAAGGAGGACGAGAGAGTGAGTCTAGCACCAGGACCAAGTCCCACGTGGGAAACAAAGACCTTGAGACAGGGCGTTCACGCAACGCGCCCTTCATGAATTGACCCACAAGTGGTTGTTTCCCCGCGGTTTTTCCATCGGGGAAACCAACATGGTTGGCCGAAATGGCCGCCAAGTACACTTTAACCGTGGAGAAAGCGTTCCCAAGATCCAACCTATCCTGTAGGAAGGTCATGATATCTGCGGCCGACGCCTGGAACGGGACCACAACCGGGGACTGTTCCATACACCACTCCTCGAACACGCCCCACTTAGCTCCATAGAGAGACCTAGTGGAGTGTGCCCTAGCGGCCTGAATAGTAGCTACCACCCTAGGTGGAAGTCCAGTCGCAGTCAAGTTCGCCCTCTCACGGGCCAGACCCACAGAGCTAGGTCTGCGGGTCTGGGATGATGAAGTTCGCCCCCCGCCTGCTGCAGCAGGTCCTCTCGCAACGGGAGGGGCCAAGGCCGCTCGTATAGGAGGGGAGCTATCTCCGACCTCCACGTGCCCCATGCTGGGGCCACCAGCAGCACCGTCAGGTCCCGGAGCCTGATCCGTTCCAGAGTGGGGTGGATCAGCTCCAGCGGAGGGAACGCATAAAGTAGCCCCCCCGGCCACTCGTGTGCCAGGGCGTCCAAACCCAGCGGAGCCTGTCCTTTCATTGAGAAAAACAGCGAGCACTTCGCGTTCTCCTCCGAGGCAAAGAGGTCCACCTGGGGCCGACCGAACCTGGTCCAAATCTGGGCCGCGACCCCGGGGTGCAGAGACCAGTCCGAATAATGAGTCCTGCCTCTGGACAGAAGATCGGCTCCCCTGTTCAGAAGTCCAGGCACATGAGAGGCGCTGATTGATTTCAGGTGCAAGTTGCACCACAGTATCAGCCTCCGAGCCAGACCATCTAAGGTAGGAGACTTCAGACCTCCCTGCTTGTTGATGTAGGCCATGGTCGTGGTATTGTCTGTCCTGACCAGAACGTGACAACCACCGATGTGGGACCTGAAATGTTTTACTGCCAGAAAGACTGCCATCAGCTCCAAGTAGTTGATGTGTGCTTTCCTCATACTGCGGTCCCATAGACCCCTGGCCATCCGGCCCTCGAATGTTGCGCCCCAGCCTGTCAGGCTGGCATCTGTGGTGATCATCTTCCTCGAGATGATCCTCCCCATCGGGACGCCCTCCGACAGGAAAGAAGCTACTTTCCACTGTTGAAGGGATTGCATGCACGCCGCGGACACTGTCACGTGACGAAAACCCTGAGTGGCCGGGATCCTGAGGGAGCCCACCCATCTCTGAAACGGCCGCATGTGTAGTCTGCCCAGACGCACTAAGGAAATGGCCGAGGCCATGAGTCCCGCTGCCCTCATGCAGATTTTGTACTGGACCCTGCGTCCCAGTTGAAACAATGCCAGACACTTCAGGAAGGAATCTATCCTCTCCTGAGACAAACGCGCCCTGAGAGCGACCGAGTCCAGTGCTATACCTATAAAAGTAGCGCGACGGGACGGTGTGAGCACGCACTTCTCGAAGTTTAGCGTGAACCCCAGGGAGGTCGGGTGCGACACCACCAGACTGGTGTGATGACATGCTTCCTGACGCGAATCCGCCGTCAGAAGCCAATCGTCTATGTAACTCGCTATGCGAACGCCACTCTGCCTCAGAGGGGCTATCGCTGCCTGAGTGCATTTCACGAACACCCTGGGACTCAGGGACATCCCGAACGGGAGGACCAGGTACTCGTACACCCGACCCTCGAATTCGAACCGCAGGAATTTTCTGTGCGGTGGGTAAATAGGGATGTGGAAATATGCGTCCTTGAGATCTATTGAGCTCCACCAGTCGCCCTGGCGGACTGAGCGTAGTAACGCTGCTGCCGTCAACATTTTGAATTGAAAAGTTTTCAAATACCTGTTGAGAGCTCTGAGATCCATTATGGGACGTAATCCACCCCCTTTCTTCTTGACCAGGAAGTATCTCGAGTAGAAACCGAGACGGCTTTCTCCTGGTAGCACTTCCCTTACGGCATTCTTGCATAATAGAGAGGAGATCTCCTCTCGTAACGTCACCGCCGCTTGACCACTCGCTTGTGACAACAGTACTTTGTTGGACATGGGTGGTTTGGTGGAAAATTGCAGTCTGTAACCCTTTGCTATCGTACGAAGCACCCAGGGGTTGGGGTTGCATTTTTTCCATTGCTCGATGTGCAATGACAACGGATTTGGGGGGGTTGTTATTGTATTCGAGCGTACATGAGCCGCCATCTTGGCGCCACTCGTTGGCCTGACAACCGTGCTTGGTGTTACTTCCGGGCCCATGTACGCGGCCATTTTGGAAATACTGGCCACGCACGTGGGCGCCGCCATTGTTGCCGGCAACACGTGTCTGCGAGCAGCAGCGGCCATCTTTATTGGCAACACGTGTTGTGCAGTGGGGGCGGCCATTTTGGCTACACCTACCTTCCTTACAGCAATTTGGCTTATATTTACCTTGTGACTTTCTTTCATGGACCAAGGAAAATTTTGGCGTGACCCTTGTAGGAAATGACGGTTTTGGCCCGCCATAACGCCTTTTCTCTGTCCAACGACCACCATGGACCCCCGCGGGGGGGTCCGTAGTGGTCGTTGGCTCATTTTGGGTACCTTTGTTTGCAGAACTTTTTGGTTGTTTATTACAGCATTTTTCGTCATGTAAGCAACATTTGCAACAAAAGCACGGGACACATTCACATTTAACGGCGCATACACATTTAAGTAATTCTCTACAACAACATGTGTATTCAATTGTGCATGCACATTCACGTAATTTGCTACTGTGACATGTGTGTGTGTGTCTCTGAACTCGGGGCTCGTAGCGCAGTTCACTGTCGCCACTGACTCCGATGAAGGTCTCCTCCTCTTCCTCGTCGTCCTGGTACTGAGGCCCGCGGCCACTAGAACCCGATGCAGATCCCCCGTCTGAGGGGAGAGGGAACCGGGGGAGAGAGCCTCCCTGCACGTCTGGCAGGGAGTGATGGTGTCACCTAGTTGGCCCCCCCACGCTTGGACGTGCGACCTCTGTAACCGCCTCTCTGGTTAGGCTTGCTGGGTGGAGGGCGAGGACGGTCGTCCTCTCTCCGGTCCCGCTGTTCGCTTCTGGCGGCGGGCGGGGCGGAGAAGGAATGGGTCTGGCGAGACGGAGCGTCCTGTCGGGTCGGTGGTCTGCCTCTCTCCGGCCGCGGAGGACGGTTCTGGGGTTTGGGGGGAAGAGACCTGGTTGGAACCTGGATGCAGGACAAGGCAGCCTCGTCCTGAGCTTTACGCACTGCGGCGCTGTCCTGCAAGTAGCTCATGCCCCCCTTGAAAAGATTACCTGGAGTTACTTTTAGGTTCTGGAGATTCTTTTTGTCATCAGGACCCTTGAAGTTGACGTGGTCGAGCCACCGCGCTCTCTCATGAGTAACACACAGTCCGATTCCCCTGCCAGTCCACTCTGTGGAGTATTTGTTAAGCAGGATAAGCTCCTGTGTGATGCGCCTCATCTCTGCTAGCTGCTGAGGTGTGGCGGTGTCTCCTGCCTCGCTCAGGAGTACTTTCAGGGACCCCTGCAGCAGCGCTGTGGCGTTGAGGGCTCTAGCTCCGGAGGTAAAAGCTTTGTAGAGAACTCTGGTGGCTGCAGAGCCAGACACGTCCTTCTCGTTGGTCAGAAGCGGAGGATCCTTAACCGTGGAGAAGGGGAGCTTCTGGTTTTTCGGTATGCTAAGGGCGAGTGAGAGGGCTAGGGTGCGATCCATGGGGGGAAGGGCCAGGAGACCGAGCTCGCTCGCACCCGCACAATCGATGTTAAAACGTAGCCTTTTAGGATCAGAGTCGGGGGTTAAAGGGGAATCCCACGACGATGAGAGAGCTGCGTTGAAACCCCTAGCCAGGGGAAGCTTTGATTTCTTGGCAACCTTTTCTTCCACCGAGTCGAGACCCTGAAACTCCGACGGGTTGGCGGGGGGCTCCTCGGTGTCGTCAGCCGGCCATTTAAGACCGCATCTAATGGTAGCTGTTTTGTAGAGCTCCAGTAAAGTGGTCTCACCTTTTTCGGCTGGTGGGAGAATGCTGCCAGGCTGAGCCGCAGCCGCCACCGCAGGCATAGTAACAGGGAGAAGGGTCCTCGCTTCAGGTGGGCCGAGAACTGGGGGGTCACGGTCATCCGTGGCGTCAGCGTCGTGGAGGACGACCTCCCCGTCCCCCTGGACTTCATCGACGACTTGGAAATCGTCAATATCGTCATGGTAAGAGGTGATGGCCCCGTTATCGGCATCGCCATCAACACTCACCGGCGGGGAGTAGTAGCGAAGAGCCGCTCGATGCTCGGCGCTGCTGCTGCGGCCATCATGTGGGGAGAGAGGGGGATCCACGTGGGGCTCGCTGCCCTCGTAGGGTGCCCTGGATGTAGGAGAGCGTGAGCGGGGGTGTAGAGTAGACCTCGGAGGTTCCAGAGCTCGTGCAGAGCCGGCTGTTGCTGACGCTCGGGGCCGCCGACGTTCTTCCCATACGGCGGCTAGGCTAGCTGGCCCTCGGTCCGCCGATCGTCGAGAGGAATAGTAGCGGCGGTCTCCGTCGTACTCGTCCTCGCAGCTCTCAAACATGGCTCGTGGTGGTAGGAAGAGCCTCTGGGCCCTGTTGAACCTTTCCCTAAGCTCGGAGGTGTGCAAGCCTGCACACTCGTAGCATCTCGGGTCGCCGTAGACGGCGTCCTCAGTGTGTGCGAGCCCCAGGCAGCTAACGCAGTGGTCATGCTGGTCCCATTCCTCGAGAGGCTGGGAGCATGAACGGGAGCCGCAACGCCGCGGGGGAAGGTCCATGCTGGTCTCCAGCTGTCGGCGATCGGCGACGGCTGGACGGTCCCGTCGATCCATGGAGAAGAGCTAACAAGTTAGCGGAGTTTTCCACGCCGGGAAAATAGTAGTTAGAGGGAGAAAGGTTGGGGAACTCAGTGGACTGGGATCCAACCCGTCGCTATTGAGCTTGTAGAAACCCGCAACCTCGATTCTTTAGAGTGTGGAGCTCCTTCACACGCTTGGCAGAAGGAACAAAGAGGATGACTTCCGCGTTCCTGCTCCTCTTATGCCCTCGGGCGAGGAGGCTGCCGGGAAGCGACGAAAGGCCCATCGGGACAAAAAGGGTTTTGGCCCTGAGGGAGTGAATGTGAAGCTTCTGTATCATCGCCGGAGGGCGCTGTTTCCCATAGTGAACAACGAGAGAAGCAATGCAACAAAACTGGCTCAATAGCGCCCCGTGCCAAACAGGACAATGTGATATTGCAGGTGAAAGTGCTTTATAAGCCAGAGAGAAGTTAGTTGGAATGAGTATATCTGAGGCTTGATTTAGGCTCAAACCTTTTGAAAAACGTTTGAGGGACATAAACAATATGATATTAAATATTATAATTTTTTTTTTTTTATTCATGGTGTAGATCCTTTAACATTTCTTAATGGAAGAGCAGCAATCACTGCAGAGGTGGTAGTTATATTGTATTAACATACTCTACCATACATTGTTTGGTAAAAAATAATGCTTTATTCTTTAAGTCACAGACTGTAGCTTTAACTATGGATCTGACTTGATCTCTTGGCAACCAGACCTTGCCCTCCCTCAGTGTGCAACAAAATAATCCTGTATCTGTAATCTGCAAGTCTTTAGTTTTCATGGAGGGGTGGATTTTTGGTTTGGTGGACAGCATTTTTGAGTGCTTACAGATTGTACAGATTCATTGTGTTGTCTTAACTTAGTTATTCTTCTAACTTATTTAGGCCTTTGATCTTATTTTGTATTTGTATGCACAATGTTGAGGAAAGCCTGGAGGACAAGAATGTCACTGCATGTTGCTACCAGCTAAAGACAGACAGACACCTTGAAAACACACACACACACACACACACACACACACACACACACACACACACACACACACACACACACACACACACACACACACACACACACACACACACACACACACACACACACACACACACACACACACACACACACACAGAATTTCAAAGCAGATGGTCTCCATTCAGACTGTCCAGACTACAATCAGGGGAAACTCTGAGACTGAATGGTTTGTCCATCCAGGCCCAGACGTCTCTCCCCTACAGCCAAGGACAATAAACAGCATCTAGAAATCTGTTTGAAACTACCGTTCTTTGGTTTGAATCAATTGGAGATCCAACTCAAGCCAGGCCTGAGCAACAGTGAGTAAAATAGTGTAAACACTCCACCCACGGGGCCCCCAGGAACTTTGATGGGGCCCCAAACATCCCCTCAAGAGGCTTCAAAGGTATCAGTGGGGGAGGGAGGGATGTACAGAGATCAGTGAGCAAGGGGGCTCTATTCTCAACTCTGTTCCGTCCTGGATTTGGGTCTGGTGGGTCTGTTAGTACAACAATGGGGACCTATGTATTCCCAAGATACTTGGGACATTTTGTACAACTCCACCTTTTTAACCACGTCCCTATAGCGTTGCTATTCTGGGGAGAACATTCAGCAAAAATAGCCAACCTAACGCGTTGTGAGCTTGCTGATCAGCTATTTTTGGTGAAGAGATTTGGTGTAGAGGGAAAAAGGAGGGGGCCTAGTATAGAACCCTGTGGGACTCCAGTCCAATCTGGCTAAGAAGTCTTTTAATGTTACATACGGTGTAACTTTTAGGGACATTACTTTGACTTTAATTTCCATTTACCCTAACCCTGACCGATCTAACCATAACAAATACCGTACATGTCTAACCCTAAACTTATGAAACTGCAATAAAATCTAATAGGGGATGGTCTCCAATTTGACATTTTATGTCCCCAATTAACTGGTTTGTCCAACATTTATCCCCAAATGTGGCCTGTCAGGAACACACACACCCACATACGCACGCACACAGCTCTTTTATTTTGTGTGCTTTGTGTTACATATCCACCCCTCACAACTCAGCTAGTTTTCGCTTCTGATTTTGCCTATCATTATGCAAAGAAACTATCATCATGAGCTTCATGTTCTCCTCATGCTCACCTTGTCCACAGCAATTTTATTGTATTTCTGACACCCTATTGTACCATAAATCCTTTTCATGTCCACAATGTTTAATGAAAATTTAATCATGTTGCATAATTGTTGTCCTGATTTCATACTAGCTTAATTTTATATCACTTGAACCAAGTAGAATTTCCTTCTCCATATGTGAAACATAACTCAATAAGCAAAAGCATTCAGAGACATATACTCTCACATCACGTTACTTTTTATTTTACATTATATTCATATATCTCATAAAGAATTTGTTAAAATATATATTTTTTTCTGTACATCCATGTTGCCTGGTCAATGTGCACATTGGTTGTAGTTTACAGCATTCCCCCAGAGAGCTAGGATCTGAGGGAGCAAAACACTTCCTAGATACACAGCTGGACTGGTCCAATGAGAAGTCGCCCGGTGGAGCAAGGCATGTTGGGATGAGAAAGGGCCTCAAAAAGCCCCATGGGGCAGGAATGTTAGCTGCCCGTTGAGCAAATAAACAGCAAGAGTATGTTCTACATACAACATAGTGTACAACAGCATACACAACTACATTCCACAAGCGTGGAGCACACCTGCTAAAAACATAACTGAGAACGAGAGTAAGGGGAGAAGGAGGTATCAAAAATGGATGTTTGACTGTGTGTGAGATTACACTTTATGGAAAGGTACACTTTAGCAACACAACATAACATAAGATAGGCTCCCACCAAAGATGCAACATGACAGGGAGATTTTCAGCTCCCCCTGGTGCAGGTGCATAGAGATTATGTTCTATAACAAGAGATTTTTCAGTGTCAGCATCTCATTCTTGTGTACATCTCTGGAGGAAGTCAATTGAATGTCAGCTGTGATCATATTATCCCTTGCTCTAGCTTTAAGTGCTCATGGCAGAGATAATAAAAACTGCAAATACATTACAGTGGCATCGATAGCTTTGATGGACTGTAATTATGGCAAAACAATACAATGTATTGAATGAAAGGAAACATTATAATAAGCTGTAATACATGATAAAAAAAAACATAGTGCATACATGTGTAATGAATCAATGAAATACTCCTGTACAATGGGAAGGCAATATTGGGTCCCTTGCCACCAAGTTTCTATGACACACAAAACACCAAATCCAGCAAAAAACAGCAAACTACCAATATGCCCTATGAGGTTACTGATGAACAGTATCAAAATGTATATGATGAACATTCCCAAAATCATAGGCTTAAAATGCACAAAGTGAAGAAAATGCAAATATTAAATGTTTCATACTTCAACAACTGTTCTCAAACTTCCAGCCTTTTCCCTCTGGCCCCTTCATTGTTTATCTAGTGTGTCTAAAGCCTTCAGAATGGATTATCATCACGCCAGCAAAACCAACGTTAGCATCTAAAGCAACCTTTCACACATGTTCAGTTAGCATAGTGTTTTCAATGCATGGCCTCACACTAGGCCTCAGCTATGAAGCAAAAGGCTTGCCTACTATGGGAGGAACCACTGAAGAGAGCTGCACGGGGGTTGGCAGAGGGTATGAGTATGTGTGACGGGCTGCAGGGGTTTTGTGTGTATATAGTCTTTGTTTCATGTTTTCTGTGAGGTTTATGAGCAACAAGAAGGTTTACATGAAGGAGACGATAGTGAGGGGCTACTATGTGCATGTGTGGCTCTTTCATTTGGAGAGGCTGCACTGCAGGAGGTTTTAACAGAGGCATTGTCACTGACAAACGACAACCGTAACCTCTTCCTCTTTGACACCACGGATCATAAACCCAACCGACCACCACATTTACATAAATGATTTGTCTGTCTTTCCCGCCGTACTCAAACTCAGCCAACCCCTGTTAACATCAAAGGTTCCTCTCTACAGCAGTTCACTCCACCCCTCTTCTACCTGTCACTCTCTTTGGATCAGCTTCTCTTTCTACTTTATCTCTCTCTGCGTGTTTCTCTTTCTCTGCAATGTTGTTGTGTTGAATAAGGCACACCCAGGTAGCAACTTGTGGTTGTTGTGGTTGTGATGTAGGTCAAATAGGTTGCATTACAAGGTTTCAGAGTATTGCATGATGCAAGGTTAAAGATTATTGCATTTGATAATCTTAACATTATATAGCATAGCTGGTAGTTAGCTACGTTGAGAAAACAATTATAATACCTTTATAACAAAAGGATTGAAAATACTTCATCTATATACAATACATCTATGACAAAGAAAATAAACATAGTTATGATAGATTGTTCCTAATTTATGATGTCCAATTTCTAATTTGAAGGCTATGGAAGCTCTCCATGAAGTAAATGAAGCATAACTAAAGTAGCTGAAAAAGTGGAAACCAATATTACCATTTAACTTTGTACAGGTGTGCTTTGAGTTGACAGATAACAAGCTAGTTGTTGATTGGTCCCGGTACTGTATACAGCCTGTTTTATCTAGTTCTACTTCCATCCCTCATATGGATCTACCAAAATCACTCTTGGTAGAGATCTGTTGTGCGTTTTGACGTAATTTAAAAAATAATGTAGGAAACAGCAGTTTATGACAGTTAATACACTGTATCTCATAAATATCACTTTTTAAAATCAATTCACACACCAAGAAAGACATTTGATTTGTCCTGTGTTTTGTGGCCAGCCCATTATTTTTCTACCAAAATAAAAAAATCTATTCCAGTACATAAACCCCACTAGACTAATGCTCAGAGTGATTTATTCTAGTAGTAGCAGCACCAGATTCTAGTCATCTAAGTGACATTGTACTGGAAATCCAACGTGGATGAACATGGCAATGCTTACCAATATCATGGTAGCATTGTTCCAGTGTTCGAGAACGTTCTGACTATACTCACATCATAGTGGAACAGGGATGCTTTCCATGTTAATATGCATTTTGGAAACTTGGCCCATGGCAGTGAGTCATGAAATAGAAAGAACATTAAAGGCACTATGGTTATGGTACCTACTCTGCTGTAAGACTGAGTCATGGAAGAGAACGGATCAATGAATTCAACATTGCTAAAATAAAGGTGTGCGCTACTGTAACCTGGCATGTTTGTGTGTGCAAAGAAACCAGGGTTTAGACAGTTGTTGTCTAATAGCAGACATTACTAAACCACAGTGGAGTTCCTTTAAATCTAAGCATTTGGATGTTTAAATCCTGTAAAAACTGTAAAGTAGCCGACCAGGCTACTTGATGTGGTCAATATCTGATTATTTCCACAGTGGCAGTCAATGTTTAAACCACTCAACTGTACAGTACAATTCATTCCCCTTAGTAAACTATGAAAACAATGTCTTGGTAACAGGACACGTACTTTCCATTTACCTCGGTAGATTATTGATAAAAGCAATGATAAAAAAAGTGCACCTATATATTATATATTCACTCTATCGGAGATGCACGCTACTAAATCAGTTCACTTAGAATCTCATGGGCGGTGAGGCGTAAACGTGAGAGAGCTCTAACCTCCACATCCTGTGGTAAATGTGTAAAATACCACAGGATTTACCAAAAAATATGTAAATCACAGCCACTGTTGTAATAGTGACTATGGCCAGCAGAAGGCGCTTTTATCCTGAAAGGAGGATAAAGGGTTGGTGTAAGAGCATAATAAATATTGTCAGATTGATAAAATGCATAAAAGATATTACTGTCCCATCTCCCCCACAGCAGCAACCACCACCACCGCCACCACCACAATCATCATCATCCCTGGTTGGTTAAATTACCTTAAAATGCATTCCTTTTGTAGAAGTACCGATGTTTTAAAGTGGCATAGCAACACAGTTGCTAATGTAAAATGGTAATGTTCCTAATGCCACAAACGCATACCACGGTTCCCACAGGAACAGTGACAAAAGCCAGCTGGGCAGATGGACAAAGAGTCAAAAGTTAAGACTTTGTTCACCCCTGAGTGCTGAGATCTCCCAGGGGTGTGTATATTGGTAAGGAGTGTGTGGCATGTGTGCGTGTGTGCATGTGTTTGTGTGTGCGTGTCTGTCTGTCTGTCTGTCTGTCCACCAGCCTCAGTGGGTGTGCGGGTCCCCCTCAGCAGGTGGTGCCCCTTGCAGGAAGGGGGTGAATGAGGAGCGGACGGGGCGTCCACACAGAGGCTGCTGCACCCGGAAGTTGTTGACCATGCTTTTCTGCACCTCCTCCTCTGCTGAGGTGAACAGAAGGCTCCGGAACACCGCCAGCTGAAGGACAACAGACATGGCGGATCGAGAGAAGCTAAGTTATATCGAAAATGACAAACAAGTCACTTTACACTTACAATCTTAGGTATCTAGCAGATGCTCTTATTCAGAGAGACTTACAAAGTGGCACAAGCTCTAGTCAACCAACAACAGGGTAAACGGTCAAGTAAATAGGATTACAAAACAATTAAGTGCTACAAAGTAACAGTTAACACACCTGGTCATGGCTGACTTCTATGTGCTGCTTCATAATGATCCAGGTGACAGCCTCTGTCAGAGGGGGTGTGGTTAGAGAGCCATGATACGTCCAGTAATCATCGATGTTGGTGGGCAGCAGACAGGCAGGGTCAAACTTGTTGAATTCTACGACACTGTCCTATTGGTAGATTGGTAGATACAAACACACACACACACACACAGGTTATCTTTACCTGTGATCATCAATGTTTGTAGGCAACAGGGGAACAGGAACAAAGCTGTTGATAACAGGCAAGGCACCAGCCTGCTCATCGGGAGCAGTATCTTGCTCAAGAATACTTTGGACATGAAGCCAGAGGGAGCTGGGGATCGATCCAGGAACTTTCCAGCTCCCAGACGGCCATTCTACCTCCTGAGCCACTGCTGCCAAGGTGTGGCGAGGTGGTATAGGGAAAAACAACATCACCACACTTCAAGTCTTTTTTAGGAAAACACTTCTTCTTGCCAACATAAATACTTATCTTGGTAACACAAATTTACAGTTGAGAAATGAAGACAAACATTATCAGGCGTGCTTGGAGATAAGCATATAACGACAGAAAGATACGATTTCGGTCAACAGGAAGGGCAGACTGATTAACTTAAACTCAACTAACATATTTTTTGCTCTTCAGCTCCTGTACTCTATTTCACAATCTCAATTCTGTGCTCTCTGTTTGTCTCATTTTCTCTCTTAGGGTCTTGCTAAGAGCATTTGCTAGCTTACCACAGTTCAGAGTGTTCGTCTGCAGCACACTGCCTAAAAAGGTAACTTGTATGTCTGTGTGCATGTGTGTTCTGACCTTGTGTCTAACTGCAGGCAGGGCGTCCACTAGCTTTTGAAGTCCCTCGTGTCTCTTTCCCACCTAAAGAAGGATTAAGAACACACATATTAGCGTAAAGTTGTACATAGCACATATGCAATGAACTTCATTCACACTTCCATGCAAAGAACCTTAATTCATCATACAAACTGTTTTGTTTCACACATTTTGATTTTGTATCCAAAGTACTGTCAAGTCTTAATACAATGTTGCTTTTAACAAGCACAAATACATGCCAATTAACTATTATTAACAAGTTGACAAGGGTGATTTGCGAGCCTGTCACATCGATTTGCCATGGACACACCATAGTGGGTCCACTTCCCAATGCAAAGTGTTGATTTACAAGCTCACAACTTGGCGCAGAACAATGCGTTGTGAGCATGACACAGCATGTAACTAAGCATAAATCAGGCATAACATCCCATCCACACGGTTTCTCATTTGCAATAATGACCTGAGCAAAATTATGTGACATATGAGACTAAAGCTATTGACTTAACCCAATGCCATTGCAACCATAATAGTCTCAGCATCTGCTTACTTGTGTATGTGTGTACCTGTGCTTACCTTGAGGAAAATACCTAGAACAGCCAGCCCGTTGTTCTCCATCACGGCTTCCTCAAACAGACTGTACTTGTCTGAGTTCCAATGGACCAGATGGAGCTGGGAATATACAGAGTACATACAAACAATCCATGAATAAAATATGAGAGACTAAACAGGTATTCATGTGTGTGCATGTCTTATAGATTGTTTCCCGTGAACGTGGTAGACAAGAAAAATCTAATCATGTCGATCTCGGGATCCACATGGGAACCGAGTGGATTCCGGCCAGCCTGTGACATTAGTCGTCTATGACTCCAATTTGGTAAAGGATTCAGCCTGATCAGTGCCCCATTGACTTCCATGTCAGCATAAATGAAATGTGAAAATAAGTACTTGAGCTAAGCTTACTGGCGGTGTGCACATGCAATTTGGCGATGACCGATGCAGTGGTTTGCAAGATTAGCTCCGGACAAACAGACACACAGACCCTCTTCTAGATGGCACGCCTCTGTGTAGCCAAGCCATGCCGTAAAACAACAGCCAACAAACTACTACAGACAATAATGTCACCAGTCAAATTTAAGTGTTTAGGATTATGTATCTACTGCCAAACAAACGTATTTCTAAAACATTCCATATGTCTTCCTTTCTTCATTACAGTCTGAAAACATCCAACCTTCCAGACTCTACGACCGTTTCCCATCAATCTCATGCCTACAACAGACCCTAAACAAACCACATGCCTATTAGCCTGCCAGCCAGCACTGACACTAACAGAAAGATCCTATTTCCCTCTGTTGGGATCATAGATCCACTCAAGGAGGAGATAGGAACTCACATAACCCTGGAATTGGAGACAAGTGATTGCATTCTGACTGCTATCATTTTACAGTCAGAGGCCTACTTACAAGACAGCTACACAAACTGAGTTGCAGTCATAAAAAAATAGCAAGTGATTCTAGATGTTGATATGCTTAATGTGAGTTACCAACACCATAAGAAATATTTGGTGCCAGCAGAAATGGAAACGATAAAGAGTGTTTAAAACACAAAATAATTGCTAAACTGTTGTGTTTGCTGTTAGCTGTTAGGAGAGCGGTCGTTTTGTACCACAGCAGCATCGAAGCCTCCCGCCAGCTCTGTCTCACGCCGAAAAACAAGCGCTCCTCATTCAGCTTTTCCTAATTTCACGGGTTTCCCGCATTCACTGTAACACACACACACACACAGTCACACACTAGTGCTGCACGATTCTTGCTCAAATGTGAATCACGATTTTCCTCCATAAGAATTGAGATCACTATTCTCACACGATTCTCACACAATTCTCTTGTAAATATAAAAATATTAAGCAAAAAAATAAAAAATTTAATTGAAAAAAAAAATCGTCATAATTTAAAATCGAGATTACATAGGTGTCTGAATTGAGATCACAATCTTTTTTCGATTAATTGTGCAGCACTATCACACACACATATACAGTACATCTATTTTAGAGGTGCGGCCGCTAAGCGGTCAAATAAGGATCAGGGTTTGGTTTAGGCTCCCTTAAATCCTCTCTCTTTAAGGGCAAATTAGATTCAGCTTGATTTTAAATTTGAAATCGTCATGGCATCATAAATGGCTGTACCCAGCCACAGATGTACTGTGCTATCCCGTTTACTGAAAAGGGATTAATACTGGCTTACATTGTAGAACTATATCAAGCACAGTCTGGCTATGATGACTGTGATGACTCCTCAGTAAAGACAATGAGGTCTACATTATATCATTGCTATATCATTGATGACTGCGGATCAGTCCTGAACAGTCACACAAAGCCACACACACACACACACACACACAAAAGACATGCTTGCAAATACACACACGCAAGCACTCCAGTGAACAGACGGAACAATGTCATCAGCCAGTTGGACTGTAATGTGATCCTCTTTCCACAATACACGACACCCGAGTGTGTGGAGAGATGTGAACCATGGCATGGGTACATTCCCATCATTCATCCATCCCCAATATGGGCTTGTCAGAAACTCACACACGGGCACACACTGTAACATTGGCTTGTTATGCAATGGAGCTTTCATGAAACAATACATGAAAATAGTGTTTCCGTGTTGCAAGAACGAGGTAGGTGGGACTTACAGTAAAGACGTTGACGTTCGCATAAACTCACCGGCAGACGGGTGAAGAGAAAAGGCAATGTCACGTATGTCATATTAAGGGTGATTCATACTTACTAGTTGCGCACTGGTGTCGCGCACCAAAAATAGCTGATCTACAAGCTCACAACATGTCTTGTCTGCTATATATATACATTATGTCTGTCTGTCTGTCTGTCTGCATTGCCTGTCCTCTGATGTGCTGAACTTTCCATTCACATGCCTGACAGAGACACACATCACAAACCACCATGTGCACTTGGCTGTTATCCATGTGTCTACCACCTCAGTGTATAGCGCGCTACAGTGATCCAATGACTGCCGAGTGCCGAGTGCCACCTCTGTGGGCCTATGTGTAGCATTATGTATAATGCCGTATACTCATACTAACAAGGCAAGGTTCAGCAGAGAGTGGAGACTTCTCTGTACTTTTGGTTATTACAAATGAGACAAATCCATCGTAATCAAGCTGGGTTCTGACAGACATCTGTCAGTTTCTTAGATGCTCTGCAACTCTGTTGTCAATCAACAACACCAATAATACAACCTAATTTTTAAGCGTTTCGAGTGCCATTACTCTGCTATGACTTTCCGAAAAGCCAATATCCTACCTCTGCAGGGAATAGCCTCCTGTCTACGGTGTGCTCTGACCCCCAGGCGTTACTTTCACCCCAGTGGAAGTGGAACTGACACAGCCTGTATTTGTCCTCCAGAGGGCCCCCTTTCAGCGCTGCACCAGGAACAAGGAAGAAAACAGAATGGAAAAAACTACATGAATCATATAAAAGGGGTGACTGTTTCACATTCTGTTAAATAGAAAGATTAATGTCATCATTCCTGTCAGCATATATTTATATAATTACATTAGAGATGTATTGGATCCTGCGTTGTGTTTTAGTATTTTTTAAAGTACATTTATCAAAGGCACTTTAAGGCAGAACATTTCTGAAAAACAGTTCTGCCAGCGATACCCAGAGATCTGTGTAAAACAATTCATATGACTGTAAACCAATACTCATAACCTTGCAGTTCTTAATGGCACCTGTAAAATGCTCAGAGAGTTATCAGTGCTCAATAAAACACAGACAGATAAAAAAAATAGATATTTGAGGATAGCATTGATCTACTACAGATTAAAAGAGTTGTGTTGTTCTGTAAAGTTTAAAACCTCAATCTGAATGTCCAGTAGACCTATTTATGTGGCAAAATCCCCTCACTACTGAACATCAATATGAAAATAAATTGTTCAGATTTGCAAAGTTCATAAACTTCTACATAAAAAAAACTATAATTTGAGTCATGATAAGTCATGTCAAGTGAGGAAACCAAGTATTTTACTGCAGCTCAATGACTATGCCTGCGTTCTATAAATTGACTGACATTCTAAAATACAGTTTGAGGTCAGATAAAGCATGCAAGTCACATGACAGTCACCACTTCCACGTGGCACGAGGCAGCTCGGGTTTTTGTCAACCAGCTTTATGTAGACTGATTTAGAGCCTGACCAATGACAGATTTTTGGGTCTGATGCCAATCAAAATTTTGGAGAGTCCTAGACCATGTTTTGACCTATATTTAAGTGCAAAATGTTCTAATCAATTTAAAAAAACATGGATTTGATTAAAGTTTCTTATAAGAATAACATAACGTTTTGATAGATAAAAAATAAACACATGAACTAAACATTATTTTATTTACCCGCGCTATTCAAACATTTTCAAAAATAGCCAGTCCACAAGCTTGTGAGCTTGTAGATCTGGTATTTTTGAAAACTTTCAAGAATTTCCTATATAGTGACATGCCAAAAATTAAGACACCAGGTAGAAAGTGGTAAAAGATTGGGACACAGGCGGCATAATTACTGGTACCGATGTCGTCAAAAAAGTCAAATAATGGCAAATATATCAGTCTTGCCGATATACCAGTCTGGCTCTAGACTGATTGCATATACTTCCCTCCAGTTCTAGGGTGAATTTAGAGGAGAGGGAATTACCAAGACGGACTTGGTAATACAACATATGAAATGAATTAACCCATGTCAAGATTTAGGCTATGCATGTGAAAAGCATTAACTTTTAAGCTTCAGCTCAGAAGTGTAAGGGAATTAAATTCAATCATATGTTTTTGTTTCACCATTTCCTCTTCCTGCTCCATTCCGTAAAAGGAACTAATTCTTCTTGTTAACCAGTTCCTTGTGTTATTTAAGTCTACTCTTTTCCTTACACAGTGTGACTTGAACAACACTTCAACAGCGAGTCGGCAGCAGCCAGACAGTGACGATAATATAATCATCCTTACAAAACTGCAGTTTCGTAAAATGTACAAAATGTGCTTGCACACAAGTCACGATATCCTCTTGCTCAATATCCCTTTGAAAAATCTGAACCCCCCCTGGGAGTTTATTTCAACATGGAACAACCTTAAACACACAGCACCACAGAACAGTACCAAAACACATGACTTACTGGATTTGTCTGTAGTGTCATGATACTCCACCAGGAAGGAATAGCCGTTGTTCCAGATCTGCTGGCAGGTCTTCGGGTCATAGTCAGCAATGAGAGGCTTCAGTTCTGGGTCAAAGACGCTCTTTCGCACCACAATGTCAATAGGAGACTGACGGTCACCTCCTGGCACTGCCAAGGGTTCCTGCCACATCGGATGCACTGGAAGAGAGGAGTGAAAATAAAGAAGAGGAAAAGAGAGAGGGCAGAGGGAGATGGGCAAAGGGAAAGACAGAGCAGAAAAGATGAAGAGAAGATTAACAGCTGAGTCAGTGTTGTCTATTGAACACTTCACACAAAAAGAAGGAAAATGCTGACACCTACTCTTCATGTTGTTCTCAGCTGCCTCCTGCATTTGTACACAGTCCATTTTTTAAAATAAAACAAAACAAAACGAGAAAGTCACCTTCTATAGATGATGTCTATAAGTCTCAAAAACCTTGACACTGCTAACAGAAGCACAGAGAGACACACACACGTCCTTTCTCCTTCCTTGAGGCCGTTTGAAAGGAAATGAAAGAAAAGGAACAGATGAGTAATAACATTTCCTTTTGCTCCCGTCTTTTTTTCTTCCAAAAAGGAAATGGCAAAATAAGAAAGATGTGGGCTGGCTTTACAAAAAGTGACACGTGGAATGTCCTGGCACAGCCTCAGTATTTGGGGGGGGGGGGTCAGAAACCGTGACTGGTCAAACAACTGACACAGGGCAACAGTTGTCTTTAGGCCTGCTTTCTAATTACTTGTCTCGTTCTTGTTATTTGGATCTTGTAAAATGCACCCACAATAAATTGTAAAAAATATATCTAGAAGAATATATATAAATATTTTACACAGTTGTTTTTCTCTCGGTTCTCATTTTAGTTTTGAACATTTTAGTCCGCTGTATTCCTGGGAAAAAAACTAAAACAAAGGAAAAAAGTGTACAAGTGAACTCTCTCTCCCTTAATTGCTTTCAAGTGCAGTGCAGTATACGTCATTGTTTTTCTGCTCTATTCATCCAGTATAGTGAACAGGTCTGACTGGGGTCCGATCTTCATCAGATTTCACTGACTCCTCCACAGGGAGTTGTCTGGCTGGCTCTGTGTTCCTAGGGCCAACACAAATAAGTGCTTAGCAACCTATTCACAGTAACTCACTGGATAAATGTCATCCACAAGATTGGCGTTTGTCTATTCACAAGACAACAACAGTATAATCACAACTACGGGGCTCTGTTCCTTGTGGACTTTTCCCCCCAGATTTTTATTATTATATATATTTTTTTAGACAGGACTGTTTGGAGACAGGAAATTGAGAAAGGCCAACACTTGTCTCCAGGCAGAATTGAACTGGGGACATAATTGCGATCATGTGGCCAACACACTATTATGGGTAAGCTACTGGAGTGCCCCAAAACAATTTTTTATGATATCTCTATACCAGAGGAGTATGAGGGGGCTATCAGGAAAAGTGTTATGAAAATAAGAGACACAAAACATCTGCAGCCAGAAGTTTGAAAATGTGTGAAATAGAGGGTTGTTATTTTCTGTAACGGCAATTAAGAGACCTTTCTTGATAGGAACTGCTTACGTTTATTTGTTAATAGAAATATTGCCTATCTCTTCCCTGTGAGTCAGGTATTTTGTAATGAGGAGTGGAGATGGGCAGAACAATGTTGTCTCAGTGGAAAGAATAATAAGCAGCGAGCACACACAGTACTGTTGTGTAAACAAGTGAATATCAAACTGGGCCCCCCAGGGGTCTGCAAAACAATATTGAAAGGTTATTTTATTTTTAAGGACCCACACATTTCATATTTATTTTATGTGGCACTGATTTATCAGCCAAATTCCTGCGCCTTCACATTAAAGGAAGGCTCCTAATTTGCTGAGCATACTGTGTGTAAATCGCTTTACAATGTGCATTACATTCACAGATTCACACACCGATGGAGGAGGAAACCATGCAAGGCATGAACCTGCTCATTGGGAGCAGTTTGGGGTTTAGTATCTTGAAATAAATGAGCAGACAAAATTGGAAGTCGGAACACTACAAACATTAAGCTGATGAATGGGTACTCTCTCCTGATTGGCTGAAAGTTTGTCACCTACCTGAACATTTCTTTTCTGTTTATTAAAGAGCTGGAGAGACAGGGAGATCCCTGTTACTGAATCAACACTCTATAGCAATGATTACTATCAGAATATAGAGCTATAACCTTTTAACAAAAAAACGTTTTTAAACAAAAATATCACTTACCCTACCTTTAATGTAAAGGGACACCAAAAATTCACTGGAAATGTTTAACTAAACTAAAAATGGGTCTGTGACTCCAAAATTGTTTTGACAAACAGCGGCGTAGACTATAGACAGATCCAAAGCCAGGCATGTGGACAGACAGGTCTATTCAAGACGGAAGTTTGAGTGAGCACTCTTAGAGTGCTGGTTAAACAGCACTTTAAAAGTCTTGTTAAAGTTAAATATGAACTCAAGTTTGTTGTCTTGGTTGAACATAAAAGTGTTGTGGTCCTTAACTGTTTCTCCACTTAAAACAGCCCCCATGTGCGGCTTGAGCTGGCAGAAGATGAGGAACAAGACAAAATCTTTGTGTGTGTGCGTGTTTGTTCTTGTATATATATTTGGGGTGTGGTGTTAAAGTTGTGCCTTGCCAGACAATGTAGGATTGGATTGGATGTATCCAACATTCTGTGGGCGCTCCGGGGCGAGCACTAGAATGAAATAGAAACCAGTATTCCTCTCGATCAGGGGTCTTAAATTTTTTTCCGGCCTAGATCCCCTTAGCTGAGAGAGAGACGAAGCAGGGACCCGCACATTCTCACTACGTTGAGGAACAAATGCCACCCTTTTTACATTGCCCTATTATAGCGCCACCAAGAGGCAATTTTTTGCAAAACATTTTTTTTATATCGCTCCTACAGATTTTGTCCAAACATCACGCAAATCAGTACACGTTATCTCTATGGTCATGTGATCAAGACGGATCCATCCGATTTTTCCTATTCCATCCTGATTGGCAAATTCCGTACATTGCTGGCCCACAACCACAACCTACCTGACCTGGCGGAGACTTGTGCTCCGAGGAGCACTTTTTTTTTTTTTTTAAGAAAGCCTTCCATGTAACTTGATAAGAGGCTTTTCAAGCGACCTCGCCATAATTTAGCTGACTGGCTCATCAATGTTTGATGACCATTGAGATCTGAGACTAGCATGGAAGTATTCCACAATTGTTTTCTTTGGGCCTATGGGTTGTCTCCATGTGATGCTGTAGCTTAGACGACTTCATAGATTCGTCTGACAGCACTATCATCAGTGTTGTGCAAATTAAGTCTTTTTGTTTGTTTGTTTGATTACTCATTAACTTTCATAGTTTGTTAACGTGTATTTTGAGACAAGTGTGTGTGTGTGTGTGTGTGTGTGTGTGTGTGTGTGTGTGTGTGTGTGTGTGTGTGTGTGTGTGTGTGTGTGTGTGTGTGTGTGTGTGCGCGTGTGTGTGTGTGAGGAGGGGGGGGGCTGTTCCTATCAAACAAAACATTGGCAGCCCCCTGTAGTACCTCTGAGGACCCTCTAGGAGTCCCAGACCCCCTGTTGAAGACCCATGCTCTAGTCAAGTCTAATCTAGATTCCAACAACCATCTTGGAAATGTGAAGCAAATTAATTATATTTTACGTAGCTGTAAGGCCTACCAAATGCATAAGCCTACATAGGATGTTGCTTTCTCCATGCGGCTATTAATATGCTGATTAATCAAACAAGATCCTCAATTTGTAAACTCGGGGATAAGATTAGACTACACCGGGTGACACAAAAAGGAAGAAAATAATTGTAATAAGAAATAATTTCAGAAAATAGAAACTGTCCAAAAGCAAAACAAAAAGTGCAATATTGAAGGATCTATCCTCATATCTCTATGCCTACGTCTCTAGACGTAGACATATTAGACATAGAGATATGAGGATAGACGGTCTAGAGACAAAGCCTGGACCCGGAACTTGCCGGAGGGATTGTTTATAACATCGTTGTTGTGACCGACATTGAGGTGGCTGATAAAGAAAAACGCATGACCCCAATCCAGTGATGCAAAAACTCCAGTCCTGCGCTTGCAGCTCTCTTCGGCATGCTTTGAGATGAAAAACAAACAAAAAAAAACTAAAAACTGTACCGAGCAAAAACGAAACCAATTACTATACATTTATATAGTCATTAAAAACATTGGCGATGTATGTGATATCGAATGTGCATGTAAGCTATGTGAAGCAGCAGGGTGGTGGAAAGATGGGTATATCAGCACATTCATGGCTGTCAATAACAACATAATGCACGTTTATCACTAGCCATGGCATGGATACACGATACATGGATGAACTTCAACCTGGTGTTTGCACTTTCTCCATTTACGGCCCGTTTATCTACATAAACGTTCAGATTTCAAATATTAAGTGCTTACTATGGCAAGGGATGTTACAATTCTGCACGGGCCCACAGAAGTACCCGTATCTTCCGTATTGCTCAATAAAAAGCCTTTAAATCCGATCGGTGGCCATTTTCTCATAGTTATAATGTATCAGAATGCAATACACCCCCTACCGATAGGGTCGCGTAGTTGAAAGCATATGGCAATAATACGGAGAAAATGGCCACCAATCGGATTAAAATGCTTTTTTATTGAACAACACGGAAGATACGGGTACTTCTGCGGCACCGTACACAATGTTAACATCCATGGCCATGGGGTAAGCACTTTATATTTGACATCTGAACGTTTATGTAGATGTACGGGCCGTAAATGGAGAAAGTGCAAATACCAGGTTGAAGTTCATCCATGACTCTCATGATATGACAGTCATGTTTCAGGGCTAGTGTATCACCAGCTAAATTTAAACAAAACCCGTGTGGCTCCAATAATAACTACTTACTCTGTGAAAGCACATATTTGCTGGAACAGGCCGAGAGGTTGCATTGTCTGACGGGGATAAAGCGCTGACTCCTCCTGGCTTCATGTCTGGCGAGCTGTCGATGAAGCTGACGAGCTAGTGGTCTGGCGATAGATGACAATGTCACCATGTTGTTAATGTCGATCCAGCGACCAGCTGTGGGGAATGCAAGCAGAAGATAAAGAAAAGAACACGAGCTCAGGGTAAAAGCGGTTGTTGTGCCAAGTCCCGTGGCAGGTCCTCCTCGGTGTGGGGGGTTTTCCTTTCCTTTTTACGAGCGACCCGTCGATTTAACAACTTGTTTCCAGGCCAGGAGTGGGTGTTGTTGTTGAGGGAGGTGGAGAAAATATTCGACTATTTTCTCTTGGCAGTTGGCACACGATGCGTTATAGCGGTTAAACATTCAAAACCATAATGCACAACCAGTTCAACCGGTTCCGCATTCGCTAAAGTTATATCTTGGCTTGGTGTGCCCTCAAAAGGCAGGGCAGCAAATATATAAGGTAGTAGGAGAAGACTAGATAGCCATAAGGCATGATGGCCGGGATCGGGCGAGGGGGACGAAGAGGGTGGGGTGTGGGGGGTCGCCACATGGAAAACCAACCAATCGGCGTAGGGGCGTTTGTGATGATGCACGCACAACGCACATGCTCTACATCTCATCTATCACTCGATCATAATAACATAATAACCATTCAGTCATAAAGTGGACGTGATGAGACCGTGATGACTGATGACACACTAACATAGGCTACTAATAGCTAACCATTGTTAGTGAAAGACAGTGTTCAGAGTGTTGTTAATTGTGTGTATTATTAACTAATGTTCTGTCTGGTGGGAGTGGGACAGAACAGAACGAATGGAACCTGAAAAGATTTTATTTAGGGCATCATATAAACAGGAAATGTTCAACAAACTGTCTGACTGTGGTACACTCAAGGACAAAGTGTTCATGTACATCTTATCGTAGCCTATATAACAGTGGTTCTCAACATGTGGGTCGGGATCCCCAGGGGGTCAGATGACTTCTAACCAAAAAAGGACTTCTAACCAAAAACAAAGGGGGAAAAAGAAAACAAATGAAATTTAAAAAGAACATAACTGTATCAAAAGTAATCAACAAACTATAAAAACTGGTCATACATTGGACAAATTGTCAAATAACATAAGAAAGAGGCAAACATTGTGCCTCGCATTACGAGGTGTTGTCAGCTTGTAGATCAGCTATTTTCACAATATTTATCTGTGGAACAGAGTCAAACTAAATGTAATGCCTCAACTCCTACAATTCCAAGTGCTTGTCAGGGACAGGGTGGGGTGTCCCCAGTTCAAATATGATTATTTTGGGGGGTCACGGCCTGAAAAGGTTGAGAACCACTGGTATATAGAGTAACCTCTCATAAACCTAAGTGCAATGTGTGTGTGGTATGCGTCATGTTTACCCAGACCCAGTGCAGGAATGTCTCATTGTGTGCAGAAAACCACATGGTGACTTTCAAACTTTAATCCCTGGACTTAACACAAACAAACAGGAAAAATATTTGCATGCGTCATAAGCAAAACATGTACTAACATGATCTAAACATGATTTGCTGGTGGAAAACTCTTAAATTGAGAATGACAATAAAAACGATTTGAATGTGGGACCCATAGAAATATTTGCAACCTTTTTTTCCTGTACATTTAGATACACATTTCTCAAAGGCTAAATGACTGTTACTCTCTTTCTGGATTAAACTAATTGTAGTAGGCTATCATAAAACCGGACACTCAAGGTTAAATTGCGAGAATGGATGTCAAACAAACATAGATAAGTCAGTGGTTTTAAATACGTAGTGTTGAAAATGATTTCCATGTCCTAATCTTTGGTATGTTTTAGAGACAGGGTAATATTGGGTAATAGACTGCAAGTCTATATCTGAACTAGTTTTTGAACCCTGAAAAATATCGATTGGGGCCTGGCATGCCAAATTGCTAATGCATCCTGTTAATTAAATCTCACACATTCCATGCATGTATCACAAAGGGTGGTGTTCCAAAGTTAGAGACAAATAATTTTAAAACACGGTAAGAATAAATTAGAGGCTTTCACGTATTTATTCTGCCTTCACTGTATTGGTCCAAAGGGATGTTAAGGCCTTTCAATGATACGTCAGATTACAATGAAATATAAGATGACATTTATAAACACTGACACAGGTATTAAACTGGGAGGAAGCCAGCAGGAGCTCAACTCCAGTCTATTACCCTGGATTCAAACCAATAACAAGAAATGTCAAACTTCCTTACAAATCAAGTGCAGGACTCAACCCACCTTTACACTTTAGTCAGAACTAGGATAATTGTTTCTGGTCACAACACTACCACATCTCGTGTCCTGTTTGAACATTAAAAAGCTACCACAACAGTTTTAAATTCTATTGCCCTATACCTAACCTGTATGTATACAGAGCCAATGATGGAAAACGATAAGCTACTGCAATTTCAGTGTAAGCCATTTTGGTACATCATTCTCCATGCTCACTGCAAAGGAACTTGTGACAAAGAACTTGTCCAACCGGTGTTATCTTCTAAGGCTGGGCATCACCATGGTTATGTTATAGAAGGTATTATCAGATAGCCTATTTGGAGCGACCCACTTTTGGGGCAATAACTATATTCATGTTGCTTATCAAACAGTCCATCAATGGCTCTGTGCCTAGCCAACTAAGCAGACAAAACAAGTCTGTAGGCTACAAGCAGGCCTAACCCTTGGCAACAGTATTACTGTGTAGTCTAGTCAGTCAGTCAGTGGCAAACTAATATGTCCGCTACTTTCACTTCAGACACACCGAGACCAATACTAAAAGACAGGAAAAAGTTTTGGTTTTTAATCTTTTCTTTTCTTTAGCCTGACAACTTTGCACAGAAAAACACCCTGACTTGTGTGGCATGAGAAATACAGTACATTTATAAAAAAATACAAAACAAATCAAAAAGCATTTTTACTATCTGGAAAGAAGCTTTTTATAGGGACCAGAAAGAAATAAGAATAAACAAACAAAAAAAGTTAATGGGAAACTTTAACAGGATTTCTGTACATACAGAATCTATTTACAGCATCATGTCTGGAATAGAGCTTGAGAGTATGAAAACACGACCACAGAGCTGGGATGAAAGACGGACCATTAACAGTTGAAACTTGAAACATTCTTCTGTAAAGAGTTTCTTTTCTTTTGTGAACGTGTCTTTTTTTGAGTCGAAAACCATGTAAAAAGAAAGTTTCTAGACGAAGTTGGAGGGGAAGGTTAGTCGAGAGTAATGATGTCATCGTCGTCATCGTCATCAGCGGCGGCTCCGCTTGATTGGTTGGTGCGTACACGTTTGGAAGAGGACTCGCCGGTCTCTGCGTCCTGGTGTTTCCTCTTGGTGCCACTAGGTGCTGCAGTCGCTGCGCTGGAGGATGACGCCCCCTGCTCTTCGTCATCAGAATCGACGATCATGACATCATCAGCCTCTGCTGCAGCTAGAGAGCAGAAGAGAGACATTAGGATAAAACAAGAACAGATAGTGGCAATCCATCTCAGATGAGAGGAAAGACAGGAGGCAGGAGAAGATACAGGAACAGTTACACATAACCCATTAAGACCTGAGACCGATTCTACAAATGTCTTCTAAATCCAAACAGTTTTTTGATAAAAACCTATGTTTCTATATCAGTGGTGCTCAAACTTTTTCATGTCAAGGACCCTCAACATATGCATTTGGCCGCGGACCCCATCTCAAAATATATTGTTCCAGGGACCCCCCCAGAAGCAAAGATTTGAGTTACACATGTTCACTTCAGACTTCAGATTTTCAAGATAAAATTCAAAAATTTCAAAAATAGCAGATCTACAAGCTCGTATATCTGCTATTTTTGAATAGCAAAATAAATAAAAAATGACACAGATGCGTCCCTGGTTTTAATGGGTTAAGGGGAATTATTTTTCGTTTTGTTTTACTGGGCCCTATTTTTAGACTCTCCAGATGCGAAACGTCCGGAGGCGAGCAAATTCACAATTCCAGAAATTCTTCCACCCACCCTTCGTTTGTGGTCCAAATGACCTAAAATTGTACTCTGCACTATAAGGACTCTGATAACGTATACTGCACCAAGTACTGACAACTGGTACTGCACTAGTTAGCTTTTAACTAAAGGATTGTTTAGCACTCCTACACAGAGCAATGGTCATCACTATGACGACAAGCTACATTGAGGTGGGTACTACAGTATATGCAGTGGAGAATATGGCTAGTGGAGCTGGTTACATGCAGTGGAAAAGTGGCTTATGATAAATATGAAAACAGTATAGTGACAGTAGAATACTGAAGTAATCACATTTAAGATGTCCCAGCAGGTTTAAAAAATAAAAACAAATCCCGCTCCATGTTATTGAATCCACTGACTTTCCTTGCATATTAACACAACAAGGTAAATACACCAGTGTTCTCTATTGGGGTAATATTAGCCCTGGAAATACTGCTATAGACATGCACTCTGCTGACCTTTAGAGGAGGTGGACGGCTGGGCGGAGTCTTTGTTTCCATTGGCAATGCTGCTGGCCTCTTCCTGGTTAGTGGACGGAGTTGGAGCTTTGTCAGGTGCATCACCCACAACCTCAAACTCCACATCCCTCTCTAGATCCTCACTGGAGCACACAAACGCATACATACAAAGATGTTCAATTTTAAATCACTGGAAAACTACACCTACCTAATAAAACAGAAAAAACACATACACCAAACACACAGAGGGCATAAAGAGAGACATACGCGTGTATAACATTGATGATGAGTGTGTAGTCCTGGAGGAAGTCATCAGCTTGCAGACGGCTGCAGTTACGGATTCCAAAGTCAGACAGGAACTTGGTGTTGTTGGCTGTGAGGAATAGGAGAGATGGGGAATACGACTTTTCATTAGGACATATTAGGTCATTCCACTGACATTGAGTAGAGCAGTTTTGTGATGGTCAGGAGAGGAGGAAGTGCAACAATGTCTTGCAAATACATCAGATTTTATTTGCTAGACATTTACAATGTTCATTTATAGGCCAATATTGTAACAGGTCCTTGCAATACAATGCACAGCAGCGGCTTCCTCCACTGGTGATGTCATCACTGTAGTTCCATTCTTCTACCAGTAGGACGGGTACTTTTTCAAAACTTCAAATTGTAAATAATTTCCATATAATCATTACATGAACACATTTTAACACATGTCCACATTTAAGGAATATAACCTCCGAGCATCGAAACAATTAGTTTTTTCCTCCATTTAATTTATTTCTATATATTGTTGGGAATGGTCCATTCAAATTTCCATCTGATCCAGTTTTAACCCCTTAAATATTTCCATCCATTGACTGAGCAGTGGTGGAGTTTCTTGTGCTCCTTGAGCGCCCTCTTGTGTCACATTAGAGATTTGCAGTACAGAATGCTTTAAAATGTGAGAAATTCTTCTCTAGCTAATTTAATGCCCAATTGTTGTCAATTAGCTATTTGGTGCGTGTGTGACGTGCTGCAGTGACAGCCTGGCCTCACATTTCCCTGTGACTGCCCACACATGGCAGCAACAACAATGCACCGCTAACATCTGTTGCAAGGGCTCGCCCCACTCCGTGCAGACCTCTAAGTCTAATAGGAGGCTCCATCATCCGTCTCTGCCCTCTTCTTCCCTTTTGTGTCTATTACAGGACTTTCTGCTCCCATCTTCTCGTCTCTCCCTGTCTGTCACTTCAATCCTTTCAGTTTTCATCCCCGACTCTCTCACTTTTCCTTCCATAGTGTCAATTACCTTCAGTTTCTCCCTCCTCTGAGGAGATGAGGATGGTTCCTTTCCCATCTTCAATATTAACATCGGGGGCTACCATGCCGAACCTCTCCTTCAGGATCTGAACACACAGATCAAAAGAAGTATAAAATCTAAGAATAAAAGTATAAGAATACTTGGCTTCTGCAATGGAAACAAGTCTAAGACTAATAAAGTATTGTACATGTAATTATTCTAGAACACAAATCTTTGGCCAGTTAGCGCATGAGAAAACGGAGGCCGTAATTACCTTATCTTGCAAAGACACAACCATGGTTTTATGGACGTTGAGTTTGACGGTGACTTCAGGCCTGCTTGCACACACATAGCAGTCTTTGCTGGGACGGTCCAGCACACATGGTACCAGCAGTTTCTTTCTGAGGTTAGGCAGCTTGTTCAGGAAGATCTGGAAACACAATAAAGAACGCATAAATACAGGATATCAACACAAATAACTTGACTTGTGCTTTAGACAGGTTTTCAGCTGATGATCTGTATGCATGTCTGTATTGTACAATTTAAATAATCCTAAACAAAGACGATGGCATCTTTATGTACAGAACTGCCTTTGTGCAATCCTAAAAAATAGTTGCGTTAGTGAAGCTGCTAGACTGACGCAACCATTTATTAGGTCTGCATAATTGTGTTTTTTTGTTTGTTTTTATATCCAGCAAAATTACAAAAATGCAGCTTTTTTTCTTTGTAGGGAGAAGGGACAAATTGACAAGAATTTCAATTTTCTCATCATAGGAGTTGATTTGTAGGCCAGAGATTCTGCATAGCAACAGAAAGCTGCAAAATATGTTTGACATGACATATACAGTATATATATTATATACACATTATATGACACACACGTATATATTAAGCCCTACAACCTATCAATTAATGAGCGCATAAGTGTACTGACTGTTCGGCAGGATTCTATTTCCCCAGCGAGGATCTTGAGGCCCTCCAGTACAATAAGTCCAGCAATGACAGCGTTGGTTGTAGCAATGGCTGGGATGATGTTGCCTGCCATGGCTGCAACAGGCAATCAAGTTAACAAATAAATAGACAGATAAACATTATAAGACCCCTTTATCAAGAATGTATATATAAACACGATTGAACAAGTCACAAAACAAATTTAAAGACTGACGACCTCATAGTTTCCCCCAGAAGGGGAAACTATGAAAAAAGTAGATCTGCTAACTATGAAAAAAAGCAGATCTGCTATTTTCGGTATACAGGGTTTAAGTGGTTAATGCAAATATAAGATAGTTCTCAGAAAACTCACACTTGACATCAAAGCGACTCTTCATGTTCATGCTGAAGATGTGCATGCGCAGGTTGGCTGCAGAAGTAACAAAGTCCATTGCTGAAGGGTCGTCCTGGAAACAAGTGTGGTGCAGAGAAAGGATTTATAGACTTTTGCTATGAATGCAATTATTGCAGTATGCCAATACTGTATAATAATAAATAATTCAAGATTCTTCATTTCGTCTGTATTTGAGCAATCTGTACTGGTGTGTGTGCGTTTGAGAGTCTTGCCTTGTCCCAAACCAGCTCGGCCCCATCCCCCTTGTCCTTCAGCTGGGCGCGCAGTGTCTCCACACTGTGCTGGAACAGCTGGCAGTAGCCCCATACTCCCAGCACATGCTGGTCCTTCAGACCCGTCCCTGGACAATCCTCCTGAGGAATAGCTGAGGCAGATACATGCAGTCAGTCAAACGCACACAGATTAACCCCTTGAGCTTTCTACAACAAATAGTGAAAAAAGCTGAACTACAAGCTCACAACGTATCACATAGCGAAGCATTGGGAACTTGTAGCTGTAGATCTGCCATTTTGGGATTTGTTTTAGAAAATTTGCCCATAATAGGGATGCCAGGGTTAAACATGCACACAAGAAGCATGGAGATAAATGTGTACACTGAGTCGCTGACACATATGCACACACAGACAACGCACTCACAATGTACTATACATCACATGTATGAAACATTTTTGCATTCTTATTCTGGACAGACCACACTGAATCCTTAACAGATAATCGTAACTGTCACGAAGAATCCCTTAAACACTAGGGTTCAGAAATGGACACCAGGTGCAATAGCTGAAAAATCATCAACAGTCAGTCAAATAAATGGGTAAAGAAGACATACCATGGCGCTTAAGCTTCTGCCACTCCAGAGGAAGAGGAGCTTTTCTCTTCTTCCACAGTTTGTCCATGGTCAGCAGATACATGATGTCATCTTTGAAAAGCTGGAGAGGAGAAAATAAACATGAACAAATTACGTTAAGTAATGTCATTGTGACAGGGATACCAGGTTGTAATTGAATGCATGAACCCTTTCTGATGCCCTTTTATTTGTAAATCTGTGTATACACGAATCCACGGAGCGCTGCCCTGCGCGCAGCCATTGCTGCGGTGTCAACGCTACGCGGACGCGACACCGCAGCAATGGCCGCCTACAGGCAGCTACAGGCAGCGCGTCTGTGGATTCGTCTATATAAAACATATATCCCCATCGAATCTCTTAATTAATTCATCTCACACACACACTTAATGGCTGGTGAGTAAAGGAGACATCAATGTACTCAAAAAGACTCAACGCTGTCTTTGAGAGGGACCATTTGGAGAGGGACTCAAAAAGATGTATCTGTCTGGTACCTTGGTGAAGAGTTTGACAGCGTCATAACCTGTGGACCGTGCCCAGTCCTTGGTGGACACACGCCTGATGTCCCCGTCTTTTTCTGAGGCGGTGGCACGAGCTGCTGCCTCTTCAACGTTCCCTGAATAAAGACACATTCTACATGTCACTGGATGTCCAACTCCTTGACATGTTTTTAATTCTGAACATGGTTACTTCTCTAACCTACTTATACATCAATAAAAGTCACAACATTTTTTTAATTTCGGGGTTTTACTGAACAAAGGTAGGTTAACAATTTCTTATTTACAATCATATCAAAGTTGCTACAACAAATGCAGAAAGTGAACATTAACCATATCACCCTAGCATCTCGATTCGGGAGATGATAGGCAAACATTCAGTGAAGTTGTGACCTTGTAGATTGGCTACTTTCAGCAAAGAGAATATGTATAGATCCATGTGGGACCCCGGCCAACTAAGTATATATGGTTTAAGTGCTTAATTAGAGATTATCCATAATATTTGGTATCATGGGAATGACAAAAATCTTGTACTCACATGAAGCCTCTGGGTCTGCCGTGTCGGGTGACACTTCCTGATCTGCGTCCTCCTCTCCGAACAACTGACTATGGTTGTCATAGAAAGACAATGAACGGTGAACAGTCATTTCCATTAATGAAGTCTACAGAAGTGGCCAACTTGACATCAATGCCCTCTATCTACAAGACTGACTCTACCTGACACTACTGCTACTTTGTCCCGCCCGGGTTCGAATCCGACCCCCATCTAGTCTCTCCTCTCTCTTTTCAATGACCTATCTGAAATATAGCATAAATATTACAACAAAAATCTAAATGAATAAAAAATAATGCACCCTCTCAAAGACAGAATTCTTGTTTTAACATACTGTATAGCTATTGTGCTCAGTTTGCACAATAGTCAACATCAGCGTAATACAAATCTTGAATACATTTAATTGATCTGAAGTAGGCTTACTTGAAGAGGTACTTGGCCCATACAATGCAGTGGATGGGCTCAGAGGGGGTGTTTCTGATGGTGCACCCTGGGAAAGTCTTCTGGGTGGGCTTAGGTTGGCACTCATAGCACTCTGTCAGTCCCTGTAGGGAGTTAAAGAAAGTCAAAGAGGGTGCCATAGCAACCTTAGCTAGCATATATGTTGCGGGGTGGAGCAGTGGGCATCCTGCACTAGGGAATCTTTTAGTTAATATAAGATTATGTTTGGCAAGAAGTTTTGTGTTAAAAAATATATTTTTTAAATAGTTATGTCCAGGGCAGGAACACACCCCTCAATGGGCTATTAAATCAATAACAGATGGAATCATTAGCTGGTTAATTAAAAAGAAAAAATAATCTACGTCTCTGTCTAAGGAGTGCTCCATACACTTTTTGTGGTGTGCGAAGCTTCTTCCACTCTTTATCCCAAAAGTGCAAGTTAACCTCTTTCAATTATTATGCCTATTATAGGCAAACGAAATACAACTTATTTTATCTTTCAAAAATAGCAGATCTACAAGCTCACAGCACAGCAAGTTGCGAGCTTGAAGATTAGCCATATTCGCTAACCGCCGTGCGACAAAGTTTAGAGAGCTTAAATGGTTAATACAAAATCCTCAGTAGTAATACAGACATGTGCATTACCTTTTTGATGACAGTGACCTGTCCCAGGTATCCAGCAGTGCCGCTCTCTATCAAGGGGATATCTGCTGCCAGACACATCCTATTCACATGGTTACGGGCCGCTGAGGGAGCAGAAGATGGAGGACTTAGTGCGAGGTATGAACAAATGAGTGAGTGAGGTGAGCTTAGAGAATGAGAGAAGAATAGCTGAGCGGTATGAATGAATTAATAATTGATTGAGCGAGGTGAGTTTAGAGAATGAGATGAGAATAGCTGAGATGAGAAGCAAGTGAGGTGAGGTGGGGTAGTTACCTCTGTTATCCAAAGCATTCATCACCAGAATGAAGTTTCTGAAGAACTCTGTGTTGTAATCAGGGCTATCATGGAAACAAATGGACCATAATATAATCAACACTTGACTCCACTCACTGTCATGTTTGAACCGATTTGCAGGTTGAGACTAAATAACAAAAATATAATCGGGAGTAGAATAGGTTTGGCACTTTGGGCCCTCTGAACTTGAACTACAATGTTAAAAAAAATACAAATAGCAGATGTACAAGCTCGCAGTGACACGCTGTGAACTTGCATGTCTGCTATTTTTTAATGGCCAACTAAAAAATCTAAAATGACACAGATGCTTTTCCGATTTTAACGGGTTAAAGACAGAAGAAGACAGAGGGACTGAAACAATATAAAAGTATAGGCATGCCCTTTATAGTCTGTTAATCTTACTTCATGATGCTGTCATGGTAGGCTGTGATGTTTGCTGTGGGGCAGAATTGCAAGACACTCTCTTTTGCCACCTGCAAAGCAAAGTGAGCGAGAGACTGAGCAACAAATGTAGCAAGAACTTATTTATTTGTTATTGTAAGCAGAAAAATCTTGGCGGGTGAAATTTTAAACGTTTCTCTTAATGTCTCCCCAATAAGAGAAGCTATGTGACTTCTACATAATGTGTTGCATTCCCAACAAACACCCAGACAGCCAGGTTTTCTACACACCTGCGCTTTAGACTTGCCCACATGTTTCTTTTGAAAAAGGAACTGCCGGTTGAGGTTGCTGACATCAATGATGTCCAAGTCGATCTGAAAAAGGCAAGAAAAATAAAGGTTCTTCAGTTCTGTGAATGACTAATGGCACATTAGAGAACACACACACACAGAGAAGTGAACCCCTCACCCTCTCTGAGGGACTTTCAAACAGGCAAGTATGCATCTACTGTAATTGAATACTGTAAACACAAATGCACACAGGCTACAAAAACTGCTGAACACAAACATATCAGCCACACTTAATGGACATAGTAAACATCAACATTTATTACAACAAAACCCAACATCCGGGAAACATACCAAATATATTTACGTTGTAAAAACAGCCAGAAAAGGAAGCTATACGTGTCTTGTGTACATGGCGCCCAATTGAACCAGGTTAATTCCTGGAAGGTTCTTACATTGAGCCTACAGTTCATTCATAATGATACTATTCAGGTTGTCCTGTAAGAATGCGCTCTTTGGGGAAATATGAATAAGAAACAAACCCATGGACGCATTAATGCGTGCATGGGTTTGCATTTCATCACAATAACGCATTGGTTCTCAAAGTGGGGTCCGGGAACCCCCAAGGGTTCTAGGGGGTCCCCAGCTAAAATGTGTTAAAACAGCATTACAATCATTTGACCAACTTTATCCATCCATGTATATGTTGGCTATTCAAAAATAGCAGATCTACAAGCTCACACAGCACGTCACGCTATTTTAGATTTTTTTAATCTTGAAAACGTTTGGAAGATTTTGAATTGCTTTTTGGGGTTTTTTATTAAACATAAATCTTCTCTTCTTGGGGTCCCTGGCACAAAACATTTTCAGATGGGGGTCCGCAGCCAAATGCATATCATTTTGGGGGGTCCTTGGCTTGAAAAAGTTGGAGAAGCACTGCATTAACACACGCCTGCAAATACCCCGAGCCCGCCTAGTCGTGAAGCTAGCTAAATGCTTAACGTACGCTCGGTCGTACCACTGTGTCGTACGCCTAAAAAAAATAGCAGATCTACAAGCTCGCCAAGCGTCGCGGAAGCGACGCTTGGCGAGCTTGTAGATCGGCTATTTTTTCCCCGGCCGCACTCGGCATCATGCACGGCCCTCCTCTATCTACGGAGCCCTTGCACACAAAGACCTAACATGTTAGCCCCGTGGTGGCTAGGCTAACGGTTCAGATCCATTCAGAAGGAAGATTCTACCGACCACTTCTATGTTCTTGAAGCCGGTCAGAACCAGGTTCTTCAGCAGCTCACAGCCGATGCCTCCCGCTCCGACCACCAGCACGCGGCAGGTGGACAGGGAGTCAGCGAGCTCTTTGCGGAGAGAACCCACTAGTTGGACCATGTTGATCGGCTCGAGACAGAATAAGCGGCGCCTGCTGCTGCACGACAACACCGGTTAGCCTAGCAGCTAGCCGCTATAATGCTAATCGGGCGTTGCCAGATTTTGCGAGAGAAATAGGCAACCCTGGTCTATGAAAACAAGCCCAAAAGTCAATGCAACTGCATAGGCTAATTGAAAATCGCGACGCGTTGTGAGCTTGTAGATCTGCTGTTTTCTAAACAAATTTGGAAGAAAATGTGGAATATTTTTGGAAACGTTTTAACAACACAAATCTTGTATGGGAGTCCCTGGCATAAATACATATTTAATCTGGGGGTCCTTGACATGCAAATGTTTGAGAACCACTGGTTTAAACAACATGAAGCAAGCCCAAATAAGCAACTACCCGTATACACTTTAGAAACAAGCCCCAAAAAACTGCAACCCGCAACTACCAATATTTACAAGCAACTTTACAGAAAAACAAGCCCAAAGTCGCTTATAATAAGCGGACATGGCAACGCTGATGCTGGGGGGGAACCAACGAATTGCCCGGCAACGTTACATGTCAAGGTTGGATAGTTGAATAGCGCCACCTATTGGATGGTGGTGGTGGTGCCGGATTGCCGCCACCCAATGAGCTGTTGAGTGAACAGTTGGTTTATATTATATCTTTAAAATAGTCTTTAATCATCACTATCTTGCATTCGCCTGTCTATCTGTCTGTCTGTCTGTCTGTCTGTCTGTCTGTCTGTCTGTCTGTCTGTCTGTCTGTCAGTATGTGTCTACAGCTAATCTTGCAAACAAAAATATATAGCTTATATGCAGCGGCTGGGCATTTTGATGGAGGGAAAAGATGAGGAAAACAAAAATAGGAAGATTACATTAGGCCTACATTACATTACAGTCATTTAGCAGACGCTTTTATCCAAAGCGACTTACAATAAGTGCATTCAACATAGGTAGGGAACAAAACTACTAATCAACACCAGAAGTCTTAAGTGCATTTTCTTCTAAAACAAGCAACCAAGAGTATACCTAGCGCTAAGGTAAAAGTGCAATATATCAGCTACCTACTTTCTTAATAAACAGATGAGACAAATAGCTAAATCAAATGAGAAAGAGCTAAAACAAAGTGTATAGAGTAAACAAGATCCAATAAAACAAGAGTTCGTACAACTAGGTAACAACAAGTACGCAATGCGAAGAGGAAGGGTAGTGTTTCCTGAAGAGGTGGGTTTTCAACCTGCAGCGAAAGATGGACATAGATAAGATAAATGAGAAATTCAGAAGGGCCCATCAGCAGAACTGTCTCAAATCCACACAGCTCACAACACAATGTCTAAGTTCATTCACCCTGAACAGGCTTCTTGAACTCACAACAGTCACCAAGGATAAGTCATGAACTCGTTGAGCTAGCCTAGAGATCAATGAGTTCATGATCTACCCTTGGTGACCCTTGTTGAACTTGATAGCTCAGTTAGGTCTACTACTTGTTTTTGTTTTTTTAAACTTTTGTTTTTTATGGTGATTGGCATTTCGTAATACTAGTACAGGATATTTCATACATATACATTACCAGTACACCTTACATTTTTATACGTACATGACACAATGACATTGACAACAAGGGGTGATGGGTGGGTGAACTGTGGGTGGGTGTGTGGGAGTATGCATTTTAGCTGCGATTGTAAAAATAAGTCTAAAACTAATAATAATAGCAATTATTTAAAATAACATGTAAGGATAAACACTCCCACCATAGTAAGGAACCTAAGAGCAGGTATAACACCGAACACAAGACAAAACAAATACATACAAAAAAAAAAAGATTAAGAATCAAGAAAAAACTAAACAAACAAAAACAAAACCCTGAGATCCAGAAAGGGGGCTGCGGCGACAGTGTACAGTTATGATCAATGTTCAGTGTTTGTTGTTGGCATTGGCATTTCCCCTCAGGTGCTGAACAAAAGGTTGCCATATCAGGTCAAACCTATCGGTTTGATCTAATCTCATGATAGTGAATCCTCTCTACCTCCAGTGTATTTACAAGGTCAGCAAGCCACATTTTGACACTGGGTCCTTCTTTCCCTTTCCACAGCAATAGTATACATTTCTTAGCAGATATAAGGCAAAAGTTGAAAAATCTGTGAGCCATGGTCTACTACTTGTCAAGTGAGAAACAGTAGCTTCACACTCAGTGGGGAATTTGTTCATTTATAACAGGGAGGATGGTCCAATGGGGTCACCCCCCGGCCCCCAGACCACAAACCAACATGTGTAAAATGTTGTACATCTCCCAAAGGACATTGTTGCAACTTGCAAGATTTAACTATAACTGACATTGCTAATTCTACAGTTACATTTTATTAGTTCTTTATTCTTTCCCTACTATATTTGTCTTTTTATAACTGTGTATTAAAGTAATGACATACACATTTACATTGTATGCAGCAGACTGATTTTATTCAGGCAGGGTTTTCTCATGGTTCTCATAATACACTACAAGCAGGGGCCAGGGCTATTTGAAGTTACATGTCCTCTTGGGATTTTGTCATCCTTGAAAAACACAAAACATTGTGCAAAATAGAAAGAAGGACAATATCCTAATATAGCCAGCTACAGTTAGTTAATGTTAGGGGAACTCATATCAGAAAAAAAGCCTACAGGAAAATAATCATGGAAAAATATTTACTCCCCTGAAATAACCAGCAGGGAGTGGGAAAGAAAACATTTGTTTTCTCTGAAAACCATGAGCATAATACAACATTCTGACTTCAGCCTCAATGTGATCTTTCAAACATTGAAACTGATTTCTTATATAGATAGAGTCTAGACATCGCTTCCTTTGTGGTTTCTATCTTTCCTAACGACTATGTAATCTTATAATTTGATTTGTGCATCATTTGTTAGAGCTGTCCAGACATGTTTCAATGAAACTAAATAACCTAACCTTATTTGATTTGGACAGTAATCAAATTTTGTCTATCTTGTGAAAGAGGCTTCTGGTGTAGGTGAATGATGTGCAGACATACCAATTTATCAAGTTTACCAAACATTCTGCAAAATCAGCACATTGTAAATTAGCCTATTGCACTACTTTAGGGTTAAGTTAGTCCTTTTGTAACTTTATCCAGGCTACACAGCATTTAATGAATGCCTTTTCAGTATTACTTTGGATGATTATTTTACCATACCTTATATTATTTGACAATTTGGCCAATATTTGACCAGTATTTATAGTATAGTTTGTTGATTACTTTTGAGGGGGTCGGGACCATAGAGGTATAATATAACGGGTCGGGACCCCCCCTGGTTGAGAACCACTGGTATGGACTACTGTATGGAGTGCCAAACACATGTACTGTGTAGAGGACTGGTACTATCATGCTGGTTCCTTTTTTGTATTTCTTTGACAGATTGACTGATCAGCCGGTTGACACGTTTTGGTTGCATAAACTACTTTTTTACTACTACTATCTTTTACATAAATTTGGACAGATTTGGGGGCCTCTGTCATTTAAATTCCCAGGCTAATTTGTGATCCCAAGCATGTCTAATAAACCCTGATTCTCTTAAGAACTGAAATATAACTGTTGTGACTTTGCTGGCTACAATTGGAATTATAATTGTTGTCATACAGCAGTTAGTCTCTCCTATCTGTTTCATCCCTTGAGGGCTTGTTTCTGTACATAGCAACAAGTGTCAAATGACTGTTTATACAAAATCTAAACGTTCCTTAGTTTATTTGCTAAACACATTCACTGCACATTTTTTGATAAACTGGAAACTGGAATGTTTCTTCTCCAAGTCTTCTTCTTCAGTCTTCTTCACAGTATTGTATGTAAAAATGCATCCTTTCCCTGGCTTGTCAAAGCAAGTGAGGGGCCAATCGAGGGTCTCGTCTCAGCTTCTCGTCTAGAGCCAGGTACTTCTGAGGAGCCGTGTCCTTGTGTCTGCAAAACAGGGCATGCTGAGACTGCTTTGCGTAATAATACATACCTTTAAATTACATTAAATTAAATTAAATTAAAATGATATTAGAAGCAATATTAAGTAAATTATAGCATTTTGTGTGCGTGTGTGTGTGTGTGTGTGTGTGTGTGCGCGCGTGCGTGTGTGTGCGCGCGTGCGTATGTACCTGCTGAGACGTAGCTTGAAGACATGTATTCTGAACATGGCCTCAGAACAGTACTTTAAATAACGATCCTCATCCTCTTTGGTCATGGTCAGCTGGTTCTGCTGGTACCATTGCTGTTTGAGCTGCAGTTCCTGGGTCTCCTAGAGAGAGAATTAAAAGTAATTGTCCTGGAACATAATGCTAAGTCTCACCCCTCTAGTAGTTAAGTTCCCACACTCATTATCTATTATAGAGACACCCCTAACAAAATGTACACAGGTTTTTATATACTATACTATACTGGATTAATAATAGGCTACATTGGATTATATTGTTATACACCAATGGCATGATGAACCTGTACCTTTTCAAAGCGCGCCTGTATGAGGTTTGCATTCTGTATCAGTCTCTGTTTGAGACTGGCCAGACAGTCTAAGCGGAGCTGCACAGCGGTTTGTCGGGTCAGAGTCTCTGGATCACCAAGCTGGGCAAGGAGGGGAGCCAGGATGTCCAGCTCCTTCTCCTTCTGCCGCTCACGCTCTTCTGCAGCCAGTGGCCCCTGAGAGAGAGGGGGGGGGGGGGGCAGAACAGTTACTACACTGTAAAATCCTGAGTGTTCATTTATAAGGTCCTTACTCACCAGGAGTGTGATGAACAAACAATACGAGTATTGTTGATTCCTTTATTCATGGTGAGAAATTGACCACGTTCCGAATAAAACATTGTTTGTTTTATCGCTGCATAATATTTGCGTTCTGTGTGGATATACAGTACTCAAAGTACTAGAAAGGAGTGCTCTTTGGAGCGCAGCTCTCAGCCAGGTGACCTGCCCAGAGCTGTGTAATGTTGCTTTTCCACTGCATAGTATCTAGTGACACCCCTTTTTATCTCGACTGGGCCGGACCAGAACGGCTCGAAGAGGGGATTATGTTTTCACCCCTGTCCGTATGCGTATGTGTGTGCAGTGGTGTTTTGGTCGCTACACGGGACACCATGGCGTTCCACTGGAAATCTTTCAAGCGCACGCGCAAGGTACGGCCAAGTACCCAAATGGCTACTTTGCATTACAGGTTTACTGGTGCATTCCACTGTGTGTGTGTGTGTGTGTGTGTGTCTGTGAGCAGCTAAACTTGGGCACCACTAGACAGATCAGTGTGATTTTTCAAATCAGGCTCATGGTGGCGCTATAACAGGCCAAGCTTGGACTCCTTGGATCATGTAACAGCTCCCCATATAGGCCACAGCCATTTCCGCCCATCTAGATTTGCTGCCATTTTGCCATTGGGTG
>NC_137610.1:36700016-36702516 GCF_963280865.1 Gymnoscopelus braueri | reverse complement strand
CTCTTCGTGTTGAGCATCAGCATCTGAGTGGCTGAGCCATACAGCATAGACTCCCACAAAACTGTGTCTCCCAGGTTATACACCATATTCTACACAAAACACATTATGCAGAGAGAGTATTTTGTAGGTCAGTGGTTCTCAAACCTTTTTATTTCAAGGACCCCCATAACTCTGAGAGCGTACAAATAGTACGCTCTCAGAGTTACAGACCTGTAAGGATCCATTTGGAACCTCCTCAAGGAGGACCTGAGGGTCCCGGTCTGACGATGCATTGTATTGTAATTTTCCCTCTACACCAAATCTATTTGCAGAAAATACCCGATCTACAAGCTCACAATGTGAGCTTGTAGATCTGCTATTTTCACCAAATGTTTGCCTATTTTGACACGTCAGAGTAGGAATGCTAAGGTGGTTAAACCTCTCTATCAAGTTATATACAGTTTCCTTAACCTTATTGACTTCTGATCCAATCTGACTTATATGAATAATGAATAATAACTACCACATAACTTTTTAAAATGTTGCCCCTCTCCTCCAGTTCACATCAGATGTGACTATCACTCTTGTCTACATCAGATGCTTGACGCATAGCACAAGCAGCCCACAAGAGACCAGTCCAAGAGCAGTAGCCTACTCTGACTGGTATTAACACAAAGCATTCATGACTCACACATCCTAATATAACATATTTGGCCAGTTCTCGGCAAATCAGGTCAAAGGAAAAATAAGAACATTCACATTGTATCATGAATGTAAATACGTTTTTGTTGAACACTAGGGATCTGAATAGATCAGACCAACATTTTGCTGTAATGTAGAAAACATACAGCTGTTAATGGTTTGGAAATATACTCTGATGAGGATAATGACATACTTAAAGCCAAGCCATCATCATAGAATTTTCTATAGTTGAAAATCAGTTATTTTCGGCAAAGAACACTTTATAGTTTTCAGACTGAACCCGTTTATTCCCACCTTGCAGCCGTAACGGCAGTCCTGCATGTTGACCCAGTAGTTGTGCTGGTTCCAGATGCTCTCCATGCCGAGAAAGTGCTCGTCGGCTGTGGAGAAGCTCTTCCCAGTTAGTGGGTCAATGAAGAAGTTATCTGGGACATCCCGGCTCCCTGCTAGAACCAGCACCCAGCAGTGGACCCGCAGGCCCAGCAAGTTGTCTGGAGGGGGCCTTTCAAGCTCCTAATGGGAAGGTTTGGGGAAGAAAGGCAGATAGAGGTGAAGGAATGGGAGAAAGGAGGAGAAGAAGTCGAGATAAGGAAGGAAAATGCATCGATGAGTAGCAACTTTTCTGAACTTTGATGTTTTCTTCCTTGTAAGGCAGTTCCCATTTTGCATAGTGCTAAGTATCTATCAATCATATTGTAGGTCATTGTTCTAACTGCAGCAGTGAGACTGTTGTCCCTACACAGAACCTATAGTTTTGACAAAACTATATTTTAACTATACAGCTATATATTATTATGACTTTTAAAATACATAGTAAATTTATATTTTATTTGTTAATTTAACCCTCATGGGTTTATTTGATTTTTATTTTTACAGTGTATACAGTGGCACTATAGCACAATAACATTACCTCCTGTAGTCGTTGAGCATCGTGTTGCTCTTTCAGCATTGCAGCATGGACCTCCTCCTGTTTCTTCTCCTCCTGTCTCCTCTCAAAGCTGCTCCTCAACTCCCTGGGAGGCTTCACACTGTACCTTTTCTCCTGCGCCTTCATGTCTGATATTGTATCCTGCCAACAATTCGCATATATTTTCATGCACATATTCATATTTTAGTCTGCAGGCTAGCTTGAGTATTTGCAGACCTTTGCTACATTGTTTTATCCAGTTCTGAATCTTGGACCCCTAACTTGGACCCCAGGAAGACTAGCGGTCATTTAGGTGGCAGCGGGGATCCTTTTTAATACACAATACACACACACTCACACACACACACACACACACACACACACACACACACACACACACACACACACACACACACACACACACACACACACACACACACACACGCACACACACACACACACACACACACACGCATACATACATACATGCGCGCGCGCACACACACACACACACACACACACACACACACAAACACACACACACACACACACAGTAGTATTACTATGAGACCTTGACATACATTCATTGATAACGCACATAGATAACACACATTCTATGCCATTACACACAAACAACACTGACCGTGATCTCTGTGACCTGAAGGGGGCACTCCTGCATACTCTGGTTGAGCAAGCACATCTCTTTAACCGCATAGCCACTGACACAATAGGCATTGTAGCCAGCACCTAAAAGCAGGCTGCACAGCAGGGTGGAGAAGTCGAAACACGTGCCCCTCTGGCTCCGTAATACCCAGGTAGGGGAGAATAGGTATGTGGGCTTACAGCAAAGAAATACAGTGACACACACACACACACACACACACACACACACACACACACACACACACACAC
>NC_137610.1:36607516-36695016 GCF_963280865.1 Gymnoscopelus braueri | reverse complement strand
AGAACACATAGTGTACAGTCAATATCACCCACAAACAGCAGATTAATCCTGGTCTCTTCTTTTCAATCAATAAATTCAGGTCTAAAAGCTGCCCTGCATTTCCAATCCTCTCCCCATGTCCTTCCTTATCTTCTTAAAATGTCACCTGCTCTTCTAACAAACCATTATGTCATTTGTTAGGAGCTTAGGAGCTTAAAATAATAGCACTCACCAACAACATGAGAAACAACTAGAAAAGTGTGCTCCTCGGAGCACAGGTCTCCGCCAGGCCGGGTTGCCTACCAAGGGCCCGCAAACTTTGGAAGGCAGTCTTAGACACTTCTTGGAATGGGATCTGAAAAATCTAAGGAATACTGTACATCTTGATCACATTACCACAGAGATAATGTGTACCAATTTGGGTGAGGTTTGGACAAAATTGGTAGGAGTAGTCGCAAAAAAATTGTTTTGCAAAAAAAAACACAACATGGCAGAAACTCTTGTCAGGTGGAAATGGGCTTGGTCTATATGGGGAGTTGCATATTGACCCAAGGAATCCCGAATTTTGATTGTATGACCTATGGTTAAAGAGTTATTGGCCAAAACGTGAATCGGCCTGATATAGTACGTGCCACCATGAGGCCAATGTGAAAAATGTATGGTGTCTCAAAGCGCACATCTGCAGACCCAATGTCATTTGACATATTTGTGATACTTATAGGTAGTGGTGTGTTCTAGTTTTTTTTGGAGGGTATGCCATAATTATTCCCTGCACGCGCATGACACGTGCGCGTGTGGTCACCGAATTAAATGGATAGTAGACGGTATACGATGTTTTTCAAATTGTCTGGGACGGTATACTACATAATATAGCATAATGCGGTAGAACTAGGGCTGTCAAACAATACAAATTTTTTATCGCGATTAATCACATGATTTTCATAGTTAATCGCACAATTTATCGCAAATAAGTCATCCATTTTTTATCTGTTCATTATGTACCTTAGAGGGATATTTTTCAAGTATTTTATATTAATACCTTATTAACATGGGACTGGACTAAATGATGGAGACCTCATACAGGATTAAATGATTAAAAATAAAATACAAATAAATTGAGCAGAGGATATTGTAGCCTCCCTGTTACATTCCAATCTACTACTAGCATTTAGCGCGCTTTTGAAAGTAGCTGAATAAATTATGTGGTAAATGTAGTTCCTAATGATTTGTCGGGTAACAACAGCAATTATACTGTACCATTCAATGACCATGGAAATCCACAACACATACCAGCAAAACATAAGGAGCATGCTCAAGGACATAGAGAGCTGTGTCCTAAACTACGGGAAGGCCAAATGGCGAAAATAAATAATTATGCGATTAATTAACATAAGGGTGAGTTCATTGCGATTAATTGAGTTAACTTTGACAGCCCGAGGTAGAACACACCACTGCTTAAAGGACCATCAGTGGTGTGGCATATTTAGCTTATTGACTATGCTCACCATATACAGTTGTACTTGGCATTACTGCCAATAAGGTTCCAGTGCATAGTGTGGTTTATTTGGTCATTGAGGAAATCAGTAGGGTATAGAAATCAACTTGCAGAGATTTGAAATTAGCTTGAGATTGTTAATCCAACTCATTACATTTTATTGCACTTATTCTTAGTCAAAGTTACGTTATCGTTTTAAATCTGTGGAGAAAAGATTGATTTATAAATTAAATTCAAATGACCATGACTTACGGTTAATTGCACAGTATGGTTACTGTAACATTGACTCAATTAGTTCTGTAGCATTTTAATGACTGGACAAAATGTAAAATTGCACCATACTCAAAGATGGATTAAAATATTCAGAATCAGTCAAGGAATTCAAGATCTGGAATAAGTATACATTCTGAAATGGAGAATATGCAGGAAATTAGTTGTCCCCTGTGCTTATTTCCTGAACTTTATCACTACTAATTTCCTTTACTAATATGTCACTCAGAGCTCCCTGTCACCCTGTGTATAAGTACTGTACACTCACCCATTGCTTATAATGTGATCCAGAGAATTGTGCGAGTGCACACAATTAACTGTGCATTTGCATGCATTTGTCTCCAGTGCCAGGGAATCTGGGGAACCGTCTGGAGGCAAAGATAGACAAGCCCACACTGGTCCATTGGATGTGTTACAAGAAAACAGAGCATTGGTTCCCTCTGTGGATTGATCTCAACATGTTCATGCCCATAGGTATAGACTGCTGGATTGACAACATTAGGTAATCTTGGTTGCTTTATTTACACCCCATAATCTAGCCAAAAAGAAGAATTGTTGATCTACAAGCTCACAACATGTCGCATCGCGATGCTTGTGAGCTTGTAGATCTGTTATTACTTGTAGATCTTGTTATACAGTATAAAATACATTTTACCTTCTAATGAGTTAAAGTGATTAAAACAAGTGGACAAACCCTACATCTACAGTATACAGTAATGGACAGCATAGTGGTGAACTGCAATAACCCTGTATCTGCAATGTTGCCTGTTTATTTAGCTGATATTTGACACAGTGACTTTACGCAATAGAAAATGTGTCATGACTTTGGACACAAGCCAAACCATCTATACTACTACAGTTTACTCTAAGCTATTCCGGGGGAAGCTATTACAATGATACATAATCTAATTCATTATCTGATAGAAGAAAATACATGAACCCTTTTCCAATATCCAGAGGTGATATGAATACTTGTTGGCAGGGCCTTAACCTAAATATTTACTTCCATGATTCAGGATTGTTTACAACAGAACGACTCGCCAGGCATCCAACTCCCCAGGTGTGCAGGTGCGGGTCCCAGGATTCGGACAGACCTACCCCATAGAGTTCTTGGACTCTAACAGGCTGGCTGGTGAGATCTGTACTGTACTAAAAGTGTTAAAATCCCTATACTCAGTGACTCAGTGGACATGAACTCTTTTTTTCTCATCCGCAAATAACTCAAAGTCATGTCTTGCAAATGTTTTACAATTGTGCAATAAAGGTGACTGATTATATGTTTTGTGATTTTTTTTGTGATTTGTGTCCCCAGGTTATTTTCACACAATGGTGCAACATATGGTCAACATGGGCTATGTCCGCAATGAGACGGTCCGAGGAGCACCCTATGACTGGAGAGTGGCTCCTAGTAAGTGCATGTGCACACACAAACACAATCATATTCTGATTATTGATTAATGGGGCGTTCTACATACTGAAACACACAGCCAACAATAATAATTTATTTATTATTTAAAAAAAACTACACGGAAAGAATATTAAAAACAAAAGTGCAACGGCGGTACAATAAATATAATGTGTGTCCACAGTGTTAGTGCACAGTGCCTGCGCGTGTATGTGCATGTCTGTGTGTGTGCATGCATGCATGCACTGTTCAACATTCTGACAATTTGTGTGAGAGAGACAATTGTGATGTTTTCCAGGTGGCATGAGTGAAAATACTGTTTGAACCTGGATGACTGTTGTACTTGATGATGCCCAGAGCATTCCTTATGCAGCAGGCAATGTAAATGTCAGTGCCAACAATCTTCAATTATGCTGCCCTCACAAATTTTGCTGCAGTTTGCCCTTGGGCAAACCCAAGGGCAGTCAAGTTGCCAAACCAGACTCTCAGGATACTGTCAATGGTGCATTGATAAAATTAATCAACACGGTTTTGGTTATTTTGAGACACCTCAATACAGTCTGTGTTGTGCTTTCCTGGGGATGCTCCTGGTGTATGGTGACTATCGAAACAAACTTATGTAGTCAACGATAGGCTAAATCTGGGAAACGTTTTCCTGCCAGGCGTGCTGCTTGTCAATAAATCACTGTTCCAGGATACTGCGATTTGTTTATTTTATTAAAGTTAAAAACAGTTCATAACAATGTGAATCGTTGCGTTTGTGGTCAGCAAAGTTGGACTTCCCCCATTCACCCCCTCTCCATTTCATTCATAAAACCCGGAGATGAACCGCTGACTTTACTACCAGTTAACCAGTTAAGCTGTCTATACCTGTCACCAACACCTGGTATAACAAACTGTGAAGGACTTCATGATATACTGTATTTACCCACAGATGGTCCTATGCCATGTCTCTCTATTCATCACCACACATGCTCTAGGATCATTCCTATCTAAGCCATCTTAATGCCCTTCTTCCATAGTCTGTTAAACTGCACACACAGTCAAATCCCCAATGTTCATTCGATTCTGAGTGGGAAAATTAACCCAAGGTCTGTTCTAGTTTCTCTCTAACTGCTCTCCCCATCCCATCTATCTCCGTCCCCTCTACAGATGATAATACAGAGTATCTCTCCAGGCTAAAGGACCTGGTGGAGGAGATGTATGAGAAATACCAGCAGCCTTTGTACCTGTTTGGCCACAGCATGGGCTGTCACTATGTCCTTTACTTCCTCAACCACCAGCCACAGACATGGAAGGACAAATACATCAAAGGGTTCATCTCCCTGGGAGCCCCCTGGGGAGGTGCCATCAAAACACTCAGGGTCATGGCCTCAGGTAAATACAGGAAAGGGTAATGATGCAGTAGAATAGAATTTAAATCACACTGTTACATATGTTTTTAGTTGACCGATTAGGATATGAAACATTTTAGGGGAACTTACATGCACCACCTGATTTGCCTAAATCATTTCCAATTGTTCACTCTATCATCCCACTTTCTATTACAACGAGTGCTATATTGGTAGTTGCTACATTGCAGGTGAAAACTGCAATGTAGAGACTACTTTTCACTACTTTTCACTTTTTCTAACTTTTCATCAAAGTTGTGCAATGTAATTGCAATACAATTAATTATTTTGTATTTGGTATGTATTCTGTGTTGGCTTTTGCAGGTGAAAACGATGGTATCCCAATGATCTCAAACATCAAGATCCGTGAAGAGCAGAGAATGGCGACAACTAATCCCTGGATGCTGCCATTTGAAGGGGCATGGCCTACGGACCACACCTTCATTTCCACACCAACCTTCAACTACACCCACCAGGACTACCATCGCTTCTTCAGTGACATTGACTTTGAGGATGGCTGGTACTACACCAAACTAATGAGTTCAACTTTGTTTCAACTTAAGCGATCATTCCTCATTGGCTTTATGCCCTGCATAGAATCAGTTTTCACCTCTTAAACCTTATATACTTCATTGACTGGGGTCCCCCAAGGGTCTATACTTGCTCCCCTCCCTTTTTCCCTCTACACACCATCTGTTTGCTGAAAGTAGCCAGTCTGCAAGCTCACAGTGCGTTATAAATATATTTGTGCAGAATATTCACCTATTATGACATGCCCAGAATATCTCAGACTGTAATGAAGCAGACAAATCGGATGACAAAGCAGACCTGTGTCAATAAGAGATTTGCTGTCATAATTGAGCAACTTGACATGTAAAAGACAAACTTCTTCCCCAGGCGATCAGTGTGTAGCCTCTCTAATAACTTAAACAGTGTCATTTTCTTCCCAGCAGTTTTATTTTCACCATTCTAGAAAAATATCAAAATGTTACTTGTGCAGGTGTGCATAAGTGCACTACATTTAGCTGATTTCTGACTTTGTTATCATTCGTCCCTTAATCCATTTTAATGTGACACCCGCAGGTACATGTGGGACGACACCAAGAACCTGACCGGTGATCTACATCCCCCAGGTGTTGAGGTGTGGTGTATGTACGGCGTGGGACTGTCGACCCCAATAACTTATGTTTATGACAAGGAGTTTCCTAATGCGGACCCGGTGGACATTATATATGGAGACGGAGATGACACGGTCGACTCCCGGAGTATGAGTCTGTGTAAGCGCTGGGCGGGGAAGCAGGAGAAGCCTGTCCATGTCACAGAGTTCAGAGGGATGGCCCACCTGGACATTGTATTCAGCCACAAGGTGCTCAACCTAATCCAGAACATCATGGAGGGCAATCCAGACACCCCTGAAGAAGTTGATTGCAGAGCTGGGAGATAGACGATTTTGAAAACCAAGCCACACCAAACGAACTGCATCTAACCCTGACCCCTTGGGCCGATAAAATTGCCTTTTAAATCTAAGTCTGCCTAATGACTTTAAATATAGTGAGTCTGTTTTCACTGGCCTGACTTATCAAGTATCACCTGTATTTTGTAGTTCAACAGGGGGTCCGGGACCCCTAGGGGGTCTTCAGAGTTACTACAGGGGGGCCGCCAAATCTTTTTACATTAACCACTTCAACCCTAGCAGCATCCCTATTCTGCGGAACATTAGGCGAAGATAGCCAATCACAAGTTCGTTGTGAGCTTGTAGATCGGCTATTTTCGGCAAAGAGGTTTTGTGTAGAGACAAAGGTTTACCAAGGATTGAGGGTTTAAGTGGTTAAATGTATGAAATAAACAAAAAAACTATTTACACAACACTGATGATAGTCAATGGAGCTATATCTATGGAAAGGTTTAATCTGCAACACAATTTTATACAATATGTAGTGGGGGTCCGCTTCATCGCTGTCTCAGCTAAGCGGTCCTTGGCCTGGAAAACATTGAAGACCCCTGTTGTAGTTATTACAGTCTATTTAGTAGTAGGCTATGTACTTTTGATAATAATAATAAGTATTTATGTGACTAAATCAAATAATTAGTGACAAATCCAGATAATGTGAATTTGTTCATAGGGAAAGCTGCATTACTGTAGGATGACTTAAGTACTTCAGTGTTTACAACTTGTTCTGCGCCAATAACATCATCCACCCTCTCCCTTGTCATAATAACCCATAACTACCAGTATCCCCAGAATGGCTGTGATATTTTATGAAATGTATGTCATATCACAGCCATTCTAGGGCTAACCAGTAACAGCAAGCGCCACAAGCAGTGTGCCTTTTACACTTCACCCAAAAGGATGATGATGATGTGTAGATCATGTGATGTTAATGTTTTATACTGCTGTCATATGGAATTTGTGTTGCATATGTTCCCGTGAATTAAAGTAACCTTTATAAAACCACTAGTGTTAATGATTGTAGCTTTGTTTTGGCTTCCTGCTGAATTTCTTCTTGTCTATATTGACGGATACAGGATCGGTGGGCACTAGGGACATCTGGGCACATTGATGTAAAATTGGCTATTTTGGCCAAAATGTAAAAAAATCTAATATTTGAAAAATGGTCTTAAGTAATGTAAAGTATACATGATGTGAACATGCACGGTACATCATTATCAGACTTTATCCTTCAACTTCTTGTTTATGTCCCCAAAATTACTGGATATACAGGTTTTATAGAAATATTAGAGTCTAATATTTATTAAAATATTTGGAAAAAAAAGTATTCGTCTAATAATTAGACGAATAAATAATTGTCCTATTTTTTTTTTACATTTTGGAAAAAATATCCAATTTAACACTGAAGTGCCCACTCTTCCTTGGTGCCCACCTATCCTGAGGCTGTTACCATAATTACTCTATCTGATTCTGAGGTCGACTACTTCTGACTTGATTGGGAAACAGACTAGTGACGCTCGAGCGATGACTCTGTAATCGGTTGTACCTTGTGACTGTCTGACGATCATCGTCAACAAACGAATGCTGCTTCTGTTTTTTACGCTTCGATACGGAGCGACTGTTTTGTGAGGCAATCACAACCCAGTAGCCACATTAGTTGCCTCACTGCAGACGCCACGCAGCAAACACGAGCATGTCGCTATGAGTGAAGCCAGGGAACCATGGCGATCAGTTGCCACAGGATGATAACCCTCTCTTCGCTGCTCGCAGTCGGGTTGTTGTTGTCGGCGGCGGCTATAAGGAGCAACGCAAAACCGCTAGAAACATGCAAGACCTGTCAGACCGAAAGACCTCCCGTGGTCCTCAGTAAGTGCATTCGTTGTCTTTGGCGTTATATTATAGGTGATCGAACGTACTATTTTCAGCCTGGGATTCTCTTGCTAGTGGTTGTGTACATGTCTGAGCCTCATCCCCAACTAGAGAATGTCGTTACTTCGTTATTAGCCACCCTGATATCAGCCAGTGTATTGGTCCAACAAGTAGTAGGCTACTAATGTAGCAGAACGGTAACGTTAACTGAGTGGTTACAGATAAAAGCAAGAGAGACTATCCGACTGTTTATTTAATAACTTATTTGTTAACATGATCTGTTCAATGTTGCTGAGCAGCAGCACTCAGGAAGAATACCAAAACGCTCGCCCCAAAACACACTTGCCCCGGGGCAAATCCGGCGGTATTCACCTGGTATTCCTAAACGTAAACCTCCAGTAAACAATGCCTAAACCTAACCTAACCTTGTTCATAAATGTAACCTCAGTAAAACTATGCCCAAATCTAACCTTACTCATAAAAACTAGCTCCGACGGAACCTCTCCCTCCGCTGTGTAGCTCCGAGATGAGGTTCCTCGTTTATCTCTGCCGTTTGAGCAGGACATTGTCGCACATTATCCACTTTACATGTTTCTTACCCCTTTCTGCACATCGTATCCAAAAAGTTAAGCATTTCCGCCATTCTCTCAGATGTTTTAATTTTCAACGCACCATAAAAGCTTTCCAACGAGTTGAAGAAAGTATTTAATTTGCCTCTGTCCTCATCCGGTTACATGTTTTTAAGACATTGCGCAAGAGTTGCGCCCGTAGAGATAACATTACTGATTCCCCTACTGGTCAAATGTTGAATTGCATCTTCTAATGCAAAATATTATGGAACCGGCTGAGGACCGAGGCAAATTAAATACTTTCTTCAACTCGTTGGAAAGCTTTTATGGTGCGTTAAAACATAAAACATCTGAGAGAATGGCGGAAATGCTTTACTTTTTGGATACGATGTGCAGAAAGGGGTAAGAAACATGTAAAGTGGAAAATGTGCGACAATGTCCTGCTCAAACGGCAGAGATAAACGAGGAACCTCATCTCGGAGCTACACAGCGGAGGGAGAGGTTCCGTAGGGGCTATGTCATACCATGACCGTGGCTCGTGGGTAAGCACTTTATATTTGAAATCTGAACGATTATGTACATGTGAGAGTTGTAAATGTAAAAAAACTGAACACCACTCTAAACCAGGAACTTTTGGTTCCATGACGCGTGTGACAGTGCGTCATGTATAAATGGTGCCAAAACCTAAGCTTAACCTCAGTAAAACAGTGCCTAACCCTAAACTTATGTCTAACCTTATCCTCAGTAAAACAAATACAAGAACCGCTTGTCCGCGAAAACAATGGGGGCGAGCGTGTTTTGGGGCGAGTTCTCCGGTTACCCTCGGGAATAGTCATGGATGGTCATATGACTTATACGGGGTTAGCAGTGATCTCGTTATATTCTTCTCTAGGATAATGTCCTTTTTCCGACAAAGCTTATGTTCAATTTGCTAACGTCTTAACCTAATCTACCCTTAACCCAACGCTACCTTTATCTAATGTCAATATGCCATTATGTGTTATTTCTCCACTCTTTCAACAGAAGGGCCTTTGTTTGCAGTAACCTTATCTTGTTGTTACAAATCCTGTCAGTTTTTGTATTCATGACTGTGTGATATGGAGGCTGTGTATTTGACCCATGCTGGATGTGGCATCCATGTTGGTGTAACAGATGTGCCTAATTAGTAATTACTATAATATTACTATGCTATGTGTACACGTGTATATTACTACAAATGTACACATTATGAAACATCATATTATCTTAAAAAGAACAAAAACGATAATAATGTAGCCAACCGTCTCAACCATTCTATCCACTCTGCTCTTATTTATAGTTCCAGGGGACCTGGGGAACCAGCTGGAAGCAAAGCTGGATAAGCCCAGTGTGGTCCACTACATCTGCTACAAGAAGACCGACACCTTCTTCACTCTTTGGCTCAATCTGGAGCTGCTAGTCCCTGTAGCTATAGACTGCTGGATAGACAACATGAGGTATCCTGTGTACATTATATGTGTGTCTGCATTCCTTACTTTCTGTATATAGTCCAGTTATGTGGGTGGTTGTCTGTCTTTTCTACTTTTACATCCCCTGGGAGATGGATTGCTGAGGTGGAGCGCAACACCTACCATCAGCTCCCAGTATTTACCGCACGACTTGCCGCACCTAAGCCGTGCTACTTATACACTGAGTCGAACCCATGAGTCATAAGTTGAGAGCTCCATGCATCGACTGAGCTACCCGGACACTAAGCTTTAATAAAACAGACAATCCAGACAACTGTACCAGAAGTGTGTATGCGCTATATAAATGCACCATTTTATTACATATCACATGGTGAAATGCTTTAAAATCTCAGTATATCTGGGAAATGCTCATGTCATTTGCAGCATTTTCTTCATGAATTTGTCTTAGCTTGTGTGGGACGGTTGGGGTGTTGTAAAAGTGCGCAACCAGTTAGTGCGCTGCCACTGAGCATCAAGTATCACAATATCAATTATCACAATAGTTATGACCAGATACCTGGACAACAATATCGTTACGATGCTGTGGGAATGACTACTGATGCTTTCACAAAATATTTACACAATGAGGTTTTGATAAATAATCATCAGTAATGCATAATATAATAACTAATGTAAGTGGGTTAAGGCAAATAATAGAACAGCTAGAAAAGTCACGTAAGTTCACAAGATTACATTACTTTTGTAATGTAGCCTGGTACGACAGAGCAGATGGATGTATATAATCTATTATAACAATGTATCGATGTTGATAAATAACAGATTTTCAAAAATACCAACAACAAATGAAATCTACAAAAACGCCTTTAAATTCCCTGATTAATTGAAAAAGTAATTGATAGAATAAAAAACTAAGAAGATAATTGATAGTTGCAGCACTAATGGATATGGATATATGACCCTGCTGACCAACAGTGTATGAGAGTTATCAGTCTACACTGAATAAACTAACCTTTGAACAAAACAAAAAAATCCATGTGAACAACATGCATATATAGGGAGATAAAGAGAGGTAGTTGGGTTGAGAAGGACAATTCTTTTGATGGCTATCTTAAGCAAATAATGGTCAAGATGATCACAGGTCATGTAAGTAAGTAAGTAAGTAGGTTGGAGTCACTTATGGTCGGTATTTATTATTATTTATTTATTTACCTTTATTTAACCAGTGAAAACCACATTGAGACTAGAGTCTCTTTTACGAGTGTGAACTGGCCAAGAGGCATATATGTTACACAGCTTTGCCAGTAACAACAATGACAGACATATAACATCCGTAACAAAATACTCAAATTCTACAATATTAACATGAAGTACAGACTCAAAAAGGTGAAGATACTGATCAAATGATAGTTCCTCTTTAGGCACAATAACAACTAATGTTACAGTTCTTTATATAGTATGTCAAATTTCCCATTGTCACATTTCCTACATTGTTTTGTTTGCAGATACTATGTCTAAATAAGCTTGTGTCCTAATTTCTGGTAAGAGTTTGCTGTAACTTTGTGGTAAGAACTAAATGTGTATTACAGTTGCTTGCCACATTCAGTTCCTCCACAGATGCATACAGCTGTAATTGTAAAGCCTAAACCTGTTATCTGCCATTTCCTGTTTGTGCATGCCTACACATTTTTTGATTTAATGCTTTTTTTTGTTGACAGATTGAATACTTTATTAGTCTGAAATGTAAACAGCACATGGTATACAGTAAGACATAAGGCTAAAAGGATAATACAATTGTTGTCCTATGTATTCAATTCATCAACATGTATTTCTTCAATTGCTGTTGCTATATAGCAGAGTAATTGCCATTGAGACATCATCAACACCAAGTTTCAATTGCTGTTGCTGTATAGTAGTATAGTATTAATTGTTTCCAGTCGTTATGACTGTTTTGTTAAAGATTCTTAGAACAGCTGCGTAGATCTAATATAGGGCAGGAGGTAACATGACATGACCTGTAGTAAACTTCAACCTTTTACCTAGAAGTCAGGCTAGAGTATGAAGAATCAGCCTTGACCATAGATCACAGAATGTTTTTCTGTTTTTTGTCACATTACAGTTTCTCGCGTGTGTGCGCGCGCGCGTGTGTGTGTGTGTGTGTGTGTGTGTGTGTGTGTGTGTGTGTGTGTGTGTGTGTGTGTGTGTGTGTGTGTGTGTGTGTGTGTGTGTGTGTGTGTGTGTGTGTGTGTGTGTGTGTGTGTGTGTGCGCGCGCGCGCGATGCAATGCATACAACTGCATACCACTTCCAGGTATATTATACCTAGAAGTGGGGCTGGGTTTTAAGTATCAGCCTTGACCATAGGTCACAGAATGTTCTTTTCTGTTTTTCACCTGTTTTGTGTGTGTGTGTGTGTGCGTGCGCGTGTGCGTGTCTTAGTAACTCTTATACCAGTTAGTTCTGACCTTGCATTGTGATTGACTGAAAAGTCATATTCTATTAAAGGTAACTCCGCACCAAACAGACTCGTCCAGACTATTGCAGACTACTCCAGACTGCAACAGACTGGTATTCGGTTGGCAAAAGTTGGCATTTAAGTCTGTCAGCCGACTGGCCATTCATGTGCTAATTTGACTTTTAGCCTGCCAGCGTTGCCAGGTCTGCTTATTATAAGCGACTTTGGGCTTGTTTCCCTGCAAAGCCACTTATGTTCCCAGCGTTTTTTCTTCACTGACGTGCAGTGGTGTATTCTTTATTCTTCTTTATTCTTTATTAATTATTAGGATCCCCATTAGCTTCCACAAAGTGGTCGCTAGTCTAAGTAGTGTAAGTAACTAGTACATTTACTCAAGTACTGTACTTAAGTACAATTTTGAGGTACTTTTACTTTACTGGAGTATTTCCAATTGTCTATACTTGTACTCCACAACAATTATTTGAAATGTTTAGTTACTAGTTACTTTGCAGATATAAATCATTATGAAACATACATTAACCTCTTTTGCCCTATTTTATACCTATAAGCTATTTGAAAATAGCAGATCTACAAGCTCACAACGTGTTGCGATGCACGCGTTCTGAGCTTGTAGATCTGCTATTTTCAAACATTTTGGTACTTTTACTTTTGGTACTTTAAGTACATTTTTATACCAATACTTTAGTACTTTTACTCAAGTAAATGTTGAATTCTGGACCTTTACTTGTAACAGACTCAGAGTACATCTATTGCATTCAAGCCTGGAATTTCGTCATTTTAGGGGCAAGGCCACTTGGCCTTTGGTGTTGTAATTTTTTGGAGGGCACAAAGGCCCTGCCCGGTCTTCCTGCCAGGGCAGGAAGGCCATCCAAAAAAATAATAATGATTTTTAAGTCCAAAAATGATTTTTAAGTCCACGGAAATAATGCATTTAACTTGAAGGTTAAGGATCATTGTATTTTAATATATTATAAGAATAGTATAACTATCTGTGAAATATAACCCGTTTATTTCACAAAATAATGTGTTGGCAAATGACCAATATTTAGTTATATAGGTCTCAATATGTCACATTCAGCCCTGGACTTCACTGACTGAAGTAGGGGTCACATTAATCACATTAGATTCACATAATGTATTTTACCCACAATTAATTTTCATTCAAATGAAATGTTAATGAACTTGCACTAATAATGACTTTAGTTGATTTTTCACTCTTTAAAATATAGTATTTCTTAATTATTAATAATTACAGCTTCTTTTTTTTTCACGATTTTTTATTGTTTTTAAATAATAATAAAAAAGGAACATACAAGATTTCCACCCGACAGCCATAATATATAGCCAATATATGGTTCTGTATCAGTATATGAGTCCGTTTTTTTTTTTTATTAGTTACTTTGCAGATATAAATTATTACATTATAAAACATACAGTAACCACTTTAGCTCTATTTTATACCTAGGCTATTTGAAAATAGCCGATCTACAAGCTCACAACACGTCGCGAAGCGACGCGTTGTGAGCTTGTAGATCTGCTATTTTCAAACATTTGAGTACTTTTACTTTTGGTACTTTAAGTACATTTTGATACCAATACTTTTGTACTTTTACTCAAGTACTTCTACATTGCAGTATTGATACTTTTACTTAAGTAAAACATTTGAGTACTTTTTCCACCACTGCGCTCCACACAGCAGCAGCAGGTGAAAGCAATTCACTTAAACGAGGGTTGTGTTGCGCACCAAAACTGCGCGAAAGTAGGTCAAATCAATCAATCTCTCTCTCTCTCTGGGAGCAACAACGAGAAACAGTGAATGTAGGTTTTCATAGACATGGTCGCTTGTTTCTCTCACATAATCTGGCAACACCGACAGCCCTTTGTTGTCACTGCCACTGCTCTGCCAGTCGGCTAAAAAGCTGAACATGTTCGGTCGGCTCTGGGTCGGCCGAAAAGGTCCCGACGGACCCCTAACCGACTGGCCGACGGACCCCTAACCGACTGGCCGACGCTTCCCGAAGCCAAATCGGCCCAAAGTCGGGCCGATTTGGATTGGTCTGGAGCCAGCTTAAGATAACAACACTCAGACAGACTGCAACTCTATAAATGTGTCACTTCACCTTATTTATCTTTTTGTACCTGTAACCTAATGACCGCCAACTGTCGGAAACAATGCAACGTTAACCAGCATCAGGAACTGGTCTTCTTTGTGGAACAAACTTCTAACTACACGCTTTTTACATCCACTATTGATTATAAAACTGCCATAATTGCAGTAATACATTTTAGGTTGTGCTATACCTTGAAATATTGACATTGGCCTCGTGCCTATGACTTCAACACACCAGTGCCAGTAGCTCATGGTATAGCACTTAACTAACATAACTCTCTCTTGTGTATTATATATTGCTGCTTAAACATATAAATTAATTGTGGATATGTGCAAATAATCAGTCCAAATCAAATAATGGTGTAAGCTGTCACAATTAAAAGCTGTGAAATCATCTGCATTATTTATATGCTTTTCTACACTTTCTACACACAAAGAAATGTATATGAATAAATTAAATCCAAGTTTGTGGTTGTGTGTGTGTGTGTGTTTGAATGCAGACTGAATTACAACAGGACCACCCATACCAGCACTTCCCCACCAGGTGTGGAGATCCGTGTGCCAGGGTTTGGACAGACGTATCCACTGGAGTACTTGGACCCTAGCAAACACAGCGTGGGTTAGTTTGAGACCAAAAGCCTTTCTCTCACAATATCTCATTCTCATCACACAAACAGTGTGGCAGAGCCAGAATGTAAAAAAAGTACAAAAATTGTTACAGATTATATTTGTACGTCAATGTTTATTGGCCAAAGGATTAAGTTCTGATATACTGTGTGTGTGTGTGTGTGTGTGTTCTAGGCATGTATTTCTTTACTATTGTACAGGCACTGGTGGAGTGGGGCTACACCAGAGATGATGACGTTAGAGGTGCTCCCTATGACTGGAGAAAAGCCCCTAGTAAGCGCACACACCTCTTTTTTTTCCATGTCCATCTACAGTATGTATCCTGAAAATGTCTCTGTAGCGTGATCTTAATGTTCTCTCTCTGTCACTCTCCAAGATGAGAATAAAGAGTATTTTCTGGCGCTGCAGAAGATGATTGAGGACATGGCGGAAAAGGCTGGTGGTCCTGTGGTGCTTGTTGCCCACAGCATGGGCAACATGTATACCCTGTACTTTCTCAACCATCAACCCCAAGTCTGGAAGGATAGATACATCAAGGCCTTCATCTGTCTGGGACCACCCTGGGCTGGAGTGTCCAAGACCCTCCGTGTAGTTGCCTCTGGTAAGAGACAGACTGTAATTTTATTCTTATCCAAATTATTTTCCAGTACCAAGCGTACATGCATTTCTAATATTCATTAGAAGTTACTTGAATTTCTCATTTTAAATCTCCAATCACATCTCCTTATTAGGTGACAGTAACCGTATCCCTGTGATCAGCCCATTAAAGATCCGTTCCCAGCAGCGTACTGCTGTCTCCACCATCTGGCTTTTCCCTTATGCCCACACCTGGCCCAAAGATCAGGTTAGTGTTTCTTTCCCTCCTTCCTTCTGCTCACTGACAATTTTAACTGATTGATAAAATGTAAAATTCAGCAATAAAACAAAAAGGACAACCATTCAAGGGCTGCTTATTGCAAACACATGATGATCAGTAATGATAATGGTGCTTACACACCATTCGCAAACAATGTTCCTGTTTTCAGTTGACGTGACAGCTTCTCTCTCTGCAGCTGTGAATCTATCTCTTTTTTCCAAAGCATCTGGATGAGTGAAATGCAATTGCAAAACAAAAAATAACGTGTCTCCCAACGAAACAACCTCCAGGTCCTGGTGCAGACACCCAGCGCCAACTACACCGCGCTGGACTACAAACGTTTTTTCACTGACGTAGGCTTTGAGGACGGCTGGCTGATGCGGCAGGATACCGAGCCGCTGGTGGCTGACCTCAACCCTCCCGGCGTGGCCGTTCACTGCTTGTATGGCAGTGGCATCCCTACCGCTGAGACCTTCCAGTATTCTGAAAAGTTCCCTGATGTGGAGCCCACTGTGGTGAATGGGGACGGGGATGGAACGGTTAACCTGCGGAGCGCCACCCAGTGCCGACGGTGGGTAGGGCGGCAGAAACAGCCAGTGACACTTCTGGAACTGCCAGGCAACGAACATGTAAACATGCTGCTGAACGTCACAACTGTGGCTTATATCAAGACTGTACTTTTCTCCCCTTGATGCTGGTGGACTTGAGTCAAGTGACTGACGGATTGGAAGACATGCTCTCTCTCTCTCTCGCTCTTTCACATACACATATACAGTAGAGAGTCATATGAAGCCAATCATATGACACCTATATGGGGACCTGGAAGGGCAGCTTATCAGATTTTTGGCTTAATGCTATCTTTCTATTTAGAGGACATGTGATCTTTACTGCGCTAGCCTCAGTAAAACAATTTTTGCAATTGTCAATTGTTATGTCAGATTTTCACATGTCCTCCTCACAGAAGAATGATGGGATTCAGGTTAAACATACGCAAAGTTGCCCTTTAACTGCTACAGTATACTGTTCAATGGTATGCCACACACTGATCAGGAAAATGTATTTTACTATTTATATATTGTCTTTTAATTTAAACTTTATAGCCCTAATGACACAAGTCATTGTCAAATTGTTTTACACAACAATTGCATTTTTATATTGGTGTGATTTTTAAGATAATCCCAGATTTTATCTTATAGATCCTGATATGGAATGATACAGAATATATATTTAAGGATGTATGATAGCAAAAACCATAGTGCCATGCATCAATAAGAAAGTTTTGTTTTTTATTTGTTTGTATTTACATGAAGGACTTGTTATGCTTTAGTCAAAGCACATCTTTCTACTATGTTCAATACAATAGTCAACACTTAGCGGGCATGTGGAATTTGAAAATCTATGTTACCAGAAAAAAATGTTTAATTGTTAAATTCCTTTATATCACTTTATTATAGACAGTGTTCTTTTGTCAATTTTGTTTTGCATTGAGCCAATTTGGGATACAGGTCTGTGATTCTTTTTTTCAATGTTGAGTTGGATTACTGAAGGATTTGACCAAATGGTCAAATAACCAGCTCAGTGGCCTAGCATTTTAGAGTGTCCGCCTCTTTTGGGAGGTGGGGGTTCGATCCCCCGCCGGGTCATACCAAAGACTAAAAATGGGACCCAATGCCTCAAGCTGCCTCACTCTACAGAAACAGGAGATAGGCTCCTGCCCTATGGCTCGGCAAGGCTTACTTTATGATCAAATAGTTATTTACTTTCAAGTTATTTTCATGAGACATTTTTATACTTTATTTCTTAGATAGGAGAGTGTAGAGAGACACAAAACCAAGGACAGAGAGATGTGAGACAAGACCTGGTCAGATTTGAACCCGGGTCTTCGCAGTCCACAAGGAACACTGGTCTGTTCACCAACGAGCTGAGCTACCAGGCACGCCAAATATAGTTCGTAGTTGACTACTTCATGCCATAAATATATAAAATTACTCTATTAATGTGTATTAACCTCAAAAAGTAGTTTGACATTCACATACATTTTTGCCACTTAAATCACAAGGTAAACGAAAGAGGGGACTTTCCTTATTCATTTAAAGCAGTTCTCTTTCATAGGATTCATTTTATTTCTCACTATATGGAATACATAGATCAATTAAACATAATGAAGATTATCCTCATGCATCCTAGTGTTCATTACAGAAGACTCGCCTAGTCTTTCTTTAACACATTACCCAGTAACAATAACTCCATTGTGTAGGCACTACTTACATATTTGTGTTTTAACTCATCTTGCCCACCCCAGGACTTGTGGAACGTGTTCAACTATTTTGTCAAGGTATGGTTTTAACTAAAAGATATTTCCTGGACCTGTGTCAGTGCTGTCAGATTGTGCTGTGCCATTATGTCCTTAGTAGGCCAGACCAAGGTCATCTACTAGATATCACTATTGCTGAGAACTATCATGAGCTATGTGTTGTGCACATGTGCTGCCTTCTATTAAGTCTGAAAATAATATTGTACAAACACCATCTGCTTTCTGTATCTAAAGGGGATGATTTGAATGGGGTGCATTTACCCATTTGAACACAAATTATTAAATGCATCCCGCTGGTTAATTATAGATTTTAGGAAGTTTAAGATGGCGTGACATGACTTTGGACTGGAAACCTTTGAGTAAATCCTGACTGTTATCATAACTTCTCTGTCATCCACTAGTGCTGCTCAGACATAGTCTGGTGTAATTGTGTCGGTTGTAAGGCTTGTAAAGGTTTAAATGCAACTATTCTGAAGTCAAAATATAGCCTGTACAGGTTCTATACAAGAAAGTAACAAGTATATCATTTTAAAAATAGATATATATATACTGTATATGTCGAAAAAACATTTGGAAACGTAATAAAACATCCATATCCAACTTCGAAATGTTAATGATTTAAACTTGATTGTCTTTGGCTGTTGCACATCAAAGATGCATGAGGAGAAGAAGCATTATAAGAGGTTCCTGCATAACCTGTTATAAGAGGGGAATATGAGAATGGATGAGTTCTGTTTCTACAAGGTCTTAATGTTACTTGTGTTAATTATAGATTAGATTTTTTTTAGGACACAAAATGATTTCCAGGGATATGTTCCATTATAAAAAAAGATTCAAATTTTTGCCCTGATCACAATTCTGGCTTCTGGTTCTACAAGGCGGGTTCTAAAGGGAGTTGCTCAGAGGAAAGCTGAAAGTCTTGTTTCCCGCTCTGCAGCGCAGCTCCTGACAGTCCAACCTCAGTAGGAAGGGTCCTTCCTCGTGGTCATCAACTAACGTCTGAATAGAAAAAAGAAACGTGTCGTTACCGACAATAAATCTGTAAACTGTAAACTGTATTTATGTACAGTATACTAGGTTGTGCAGATGTGTGTATAATGTAGCTTGTTTTGATTGAGGTTAAGACAAGCCAGGATGTGCTCTACTTAAGAACAAGTAAACACTGAAGAAAACAAGGATGGGGTCAAATTTATTTATGATTATAAACATTTTGATTTCAATGGTTAGTGTAATGATCATCAGGCTGTTTTCCACATTATGCAGGAAGGAACATGGATTATATCATAATTTTCTTTGACATGACAGGATGACCATGTCCAAGACAATGAGGTCTAGAGAACCTGAGACAAGACTGAGATAAGGGCAGAAACCTGCTTCTAGCCCATTACTATTACTGTAATTTTAGGACTGTCGGTTTAGGAAGAAAGATGTAATGGTACTGAGGTCAGTTGTTTGCCATTCATCACTACAGCAGGTCCAGACTAGATCCAGGTGAGCATATTAATTAGAAAGACAACTAAGAGGTCACAGTACCTGCAGTTCTTGCAGACACTCTTTAATCTGCTCTGTCAAGTCTCCAACACACCAGGCCAGACTCACATGGAAAGAAGGATTCTAAGAGAAAGGGAGGGAAAGAAAGTAGGGCACCTTTAAGAATTTGGTTGCAAAAAATAATCAGATTATTGTAGTCTATTAGTCTATTGGCTAGTCCGCACATTGGATTGAATCACATCACAGATTATATCAATATGCTCAAGGTTTAAGGTTCAAGGTTGTGCTTTATGGTTACATCTTGTGTACAGGTACATAAGAGTAAAAAGATCAAAAAAAGAAAGAGAGAGTGCAAAAAAGTATTAGTATTATCTTGTATTATTTGACAGAACTTATCACTTTTAGCTAGCTGTGATTACCTACTTTTTCGAACAAAACATTTTTAATATTGGTGTGAATGTCTAGGAGACAAAATTACATCAATTATTCAGATGCTTCACTTACTATAACGGGTAACACAATTGTTAAGCCTGGTTGAGATGAGGTGATCAGTTACCTTGTAAAAGGTGTCCAGGCGGAACTCTTTCATAGTTATGTCCACCACTCTGACCAGTTCTAACAACTGGGTATGTGCAGTAGACACTTCCATCCCCAAAAATGTCCTATAAAAAAGGTGCAGGACAGACAGAAAGAGAAGCAGAAAGATTACACAAACATCGTCTGTAGACAAGAGAATCAAACATACAACACAGACAGGGAACTGTTCCTCTGCACGCATAGCGCCCTCCAGGTGAAACTTGTTGCTGTCAGGTGAAAAGAAGTGGATGCTGACTCCATGTGTACCAGAGGAGACATGTGGGCTACACCCTCTCCAAAACCAACAGTAGGGTTTGGCAGTAACAAGAACTAATAAGCTGGGAGGAACTGGCAACTCAATTTGGGAGACATTTTTAAAAGAACAAATACTCTCTAAATAAGTAAATAAATAAAGAGAATATAGAGCAGAGACAGGTGTCATACAGCTAGCCAGGTTCTTATTCATCCAGTAAGTAAGTCGTTTAGTTAGACAAATGATGGTATAGTAACAGGATGAGGCTACTCTGTATAGATAGTAAAAAAAATGCCTTGACTGTACCTTGTCCTCTCAGCATTGCAATAGACTTTCAGGCGTCCTGCTGAGCACACAAACCTAGCAACCACAATCATAAACATTTGCTATTAGAGAAGGAATTTTGACATAATTAACATCTGTGTGATTTGATTTGATTGATTTATTACCCCCCCCCCACATACGCACAGACACACACATGAAATAAAATTACATTTCGCAGTCAGTAATGCAATTTCCTATTTGCTACATGACTAGTAGTTGTGAACATTTGAACAAATAAGTATCTTTTTAATACATTTAATTAATTACAAATTAATTCAGAAAAAACATCAATTTAGTTTCCAACCATCCCATTTTAAATCAGAACAAACAACTCCACATATGATGGGTAGGGATACCAACTTTTTACAGTGGGCCAAGCCTTCCCTGAGACTCTTTGTAAACGGTTGGATCCAGTGGTGTCTCAGCACCACTGTCTGAGACAGGCTGAGGTGAACCTCCTCCTGTTTGGTTAGAACCACTCCATGGGTCTTTCCTACCATCAAAATCTCCTCCAACAGGTTCATAAACTCCTCATCTGGAAAGTCTGATAAAGAGAGATAGCCATGTAAATCGCTACAGAGAGAGACATACTACAAAGATTGCCTACACTAGGGTGCATTTTTCGTTTGTGTTGCCATAAAATGGAAACATTTTCTGTCTTCCATCTTGAATCAAAAATTCCCCATCTCTTGAAAATAACATTCAGAGAAGAGAAATGGAGATAGAGGCAGTGTCAAGCTGATAATGTTCAGCACAATTCTATGAATGTGCCTTATGCATGTTACTGATTGTGCATTTGTATGTGTCTGTCAAACAGCGTATACATCTGCTTACATGGGAAATAGACATAGGTAGCCCAGTTCCCTCTTTCATGTTTGAAGGAGCGGAGTCGTCCACCATGACAGGAGCTGTCTTCAGTCTGTCTGTCCTCCTCATCAGGGAACATGGCCAGGAGGGACATGGGGACGGGCAGCCTGAAGGAATGACAGCTCAATGAGATTAGTCCATTAAATCTATCAACGTAAGATAGTTATGATACTAAGCCAATCCACTTTGGTAAATAGGTCTGAGTTGACTTTGAGGTTACGTGATCAGACCCTTTGTCTTCTACCCAGAGTTGGTGCATTACAGACAGTGATGACTTTAATAATCTCACACACACACACACACACACACACACACACACACACACACACACACACACACACACACACACACACACACACACACACACACACACACACACACACACACACACACACACACACACACACACACACACACACACACACACACACACCTGTACGGATAGCTTGGGTTAGCATCTACGTCTCTGTCAAGACTTTGTTTGCAAAAAAATCCACCGTTGACATATTATGAACCAACTTATGTTAATAGATTCCGTGCAGTGTTTCAGTTTGAACTTGGGAGCGCTTGTTGTAAATCACTCAACGTCCTGCGCACACCCGTACACAACCCGTTTCAAAATTGCACATATGCAGGACATGGAGTGATTTAAAACGAGTGCTTCCAAACTCAGACACTTGAAAGAAATCATGACTGCACAGAGTTTATTAACAGAATGGATGTTGGACGTTTTTCAAACAAAGTCTTTCTTGACAGAGACAAAGAGGATAACCCAGGCTATCCGTACAGGTGCAATATTGGTGAGTTTATTGTCGTTGAATACAATCACATAGGACTTTTCTGTTTTCATCGTCAATGTAGGGCAGTGGTGTAAAGTAACTAAGTAAATATACTCAAGTACTGTACTTAAGTACAATTTTGAGGTATGTTTACTTTAATGGAGTATTTCCAATTTTCAGTACTTTTACTTCTACTCCACTAATAATAATAATAATAATACCTGGGATTTATATAGCGCTTTTCTGAATACTCAAAGACGCTTTACATAGAACTAAGAAGAGCAAAATAAAAACAAAACAAAACAAAACAACTTTAATAAGAGAATCAATCTAGAGAATAAAAGTTAAAAAGTTAAAAAGGCTGAAGAGGGCCAGGGAATAAAACAAATTTGGATGGCAGTTGAAAAGGTGGTAGGAGATCAGGCTAGGTGGGAAAAGCAGTTCTGAAGAGGTGGGTTTTGAGGGAGGTTTTGAACACGGCAAGGGTGGGGGCGGTTTTGATGTGAGGTGGGAGTGGGTTCCAGAGGGTGGGTGCTGCAACGGAAAATGCCCTATCACCCCAGGTGTGCTTGGTTTTTTTGGTGGGGAATTTGAGGAGGTTGGCATCGCTGGATCTGAGGGAACGGGTGGGGACGTGGTTGTGAAGGAGGTACATCTCAGAGGCAAATATTATACTTTTACTCCACTATAATTATTTGAAAACTTTAGTTACTAGTTACTGTGTAGATTTTGATTATTATTACAAAACACGCATTAACCACTTCAGCCCTATATACATTTTGGCCATTTGAAAATAGCCAATCTACAAGCTCACAAAGCGTCGCATTGTAGATCTGCTATTTTCAAAAGATTTTTATACATTTATACAAAACTTGTGAGATGGGACATTCTGCATATTATCGTTTCTACTTTTGGTACTTTAAGTATATTTTGATCCCAATACTTTTGTGCTTTTACTCAAGTAAATTTTGAATTCTGGACTTTTACTTGTAACAGAGTATTTCTATTGCAGTATTGATACTTTTACTTAAGTAAAACATTTGAGTACTTTTTCCACCAATGATGGAGGGTATTGTAGCCCTAGAATGTCTGTGATCTTACATACATTTCATGTATTCCAATACATGAAATGTATCACAGACATTCTAGGGCTACATTTATAGGAAGATGCTTATGACTAGAAGTCAACCACTAACCCCACCTCGTTTTAGGAGCCTGATCCTCTTCTGTTTTGAGCCGCTTCCTCGCTGAGCAGCTCCGATCATCATCATCATCATCATCATCATCGTCGTCTTCTTCAGACTTTCTACAGGTTCCTTCGTGTCTGTTACTTTTATCATGAGAAGCAGACGCTCGACTCACAGTCACAACTTCATTCTCCTCTTCAGAGCTGCTGCTATAGCCAACCAACATCGCCAATTTCGCCAAACAGACTTTTGTGGTGTATCAAACAATGTTATGGATTTAAACATGAATTACATTATCAACTAGATTAAATTATTTTAAAAATATTTGTGAGTGAGTGGCATATACAAAAAATAATAATAAACGTGGTTCTTCTATCGCCGTAGACCAATCAGTGGCGGGCATTGTCGCTTCCAATGACAGTCACTAAAACGTATCTCTTCCGATGTAAACAACCTGTTGTCATGATCATTTATGTCCTGCTGAAACAACACCTACCACGTTAATGAGTTCCACACAGTGTTGCCAGTTTTTTCGAGAGAAACAAGCAACCAGGTAAATGAAAACAATCCCAAAAGAAGCGACTATGGCTACGGGCTACGGATATTTGAAAATAGCCAATCTACAAGCTCACAACGCGTTGCTGTGAGCTTGTAGATCTGCTATTTAAAAAAAATAAAAAATCTAGTACTTTTGGGAATGTTTTTTAAACATTTTAACAACACAAATCTGGTACAGGGGTCCCAGGCACAACATTATTTTCAGATGGGGGGGGGGGGAGTCTGCGGATGGACAAAATATAAAATAGATATTAATCTGGGGGTCCTTGCCATGAAAATGTTTAAGAACCACTGGTTTAACAAGAAAACGAGCCAAAATAAGCAACAAAGACTTAAAAAACTAGCCCAAAGCTTATAATAAACGGACATGGCAACACTGGTTCCACTTGAATAAATTACAAATGAGATTTCCGGAGGGAGGGTTTACCAGGCTAACCAAACTCCACTGTTTGCCTATTTTAGATTTAGACACAAAAATGACAGTCAAAGTATACGCTGGCTGAACATATTTAATTTACACCAATTTTCTTCCATTTCCCAGTCGTGTAAATATGTTGTGCATCGTTTACAACCAGACAGTACAGTGTCCAGCTTATTTAACTGTCTTTTTTATCAAGTTATCAACGGACAATTAATGTTTTTTTATATATAGAATTTTTTTTGCGTATAAAATATATGTATATTTAAAGAATTACACAATTATATACAATATTTCACTGTAAAATGGTGTTATTTTTGTGTTTGTGTTATATGAGTTGTTGATGAAAAGCCACCCTTGTAAGTTCCGGGGTGTGTTGTGAGCATGCCAATTAAACGGTGGTATATACTTAGTTGCGCACCAGTGTCGCGCAGCGAAAATAGCAGATCTACAAGCTCACAGGGCTTCTTGGCTGCTAGGCCACGTGAACTTGTAGATCTCCTGTTTTCGATGCGCGACACCGGTGCGCAGCCAAGTACAAGTCGCTCTTGTTTTATTCATGTTCCCGTGCCCGGGCAACGGCTCAGCTCCAGTGTTGCCATGTCGGCTTATTATAAGCGATATTGGGCTTCTTTTTCTGTAAAGTTGCTTATAAAATATTGGTGGTTGCGGTTTAATGGGCTTGTCGTTTCTTACATAAGCTTGCTTCCAATTTTTTTTATTTAAACCAGTGGTTCTCAAATATTTTAATGAAATTGTGTTGTGCCAGGGAGCATTTGTGATGTTAGAATGTTTCAAAACTGTTCCAAATATTCCACATTTTATTGGAATAGTTTTTTAAAATACCCTTGTAGATCGAATATTTACAAATAGCCGATGCATATAATAGGTTAAAGTGCTCATATGGCCTAGTAGTTGCTTCTTGGCCTGTAGTTGCTTCTTAGTTGCTCCTATACCTGGTTGCTTGTTTCTCTCGCAAAATTTGGCAACGCTACTCAGCTAGCCGATAATATTGCAAAAGATTATCGTACTCTGTTCTTGCAGCCGAAATGCATTGCATGGCCCTGAAACAACTGTTCATGTAAAACGGTCGCCTTTGGCAGACTGATCCGGAACATTACTGTAACATTTTTTTTAAATATTTTAGGACCTGGAGCCACAGAACAATACAACATCCCAGAACCGTCTGTGGATGTGAAACAGTGTTGCCAGGTTTTGAGAGAGAAATAAGCAACCAAGTCTAGGAAAACAAGCCCAAAAGAAGCAACTTTAGGTCACATGACATCAGCACTTTAAACCTATGCGTCGGCTATTTGAAAATAGCCGAACTACAAGCTCACAACGAGCTTGTAGATCTGCTATTTTCAAAAACTCTTGCAATAAAATGTGGAATATTTGGAATATTTTTTTTGAAACACAAATGCCCCCTGCAGCCCCCCATAAAAACATTAAGTGAGCATAAATAAGCAAGTACACTTTAGAAACAAGCCCCCAAAACCACAACCTGCAACTACCCATTTTGGTAACAGGATGGGTGGGCACTAGGGACATCTGGGCACCTCGATCGATGTAAAATTGGTTAATTTGTCCAAAATGTTATATATTTGGGAAACGGTCTTAAGTAATGTAAAGTATACATGATGTGAACATGCACGGCTGTCCATCATTATCAGACTTAAATTTATTAACTTCCTGTTTGCCCAAAATGACTGGAAATACAGGTTTTGTAGCATTTGTAGAAATAATAGTCGAATGTTTAAGCATGTTCTAATCATGAACACTTTACTTTAAAACATTTTCCAAATACTTTTTTTTTACATTTTGGACAAAATAGACAATTTTACATCGAGGTGCCCAGATGTCTCTAGTGCCCACATATCCTGTTACCCCAATTTTTACAAGCAACTTTACAGAAAAAGAAGCCCAAAGTCGCTTAGAAATAAACGGACATGGCAACACCGAGAAGAAGGAGGAGGGAATCGCCGGACGGACGGACGGGACGTGTTTCGGGGCCTTGCTACATCCATACGACGAACTGCAACATTTTGGAGGGGAAAATGTCCAGACACTAAAACCATCCTGTGTAAATTCTCGAGGTATGCATCTTATAAACCGTGTCACGATCATAATCTTTGCACGAGTCCGTTGCATTCATTTCCCGGGTGCTAATTTGCTAGCGATCGCTATTTTCTCTTCGCTTTAATAGCTGTGATGTTGGCTAATGCTAGCTGGCTTAGCCAGTCAGCTAACTATTATCTCTCGTAAGAAGAACCCGCTTCGCTCCACAAATGACGCTTCCTTCCACACGTCCCACTTTAAAACGTTTAGCATTCGGCATTTACGCTTCGGGAAAGAGGTGGCTTAACTGGCTTTATCAAAGCTTGTTATAACAGTGAATCTGAATGCACAGTATATTGTTTAGCAGGGGGTGCTATTGCTATGCTAACCAGTGTTAGCTCTGTGGTTCTCGTAGTGTTGATGGATGTTGCCGAGTCGTACCGGGCTTTACCCACAACAGAACTGCTCATCGAATACCTTTTGATATTATGCTCACAGACGCTCCGAGGCGCTGATCAGCAATTTGAAGATGATGAGCAGATTCTACTGCAATCTGTGTGTAGATGATCTGAAGCGTTCCAAATGATTTGCGAATAAATCAGATTCTTTGATAATCAATATGCTAAATCTCACTCATATTATTTTCGTTCGCACAGAGGTGCTATTGAGCAAATATAAACTATGCGCCAGCATTAGGTTATTTTCTAAATTGTGTGTGACCCACAATGATTTCTGGCTCGTTCTGTTGGGTTGCCTACTAATAAGTCTAAAGTAATAGGATAACCAAAAAGGGGCTCCTTGGAGCGCAAATCTCCGCCAGGCCAGGTGGCCTACTCGGGGCTCCGGGGGCTGTGCAAGTCAAGGGCCAGGACCATGGGGGTAGAAAGCTGTTATACAACATACAGTGCAATTATTAGCATTTGGGTTTTTGGAGGTGTACTCTATAGATTACAGTGTGCGGTTGATTGGAGATTGTGTTTATGGTGTATGGCATTTCTTGTAAGAAATTGTCTCCTCCCACAAATTTTTAAAACTAATTACAGGCCAATCTGGGAACCCATTCAGTAAATTAGTTTTTGCCTCTGGGGGCACCACCTCCTTTTTTGTGTTGAAACAGGAACCTTGTTTGGCTCCTTTCTTAGTCCTCCTCCTCCCGGCGGCTTCTGTGTTTGTTCCTATTAACATTACATGTTTAAGGCAGTGGTGCTTGAGAGATTAATTACAGGCAAAAGGTACGGATTTTACCCCATAAAATCAATAAAGGTCTATCTATCTATAGGACTCCCCTGATCATTTGTACCTATTTTGAGAAATCTGAGTAATCCATAGCTAATGTGTAATGATTTGTGTGAGTTTATAGAGTTATAGTCCAAAACGTACAGCGGTCTGCCGGTATAGCGCCACCATGAGGCCAATTAGGAAAAAAATGGGGTTGTGTGGTGTGTCTTCCTTGGCTTAGCTGCTGACAGTGTGCATGAAAGTTTTATCGGTCCAGCAGCATCTGAGACAAGTAAGACGCGCGAACGCTGGAAGCGAACGCAGCTCGAAAATATTGTGTATTTACGGACTTGTAATCCGTGTTATTTCACTGTGGGGGCAAAAACTAAATCTCCACTTCTTGGTCTTCCGGTTTGGCAGAGATAATGATCATGGTTTCCTCACTTTCCTGGGCATTACTTGGTTTACTCAGTTAACGTATAGGCTGATTGAACATCTGGTTTATCCTAGTGGCTCTCCCAGAGATCTGAAATATTTATATCCACATTATCGCAATCATTTTGTTGTATGTATGAGCTGTCATGTGACATTGGGGCACTGGGTGCAACACCCAAACCACTTTCATGGCTTCTTACTGAATTACTACTTTTTGAACATTGATGTGCTGACTTACGGTTGCTCTGTCTGGTCAATTTCCCCATACAGCTATCGTTTGAAGACGGAGAACAGAAGTGAAAGCAGTGGATTTCCCTCCAAGCCTGGCCACACATCCAACCTCTACACAGTTGTCCCCTGTGCATTGCAGTTTCAGTTGTTGAATTCTCAGTCACAGCCCTCAACGTGCACCTCTTTCAGTTCTTCAGCACAACTCACAGAAATGGCAGAGTGAGATCTTCTCATCTTGAAGCTCTCTCTCCCATTCTCTTCTCACCCTAGTTGGGACGTGCCAATTGCCAACCTGAATCCCTACACCAGAGCCCGCATGTCGGAGGCCTGGCAGCAACATGCTGTTGCTCCGCCTCAGGTTGTTCATACGATCCCGCCAGGTGCTGAGAATGCGTTGGGCTGTGCCGTGTATGGCATTGTGCTGCAGCCAGACCCAGTGCAACAAGTGCAGACCCAGCACAGCCAACACGGTCAGCATGCTGGCCAGCATGGAGGACACAGTCAGCAGCAGCACCCTGCTCAGGCTCAGCAGGCGACCTTGCAAGTAGCGGCAGAGGGAGGCCACAAGTGTGGAGCGTGTGGGCATGATATCTCCCATCTGGCAAACCCGCATGAGCACCAGTGCATTGTCAGTCAGGACCGGTCTTTTCAATGCACCCAGTGCATGAAGATCTTCCACCAGGCCACCGACTTGCTGGAGCACCAGTGTGTTCAAGTAGAGCAGAAGCCATTTGTATGTGGGGTATGCAAGATGGGCTTCTCTCTGCTCACCTCTCTGGCCCAGCACCACACGTCCCATAACAGCACCAATCCAATGAAATGCTCCATCTGTGAAAAGACCTACCGACCCGGATCCTCTGGCAGTGCTACGCCCACGTCCTCTACAAATCCCCAGCAGTCAAACAGCGACGAGCGAGCAACAGCCAGCGGCAGTGGGTCCATACTACCCTTTCCCTCGGCCAGAGACCGACCATACAAGTGCTCCATCTGTCAGAAGGGTTTTAAGCACCTGTCAGAACTGACGCGACACGAGCGGGTGCACACAGGAGAAAAGCCGTTTAAATGTGACACCTGCGACAAATCTTTCAGTCAGTCGTCTCATCTAGCGCACCACCAGCGCACGCACAGCAATGAACGCCCCTTCAAGTGTGCCGTGTGTGAGAAGAGCTTCAAACACCGCTCCCACCTGGTGCGCCACATGTACGCGCACTCCGGGGAGCACCTGTTCAAATGCAACCTGTGTGAGTTGCACTTCAAGGAGTCATCTGAACTTCTTCACCATCCCTGCCACCCGCAAGGTGCCCGCCCCTTCCGATGTGCCACCTGTGGCAAGGGCTTCAAACGCCCGTCTGACCTGCGGCAGCACGAGCGCACACACTCAGAGGAGCGGCCCTTCCACTGTGACGAGTGTCAGATGAGCTTCAAACAACAATATGCACTGGTCCGACACCGCCGCACGCACAAAGACCCTTCTGACCGGCCATTTAAGTGCAACCTATGTGACAAGGGCTTCATGCAGCCCTCTCACTTGCTCTACCACCAACATGTCCATGGCATGGACAACCTGTTCAAGTGCGCCTCTTGCCAGAAAGAGTTCAGCCAGTCAGGCGAGCTGCTCAGACACAAGTGCGGCGAGTCGACCTCCAACTCACCCGACAAGCCGTACAAGTGCGACGTGTGTGGGAAGGGCTACAAGAAGAGCTCGACGTTGCAGCGGCATCAGAACTCTCACTGCCAGGAGAAGCCGCTGAAGTGTTCGCTCTGTGACCGCCGCTTCCTGTCATCATCAGAGTTCGTCCAGCATCGATGTGACCCGACACGCGAAAAGCCGCTCAAGTGTCCTGAATGCGAAAAGCGCTTCAAGTACTCCTCTGACCTGAACCGCCACCGACGTGTGCACTCGGGGGAGAAACCCTACAAGTGTGCTAACTGCAACAAGGGCTTCAAGCAGCGAGAGCACCAGATCAAGCACCAGAACACCCACGCCAGAGAGGGCCAGTTTAAGTGCGTGTGGTGCGGTGAACGTTTCAGCGACCTAGGTTCTTTGCAGGATCACACTGTGCAGCACACCGCTGAGGGAGGGGGATATCCCGTGGCCCCTTGCATATAGGCCCAATTCTTCCTCCCAGCTTTGGAATAAGTTTCCGTAAAATAGACCATGCTGTCCCCAAAACCCTGTATCCACCTTTGCCTTGCAGGTTTGTCCCTCACCCTGACTTTTTCCCTACTCGGACAGGCCTGTCTGTTGCTAATCCGTGGACACGGTTATGTGTCAAGTCCTCCATGCTCGACTACCCTGCCTGAAGGCTAATACCCGCCCCCCTTTTCCCCTAATGATCTATTCCTCCCATCTCCTTCCTGACTGCATCCCTCCTTTTCTTATACACATCATCTTCTCAAGCCTGTTACCTCCCCCTTTCCTCAGCACCAACCATCAGACAGTTGATGCAGATGAGGTTTGAATTTAAAGGGGCAACAAACTCTGTTATGAATCATACTTACTGCCAACCAAGTCTGACTGTTTTGTACAAAAGCAGCTGCCATAACACGGGTTTATCGACTTGCATTCACAATGGACTTCCCCATATCGATCGACCTCTGTTATATTGTCTGGATGACGAAACCAACCATTGTTGTGTTTTGTAAATACATTTGTAAAAGAATTTAGTGGGAGGGGAATCATGGTGGAGCCACATCTACCTAAACTGACCAGGCCTACCTGAGACTGTTGTGACTATTCCTAACGGGGGGTGGGGTGAAGGGGGGATTAAAAAAAAAATCTGTCCCTTTTTTCCATCTCTCTTTCTGCTTTGTACTACTCGTCTATTTTTATTACCCCCCTGTCTTCACCCTCCTTCAGTGTCCCCAGTGCTGACGGACTCTCGCTTTTAGGATCCCAAACAAACCTGTAACACACATTGTATGTGTTTCCTTTGGTTATGTGGAGGGTGTCTGAAAAGGTTTTTGGTTTCACATCCCTCCAGTTGTACCGAAACGGTGTATACATTCAAACAAAATGGACTCCCCTTGACCTACCTTCCTTCTCACCCCTGCGTGCTTTAGTATTTTTATGCTTTTTATGTATGATGAAGTACCCAGTATGGCCCACAGTTTAGAAGTGTTTTGTTGTTTTCTATTATCACATGAGGGGGAAAGGGGCTGTATTGTGCTTTTGTGAAATAGTTATGATACAATGTTTGTGAGTGTATGTGGATGTTGATGTGGGCAATGACTGTGGCATCTAGTTTTTACCAAAATACCAGTATGAAGCAACACCCGATTCCAAAGGTGTGGAGACTAGACTAACCAACCAGCCGAAGTTCTTGTCATTAAAAAAATGTACGGTTAACTGTTAACATCAATCTCACTCATCACTAAAGACTTATATAAAAATATATATTTCACACTAATTAACCTGTCATATATCTGCAGAGATCAGTGCTGTTAGGCTATGTGTATTGAGTTTGATCATTACACTTTCTCTTTCAGCCTCTACATAATATGGATGTGTGAGTTGAGTATGCTAATCCGTTGAATTGGAAACAAAAAACCTGCATTTATTGACCTTTTTTATATTCATGCTAATTTTTAACATGTGGAACGTTTTGACAAATGTTTTTATTTTATGTTTTTGTAGTCCCAAGTAGTGATTGTATTGGTATGTTGCAGGGTATTCTAAAAGAGCACCCTTTCTGTGTGCTTGCTGCTCTACTTTTCTGTGGTGGAGAGCGAGGAATGAACATGGAATTCTGTCAAACAGGGAAATCCAGACTGAGTTGTATTAGAACTGTAAACCGTTTCACCAGGTTTTACACAGCTTTTTTTTTTTTTTTTTTTCACTAACCCTTTCCGCCATCTGTGTTCTGCAGGGTCATCCTGCATCTTATGTGCAGATATGTTTTAGTTTTTTGTTTTGTAAAGACTGCTTTTTCCACTTTTTTTTTTTTTAATTGTAAAGAGTTCGCACTAATGTGGTGTTCAGCTTAGTATTACGTTTGTTGAGGTGGCCTGCACCAGCATTAGGGATGCCCACCACTTTGGGTTTAACAACGTTCTAGTTTAGACCTCAAGAAGCCTGGAGTGCCAACTGGAACACGTTGGCAGTGATGTTCATTAATCCTTCTGTTATGTTTTATTACTTAAGCAAGTGGGGGTTTTCAACAGCTGTTTTTTCATCCTGTTTAATGGTGTATGTCAATCCTGGTTTGAGTGCAGTATTGAAATGTGTTTTATAAAAAACAAAGTAGGCAGCAAAAAGTAACTTGTCATTCTGTTATTTTATTTTATTGCCTTAAAATGGGACACTGATGCCTCTGTCTGCATTTTAGGTAGCTCTCCTCTTCCTCATCTGCCTTTGTCCACCTTCATTACAATGAAAAGGTCAGACAGTAGTCTTTTAGTCTGTTTCCTTAATCCGGCATTAAATAATATCAGAACAGTTGGGAAGTTAAGTGAGAGAAAGTACTGTATATTTTTTATGTTTTCACATTTCTGTTTATATTCTTTTTTTTTTATTAATAGTCCTTAAATCTATACAAATATATCTATTCTTGGAAGGAGAGACCAGGGCCTTAGGGGAGGCTGAAGACAAAGTGGACAAATTCACTTATTTAGCCCATCTGTTTTATATGTATTCATGTTCAACCTTATACCTGCTGCTCTAGTTGGGGGGGCAATGTAAGCTAATGATTTCTGCTTTTTAATGCCAAATTACTGGATGGATTATCAGCACCAAAATTGGCACCCATTTCAGATGCTGTCAATGCACTGAATGGGACATTATCACGTTTAATCAGACTATTGATTGGTGAGATACTGACCTACCGACAGCGCTCAGTAGGTGTTTTGTAAAAGTATAGTTTTGGACCGTAATGGATCTGGGTTGAGAAGTCCTGATAAATCCAATGTGACCAATGGGCAATTTTGGGTGTCAAGGGTGGGAATGTCCCTTATTTAAGCACAAATTATATAATCCACCCTCAGAGTGAGCTATGGCTTTTATTGGTGATGTTAAAGTGTAGCTGCCTACCATTCAATGTCACGTAACCTGAACAAATCTGACATTTTATTTTAACGGTTTTCCCCCATTTGCCTCTCAGACCCTGGTCTCTCTTGCGCTCTGCATGCTTGCTGTGTTAGTTCCTGTATTCTGTCCCTGGGAACCAGTGCTGCTCCCCTCATGGCACTGGTGCCTCTTATAGCTTTTTCAAATTGTACTGTAGTTATGTGAATGATGTAGTTAAAAAAGGAAAAAGGAAAAAAAAACATTGTGCCGACGTACAGTATGTGTACATTCATGCTAAGATTATCTGTATGTATGTAGCATTCAATTACACACAGCACTAACAAATAAAACTTTTTTCATTTATAAAGTATACATGTGCCATGTTTATTTGTTCACAAATCCACTCTATAATAAAATTGTATTTACATTGTCTTGGACAGTTGTCTAAATTGTGCACACAATTATTTCTCTGAGCGAAACATATGGGGGGCTTCACTGAGAACAAATTTCCCCATATTATATGTATTTCCCATACTGATGCATTTGTGGACACAGATTATGCTAAAAAAGAACAATTGCATTATCTGAAAACCCTTCATGCTAGTCAAACATTTTTATTTGCTCTAGCATTGAATCAAAATGTATTGATAATGATAGACACACTTGGTTGAAATTCAAGCCTGTTAATGTTTTGTAACATGGCTTGGCCTCTTTTGAATTACCAATTGAACAATTTGGGTTGATCACTGGTTTTGGTAGGATTCTCTGATGGCTTGATGTTGAAGTTGAATTGTGTTCATGAAAACATAATTGGTGGTATAGTGATAGCTTACATGTATGTTATGGAAAAACTATATATTTACACATTTCATTTTACGAATTCAGATGGTTTTCTTCAAAACAATGTATTTAAAAAAAAAAAGATCTCAGAGTTCTGAGATAGAGTTGCACATGCGAGGAATAAAATTCACAATTAGGGGCATTTCAATTTGATTCATTCGCAGAAATGGGCTTTCATAATGTAGTGACGTATTTCTATCTACATAACTTACTCCTACTGTATGGTACCTGCAATTTGTTTTTTCATTTTATATATTTCTGGTGTAAATGTGGTTCTGGGATACCATACCAGGATTCACTACTGATACTTGACCTAATTCAATGACACATGAGATGGGAGGTCTGCAAAATGTCATATTTGGCAGGGCTGAATATTAAACATTGATCCAGGATTCACTACTGACACTTGACCTAATTCAATGACACATGAGATGGGAGGTCTGCAAAATGTCATATTTGGCAGGGCTGAATATTAAACATTGATAACAAGATCATCAATATCACTGAACAAGACTTCTGTCTTTCGGACTATGTGGGAATTTAACTGCTCTCTCTTGAACAGCAGATGTCACTGTTTCTCCAATGGCGAATTGGATGGAGGCCAGATGGCAAGGCACAACTTTAAATTCCATAGCTTGCAGGAATGGTAACGCTGAGATTGGATAGTTGACTGGCAACCAACACTGTCCAAAATAACATGCTGCATAGCTAGTCTGTTTGTTTGTCTCTCTCTGGATGTATTATCCAGAATTCTATGCTAACGTAAGTGTTAAATCTGATTTAACGAAACTAGTTTTCATTTAACCCACTATTACTGATTACTATTACAAAACATACATTAACTACTTCAACCCTACAAACCCAAATAGCCGATCTACAAGCTCACAATGCGGTCGCGATGCAACGCAATGTGAGCTTGTAGATCTGCTATTTTCAAAATATTTGTATACATTTGAAAACTTGTGAAAAGGGACATTCTGCATAATAGAGTGCTTTCTACTTTTGGTACTCTAAATACATTTTGATGCCAATACAAAGTACATTTTCAATTCCAGACTTTTACTTGCAACAGAGTATTTATACATTGCACTGATTGCAGTATCGATACTTTTACTTAAGTAAAACATTTGAACTTTTTCAACCACTGTATTTGACATTACACAGTCTCGGTTGCCTGACAACCAACTAGCCAATCACAGGGCAAAAACAGCCAGTCCCTTTCGGACTATGGGGTCCAGACTCTACGGTTTACCCCGGCGACGGGTTTCACATCCGGGTCGACTCTGCTGCTCAATCGCAATCCGCTTCCCTGCGGTCTCGTCTCGACCGGGGGGTTTGTCCAAGAAAACCCCGAATCCCGGCGTCTTGTCGGGTCCATTACCGGGGGATTTGAGGCGCTTCACCGTGCGATCGCACATGACCTGGCGCCGAGCGACCGCCGTCGGTGCGATATCTTCGTACTGCGGTAGCATTGCGAGCTAACATTAGCTAACAACATCGATTTCTCCTACTCCACCCCCTCTCCGCCGATCGTAAAGAGGGACGATCTGTCAGATCAACAGCCGCTTGACTATTTCGGACCCACCGATGGGCTTGTCTTTGTCCATCGGCTTGAGAAAGACCCGGGTAACGTAGTAAGCCCCCCCCCTTCCCTAATATTATATAAATATATATATATATAGTTTCGGATTTAAGGCCCATATAAGTGGGTGGGGGGTTTAACCCGTGACATTTTGTTTCCTAACACCCCCGAAGCATTGCATCTGTGGCCTTTTTTTAGGTCGCTTTTTTAATTCAGTTTGTTGTTTTAAAGATAAATAAAACGCTTTCCCGTCTCGTCTACCTCAACGCCCCGATGCCTCCCCGTCTCAGTCTGAACCCCTAGTTGCACCTCCATCCTTCTGTGATCCACCAACAGCGCTTCGACCCCCCATCGGGCATTGCTGCTGCTGACAATCCGAGCTAGGAGCGCTGCTCAGCGGCTACTGACTGCAGTGCACCCCGGGGCAGGCAGGCATCACCAAGTCTGTTTTCACTGCTCAATCATTTCACTCCGTAGCTTCTTTATATAGTCCCCCCCCGACCGGACACAGGCAGACAGTAAAACCTGAAGAAAAAAAAATAGTTCTGCCATTTTACCCCCATTTTCTTGCAAGTAGACACTCCCTGCCTCGTCCTACATAGCAGCCGAGGAGGCACTGGTCTCGCAATGCCGGGTCCGGCGGCCGGTAGCAAGTCCCGGGTGTATGCAGATGTGAACACACTCAAGAGCCGGGAATATTGGGATTACGAAGCACACGTTCCCAGCTGGAGGTGAGATGACACACACACATGCTATGGTTTACTTTGAGAGTGTACAAATGTACCCGAAAGGTCCCTTTTTGGTTACATTTGTACACTCACAGTCGGTGGATAAATCAACACAGGATGTTACTGTGTACCTTTTTATTTATTTATTCCACTGACCTTATCTAATATCTTAATCGAATGGTCCGGATGTGCAGTGCATCCCCTGTGGTGTTTGTGTTTAGATTAGCAAATGTCTTATGTGTGAGTGATGGAGGAAGAGATGTGAGTGTGAAGTTGCGATAATGCATGTGTGCAAATTTTGTGTGTGTGTGTGTGTGTGTGTGTGTGTGTATGATAGAGCAAGAGGTGATGTGAGTGAGAAGTTGCGACAATTGTACATGTATGGGGTGAGGAGTGAAAACTGCATGGTTTACAAAAACATCCCCCTAGTTCTCTTTCCCACCCACCCACCCATCCCTCTAACCTGCTGTTCCACACTCTGCCGTGTGAGTGTGACACCTTTCTTACAGCTCATCCGCTCCCTCCCTCTGCCCACCCGCCTCGGTCTATTTGTGTCTGTCTGCATAGAACAGGCCTATACAGTATAACAGTCATACGTTATTTTGTGGTGGCACTTTGTGATATTGCAGTGATCTAAATTACCAATCTGTTTCCCTCTGTTCCTCTTTCTCTATATGCCCTGCACCCCTCCCCCCCCCACACACACACACATACACACACACAGTAACCAGGAGGACTACCAACTGGTTCGTAAGCTGGGCAGAGGGAAGTACAGTGAAGTGTTTGAGGCCATTAACATCACCAACAATGAGAAAGTAGTGGTCAAGATCCTCAAGGTGAGTCCCTCTAAAAAGTAAGGGTAACAAAACAGAAGTGGACAGTGTCATTGTTTAGTCAGAATTTTGGGGGTTTGATGCCCTCATTTTTCTGGTGGAGACAGCCCCCCACTCGATGTGACAACTCCACTCTCTTCTTTTATCCTTCTACGTTTTAACCTATTGAATGAGTGGTTTACCCATGCATTGGGTTGGACTTGCTTACATGAGCTGTGTTGTGAAGGGGTTGAACCAAGCTTCTGTCCAGTCAAGTCACAGAGCACCAATTTGGAAAAAAAAAGACCAATCGGCACAGCCCTGGTGCACTGTGGTCGCTGCCTGTGGGGGAAATACTTTTAGTCATATAGATGCATGTCCATGTGACTCTCATAACGCTATGCAAGGATCTGTTCAAGTGGTAGAACAAGGGTTAATGCACACATACAATTTAGGCCCTTTGTTTGGAGATGATATGTTGTTGACTCCAGTCAGTGCAGTCAAGGGAATTGGATAGCTCCCATACTCGTTATGGATTGAAAGACATTTCCTTGCCATATCTGTGTCAATCATTCAATTGTACACATCAGCTTCACACCCACACTAGCTAGCAGTAGACACTGACAGACTTCGTGCTGAGGAGGGCAGTAGCAGTGTGGCTCATAGCGGAATCAGCAGAATCATGGTATGGGGACAATGTTGAAATTAGAGTGTAGGCAAACAAGTTGTTTGCCTTCATTTCTTGGTGATACTATTGGTTGTTTGTCACGTCACCTCTCGTTGCATTTGTCTGTGGTCGTTACTTATCTTGGTAACTTGTTTCCCTGTTAAATAAGCCGGTTAAGAAGAAGAAGATCAAGCGAGAGATCAAAATCCTGGAGAACCTGCGAGGCGGAACCAACATAATTCGACTGGTGGACACAGTAAAAGACCCCGTGGTAGGCTCTCTTGTGTTGTGTTGCCTTGCCTTGCTGTCCCTCCTTAAAGGGTTCTGTGGGTTTTTTTATTCTCTATTGGACAACATAGGCCGGAAAGTGTCAGGGGTGATGGGAGGTAGAGGGGTCGACTAATGCTGAGAGTCAGATTTGCCCCCCCCCACCACACACAGCCACACACAGTGTTGCAAGTACACCAGGAAATAACCCTGGAGATTCGTTCAGATACGGTAATCTAACTTTTAAAGGAAAACACGATTGATTGATTGATTGATTATATAAAAATATATGTGACATGCATATAAATAAATAATATATGCAGTACACACCCCACTGGGAGGCCTCATATCTATCTTTGTACAATAGTTTTTAAAAGGATAAAGGGCACAGTCGGTAGCGCTGTCGCCTCACAGCTAGAAGGTCCTGGGTTCGATTCCTGCCGGGGGCACAGGGGGCGTGTTATCTCCTCCGCGTCATCAGTGCCCATACCCTAGGTGGGGTTGGCGAAAGAGCCTTACTGTGTGGAGTCTGCATGTTCTCCCCGTGTCCCCTAGGGTAGGTACCCTCACAAAAAACATGCAGTAATCCTGCTCTCTATACTGCCCTCCCCTGGTCAGCCCTGGGGCGCCTGATGGAGGGGAAAGGAACTGGTTGGAATAACGTGTTCCTTCCACGCACTACGTTCTACCGGGGAAACTCCCCCCTGTCAGGTGATAAGAAGCGGCCAGCTCAGCTCAGTTCGGAGCTCGCTCTCCCCTGGCTGGCAGAGGGAAAGTAGGGCCCAGGATTACAGCTTAGGCCAGGGGTTCCCAAAGTTGGGGTCGCGACCCCACTTGCGGTCGCGGGAGACTGACGGTGGGGTCGCAAAATTATTTTGGGTCATGATTTTTTTTTTTTTTTTTTTTTTTTTTTTAATTCAACAGAATGGATGAAATACAACCTAAAATGATTACAAATAGTACATTTGACCATTTTAATACATTTCAAATGCCAACCAAACGTGCAAGTTTATGTGCATAAATTACCTCCAGGTTTAGGTGGGGTCGCGAGTCAATGGCTGCCTTATTTTGGGGTCGCGGGCTGAAAAGTTTGGGAACCCCCCATGGCTTAGGCAATTGGCACTGGGTGAAAAAATGGGTTGCAAAAATCGGGGGATAAAAAAAAACAAAAAAAACAAACACAATTTAAAAGGTATTATCTCCGCCAGGCCGGAAGGCAGAGATTGTTTTCGCTCCTCTGTCTGTGTGCAGCTAATCTCGGACACCGCTGGGCTCCTAGTAGGAAGACACTAAAATATTCTAATCGACCTCATGGTAGGCAGCACTAAAACGGTCTGCTTTACATTTTGGCCTAAAAATATAGGCCACGCCCAGATTTTCTGCCGTTTTGCATTTTCGCCCAAACACACTTTTTTTCCACACAAATCGGTACACATTGTCTCTGCAGTCATGTGATAAACATTCAGCTTTTTCATATTCCATTCCGATTGGCTATGATTGCCCTCAAAATTTTGCGCCATGGCCCTATTTTACAAAACATTCCAGAAATCATGAACCGTTTTACCTCAAATTCGTATCACTAATTTTGAGGGGCTTCTACAAAACAGAGCCTAAAGCGATTTCACATACATCCATAGGGGGCACCACAAAGGGGCGGGAGGGGCCTATTTTACAACTAATCAACTAAATCTGGATTCAGGAATGCAAAATCCCATCACACCACAAATTGGAATCGCATGTTTAGGGGGCTCTGTAGAGCAAACCTCCAAATGCACCTTCACTTTTGCCCATATGAGGTGCCACAAATGCGCTAAGTTGCACTGTATGTTTTAGAAAGGCTATTGCCCCAGCATCCCTGATGGCCGCAACCCACGACTTACACAGCCCTGGCCATTCAACCTATCCTAGCAGAGATATGCGCTCAGAGGAGCACACTTTCTTACTTTCCAATGTGGTCCTTTGGTTGTAAGTGTGTGTTTAACTGTTAGTGTTTGAGTGAATATAGTAGCTGAGCACAGTAAGTGTTGAATATCTTAATAATAATAATACAAATTTACAGCCAATAATACAACTATACATTATAAAACAGTATGCACAAACAGCTCAACCTGTACCTAAATAAATCAGGCAGATGAAATCAATCGGGCTGTGTTTGGGCAAAATAATGTTGATCACAAGTCTAAATGAATAAAAAGTAAAATGTGTTTTCTCTATTGATTGGTTAAGCAATCAAAGGTGCCAGGCCTTTGTCGTGTCAGCATGAAGGGGACTGAGTTGAATTCTGGCTAATTGAGTTATTATTGGTGGAACATTTCCTTCATGTGGCATGACCTCATCGGTGAGAGTAACCACTGTCAAATGCGTGCCATCATATCTATCTTCTTACTATCTTCTTACTATTTAATTGACCTACACCTATGTGGAATAAATCAGGGGCTTGCCAGTTGGGAATCTGAAATATTCTCGTTTCATGGTAACTAAACAAGATTTGTATTAAGTAGCAGCACAATGCCTGTCCCACCCAGCTGCCAATGCATCTGACGATTACTGCACAACAATTTAGGATATAATGATGATTTCTCATTCAAGCCAGGTTGAGCTGAGCTCAATTTTCTCTGTGATGCCAGTTCAGCCAGATTTGCTTTTGACATCCGAAAAATCTTTATCTTGAATAAGACATAAGTAGGTAATTATAAGAGTCATAGCTCAGAACAAAGGCTGTGTAATGAACTGTATAGTTTTTACCCATCTCATCGTTTGATCATGAATGTGTTTTCACTCATTTTAACCTCTTGTCTCTCTTGTGGTTATACAGTCCAGAACTCCAGCACTTGTCTTTGAATGCATCAATAACACAGACTTCAAGGTAAAATAATCACCCCTCTTCTGTGAATTTGGGTTTTCTGATTTCAAGTTAAAGTCATACTGTGTAACCTTTCTTTAAAAAAAATCAAAATAAATTGTGGAGTGTGCAGATTGTATAGTTTTTTTCATTTTTGATCCAGCACCCAGCCCAGCAAGACCTTTTTGACCTTTTGTGCCTTTGTCACTTTGTGACACCTTTTTCATATTATTCACAATAACCATTCCAAGTATGTGTTGTTTGACGTTATAAAACACTCATTTCATTCTATAGTGTCTGCCCCTGACACTCGCGCCAAAGTGACGTACGCACTGACAATGTACCGGAAATGTATTTTAAACTTGATAAATGCAGTTTTTTGACAACCTTTTGCGTTTTTGTGACACAAGGACCCTGCAGCATTAGTTTATGAGCAGACCTTCTGTCTAGACAAACACTGTAATGACAATGGACGAAAGGTGTTGCCACAATGACTACTAAAAGGAATCTTACACAGTATGACTTTATAAATACCCTTTTCTTTCACCAACTCATGTCACAACCCCTGTCTGAAGCCAAATTTGTCTCATGACAGTGGCGCAATGTTGTTGCTTTTGTTTGAAAATCATCATTCTTTTCAGCGAGCAACGCTGTCGTGTGATTATATACATTGGATTATATATGTTACAGGGAGATTGGAGAACCAGGGAGATTGAAGAAGGAGCGCTTGTTTTCAGGCAATTCTGTAAAACCAACGCTAGAGGGCAATGCAAGCCAGACTAGTGTGTGTGTGTGTGTGTGTGTGTGTGCACACGCGCACACACATGCGCGCGCCCGCACACACACGCATTGTTTTAGTTTCTCCCTGACACACACACACACACACAGTGATCCCTGAAAAGAACTATTCTGTCCCTATCGGTTCACAACTCGGACGGCGCTGATTTGACTAGCAGAGCATCGGCCGGTCAGCGCGGGCACTCGCGCGCCTCCTCGGCCTCAAGCTCTGCTGAGTCGGCGCGCCTCCATCATGGACAATAACTATTATCACGTGTGCGTGTGCTAGCGTAGCTTCCTGGTTGCTACGTGGGGGGGAACAACAAAAGACAGGTCCGCGTCGCATCAAAGCCCCGCCTCGCCCCGAAGCCCTGTGCCTAAAAAAGCACTCTGTCTTCAATCTCCCTGGTTCTCCAATCCCCCTGTGACATATACATTGGCTTAAGTGACAGATGTAATACAATTTAGGACACAAAACTACCCAGTGATTTAGTCTTGAACTTAGATTTTCAAATGTTCTTTGTTACATTTGGATTCAGCTATATAGAGGGATTATGTTTATTTGTTTAATTTGCATACACGTGTTGCCTGTGTTCTCATGCATATCCTCATATAGTTTTTGTATTCCTTACAGGAGTTGTACCAGAAGTTGACAGATTTTGACATCCGTTTCTACATGTATGAACTACTGAAGGTCAGATTTGTTGACATTATCTGCAGAAGAAATTTAAGCGTGTGGTGGTAAAATTTTTAATTGTCAGCAAACCAGATTCCCCTCCTAGTTGGTCAGGAAAGATTTTAAGTGGATTATAATTACATTTTGGTAATTCATACCTTTTCTTCTAAATGTCCATAAGTAATGGTGTTTAACCGTTTTAAGCCCATTTCAAAAACAGTAAAAATATATAGATAGATAATATACACAAATATAGCAAAAATTACCATTTGTTTGACAGTACCAAACTATTATATGTGTGTGTATGTATGTAAGTGTGTGTGTGTGTATATATATATATATATATATATTTTTTTAATCCTCACATGCCCAAATTGATTAGAGACGCCAGGTTGAAAGCGATAAATCCAAGTGTAAGCTGATCTTTTAAAAATGCCTATAGACCACAGATCAGAATGTTTGTAAACAAAGGTGTAGAGCCGTACCTCCGGGTAGAATGTCTATAGATATCTATACGATATAAAATAAACTGTTCAGAACATAAGCTATGTCTAGCGTCAACCTGTGGATACAAATAATATTTTTTCTAATAGTAAATAACAATATCATAAATGTCTTGTTCGTCCAGAAATAAGGTCAATGAAGAATAATGCTCCAATATGACGCCGTTATCTACTCTGAAATGCATTTTTGGCTGTGGTGATATAATGATGATTTGGTCTATTGATGTTGTGCGTCTACTTTACTGTGTGTATTTGTGTGTGTTGCTGTCTCAGGCTCTGGACTACTGCCACAGTATGGGCATCATGCACCGTGACGTCAAACCCCACAATGTGATGATCGACCACCAGATGAGAAAGGTGGGTGGTGCTTTCACTTCTTCTATCATGAGCCGTCTCTCTCCCCACATGCCCACATCCCACACACCAACATGGTCCTCACCCATGTTCTAACCCCACAATTTCAGGTCTGCTTCCATGTGTGTCTCCCTCCCTCTCTTCTTTTTTTGTTCTTGCTTAAATCTCCACATTTTGCTCCTCAGTGTCCCATCTACTTGTTTGCCTGGAAGTCTAAAATGTTTCTCATCAACTCAGCTATTGTTAAGTTTACATCACATTGGAGATACAGTGAATTGTACCTAAGTTGTGTTGTATGTATGTCTGCCAGTAGGGGGCAACAGGTTAACATGACAATTACCAGTACTTGTCAACATGTGACTGTGTGCACCTACCAAATAGACGATGACATGTTTTGTTACAACAGTACCGTAATATATAATGAATAATATACAGCACTTAAGATTTATTTTAAATCCAGTTTTATATTCCTTTGCCTAGCTACGTCTTATAGATTGGGGTTTGGCAGAGTTCTACCATCCTGCCCAGGAGTACAATGTCAGAGTGGCTTCACGATACTTCAAAGGGCCCGAACTACTGGTGGACTACCAGGTATTACACACAACTAATCAGCCACCTGTTGACACCTGTGGGTGACCGTAGAAATCAGGCTGTATATTAAGACATTGTACCTACTCTCTCTTTGTGATTTCTCGAATGTACTGTGACATACTGTATACACATCGCGCCGCTTTTGCCATTCACGGTTGGCTTAATATTTGAAATGTCACACAGAGCAGATTTACTTCTGAAATGAAGACATATTCCTCAATTTTGTGTGTGTGTGTGTGTAAATTGCAGATGTATGACTACAGTCTTGACATGTGGAGCTTGGGCTGTATGCTGGCCAGTATGATCTTTCAGAAAGAGCCCTTCTTCCATGGACAAGACAACTATGACCAGGTAGCACACTCATATTGATATGATTATGATATCAATATTTATGATCATTATTGTTAATGAATATTATAATTGATTGACCATCGACAATTTTGACATTGATAAAAATTTCTCTGACCTCATTTCTTAGTTGGTGAGGATTGCCAAGGTTTTGGGAACAGATGAGTTGTTCGGCTACCTGCGTAAATACCACATTGAACTAGACCCGCGCTTCAAGGACCTACTGGGACAGTGAGTAAACATTTGTATGAACATTTTCCTACATCTGTCAAGTGATAAGTGAAAATTCAGGCTTTGATTCCAAAAAATACCAATAAAATGGCATTCAGTGCAATTTTGGCTTCCTTGCTTTGATGTATTTCCACATGAAACTAAATATCAATGTGGGACTTAAGGCAGAGTGGGATTTGAATTGATTACACTAATGTTTCTTACCCTCGGATTAAGGGCACAAGGACCTTAACACATTCACCGCCAGGTACTTTGCATCCGCTTTATTTAGCTGCTGCCAGCGTTTATTTTTTTACCTGTTTGACGATCTATGGAGCGCCGCAGAAGCCACATCGTGCACGCGCATGTAACCAAAAAGTGTCTGTGGGGTGGTGGAGAGTCCAGTCTATCCACTAGAACAGTGTATATCAACCCTGGCAAACGTCCCAATTTTGGGACGTTTGGTGTGCCGAGGTGTGCCGCGCCGTTTGAAGAAGGTTTGAAAAAATATCATTTTGAAAAAAAAAAAGTTTTTTTTTTTTTTTTTTTTTAAACAATAATAATAATCAGGCATGCAAACAGCCCCGAGGTGAAAAGGGTGACAACATGCTGTTTTTTCCGGGTCAGGTGTCACACTATTGCCCTATTTGGATTCAAAACGGCTAGTGGAAGCTGAAAAGCTACAAGTTTGCATGTCTGAATAATGCAAAAACAGAAATATTTGTTTGCATTTGCTTTTTTTCTCCCCCATATATTTTCATGATAAAAAAGTGCGTATCGTATCGAAATCGTATCGAAGTTGTTTGCCCAATATCGTATCGTTTCGTGAAATTAGTGTATCGGCACACCCCTAGTGTGTGTATATATAGATATACCGTATATATATATATAATTATATATATACCGTATCTCTAGGTGTGCCCTGGGATTTTTTGGCTATGCCAGGTGTGCCTTGGCACAAAAAAGGTTGATAGACACTGCACTAGAACAACATTTGTTTTTACCGCGATCCGCCATTTTAGAGTGATCACGCGTTGAAAATGGCTGGTTTTCACCCCCAAAAAAAGAAAGAATGGAGCTAGAGCTATTTTTCTCCAAATCCCATCATTGTAGTGGACGGACGTGACGTTTTTTTGGGATGATGTCACATCCATTGATTCCTTCAAGGGGAGTTGCGGGATCATTCCTAAGTTGCGTTAGAGCGCCCTCTTGTGACATTTTCAAAAAAATTAATACGATTGGATCACATAGATCTAAGTGATTGGCGGTGAACGGTTGGATCTGACATCACGTAGATCTACGTGATTGGCGGTGAATGTGTTGAAGGTCCCCATCGTCAACCCAAGACAAATATTCTGAAACCTATGAAATATCCATATTCTATGCAATCTAAATCTTGACATTTTGAATTGTGGTTGGTAAATTGTTCTTTTTCAAAACAGATTGCATTGGATAAAAGGGTTCTAAGCTGACACTGGTCCCGCTTAAACAGCTTAGCATTCTTTGTGCTCTACATCAGTCGTTCTCAACATGTGGGCCGGGGTGGGCCACGAGGGTATTGCAAGTGGGCCCCCAAATAATTGGCATAACACTAGGATTTTATGAATAATATAACATTAATATAAACACATATATGTAAAAATAAACTTCATGTTTTTTTCATTTATTTTTTATATATTTTTTGGAAAATGAAAAAAATTAAATACAATAAAAAAAAATTATAAAATAAATTTAAAAAAAAAAGTTATCGGAAAAACACGGCCCCCTCACGCATTAGGAGGGCAGGGTGAGTCACCAGAACCAAGGACGGGTGTTTTTGATGAATCTAACATGGTTAAAATGGAGTTTGAAGTTACAATGGGTTTGTATAGGAAGGGGGCGTGTCTGATAAAATTAATATCAAATGTCTAAATAATGAATCAAGCAACTTAAAAACTGTCTGGGGGGTTCACAAAGGCCTGAGTAGAAGATAAAATGACAAAGTTTTTTTGAAAGTGAAATATCCCTTTAAAGTATATTGATACAAGCCGGAATACAACCGATTGATTGATCGTTGAAATAAACATGCCCTGAAAATACACGTGGCCCAACCAGGTGACTTAGAAATTGATTTCCAAATTCCTAACAATGGCAACCCAGGCGAGGTTTCCCCATAAAGTCAGTCCACTAGGGGTTTTTCCCCCACGCTCCTGGAAAACTGTTCTGGCCAGTGCCCCTTGTTGTTGCCGCATATTGTTGTAGGAGGTGAACAGTAATTCAAAATGATTACCATGTATCAAGTACCATGGCAAAGTCTGGAAGCTGTTTATCCCCTGCGTCCTGGGCTGAAACTCTGAAGGAAACACTGACAATGCACTATCCATCCCTGTAGGCAGAGCAGGAAGCGTTGGGAGCAGTTTGTGCAGACAGAGAATCAGCACCTGGTGAGTCCTGAAGCCCTGGATCTACTGGACAAGCTGCTACGCTACGACCACCAACAGAGACTTACCGCCACAGAAGCCATGGAACACCCATACTTCTGTAAGAATTAACTCACTTAACATGCATAGAATAGTCTCCACTCAAAATGCACAGCAAAATGCACCACACTGCTAGAATAACCTTCAGCAGTTACAGTACATTACACAGGCACTGGTGTGCACAAGCACACACACAAAAATCTCTCTATAATAAATCTCTACCCTGTCCTCCTGTAGACCCCGTAGTAAAGGAACAGTCTCTATCCAACTCTGACAACAACATGGTTTCCAGTGGGAACACTACAGCCCGATGAAACGCAGGTAAAGTTATAAATATATTCGTAATGTTTTCTTATAATGGTAACCCAATTTGGAGTTTATGAAAATGGTATTGTTCTCAAGCTACCTGGAACTTGTTTACTGGCTGGTGCATTCAGGTTGTCATTACACATTTCATTCCACTGCATCAATACAGCGGGTGATTACACTAATGAATTCTCTCTCTCTTCCTCTTTCTCTCTCTCTCAGGAGAAGAAGGATGTTTGTTTGTTACCTCAACTTTGTACCCGGTTGTGACAGTAACTTTGACAAGTGTACAGTGACAATGGATCAAAGTAACGCTGACCAGTTACACACTCACAGATATGTGCTCATGGACACAACACACACACACACACACACACACACACACACACACACACACACACACACACACACACACACACACACACACACACACACCCCTACAGTATACATGTACACACACATGCAGACACCTATACATACATACATACATACCCTCCTCCTCTGTATCAGTCTGTGATTGGCTTGTCCTGGTTCCCTGTCAAGCAGCCTGACCAATGAGCTTGAAGCTGTCTCTCTCTCCCCCTTCCCTGGCCTGACTTGGTCTCGCTGTAGGTCATCAGAAAAACTACTACTTAAGACTATTCCCCTCTCTCGTATCTCTCCTCGCCCTGTATCCTTTCACCCCCCCATCCCTCTATCCCTCCTTGTTTGAAGCAGCATGGAGAATGAGCAGGAGTGTAAGCCTGTCCCCCTGCCCAGCCCAGAACTCCCACCCCCACACCTGACCCGACCCAACCCTCGTTTCATCCGTCCGTTTGTCTGTCATGTCCTGTGTGCGGCCTCACCCCCAGCAGACAGACAGATGTCTTAACACTACTCCAGTTCTGAAAGTGGCATGGTGGACTCTCTCTAGATAGAATGGACATGATGATAATAATATTAATGAATAATAAATGATTTTTATTTAGATGAACTGTCTGTCGTGAGTGACTTCTTTGGCTTTTACAGGTGTGTGTGTGTGTGTGTGTGTGTGTGTGTGTGTGTGTGATTCTTGCATGTCATACTGGGCTCAAATTAAAATGGTTTAAGTATTCTTCTCTGGTTAATGTGGATGCAGGTCTGATATTTAAAATGTTCATCACATAGGTGAAAACCAAATGCTGATAGGTGTGGGCGATTCGAATCACAGAGCTAACCCACAAGTCATTAACACAGAGTTGGCCTGCCATTGACTTCTAATTTCTACCTGACCTGCAAGTTATTCCCAGTGCTTATGTGACCACAACTGATAACTACACTGCATAACCTATTTGCCTGTTAATGATATCTGCTGAGAAACATGCTTATATTCATTGTTGATAGACCGTATACATATTCCTAATATTCATTATTGATTGATGGTAAATATAACAGATACTGTTGAAGCCTGCTGATACTGTACATAATATTCATTCTCAAATGCACTGTTGACAGTCTACATATCCATATATTTAGTGGTGATAGATTTATATATCATTCATATATGTATGTATATGCATATATATATTCACAATTATACTTTAGAATTCATTTAAAGGTAGGGTAAGTGATTTCCAATTATTAAAATAATTGCAAAATGGGTCTATGTTCTGATAGTGCTCATCACTATAGTGTCCCATGTCTCTCCAGCTCTTTATATTAGAAAATGCATTTTCAGTGCTCTCTCCTGATTGGCTTAAAATGTGTCACCTACCTAAAAATGTACTATATTCTGTTTACTAAACGGCTGGAGAGACCCCTGTGACCGAACAAATGCTCTGTAGCAATGATTACTATCAGAATATAGTACTTTAACCTTTTTAACAAAAAAAATATATATATCACTTACCCTACCTTTAAATTGTTTATCTTTAATGTATTTTTATTGGCCCTTGCCTCTTGTCCTTTTATTTGTTCCTGTGTTTCATTTACTGCTGTTGCTGCTTGACACCTAAATACATTTTAACCCAAAAGCATTTAAAACATACCACATGGTGTTTCCTCCAATTTTTCTGGCACTGATGTAAACCGTAATCCTCGATGTTACATGCTGTATGAAGCAATACTATAACATCAGACTAGTGTCTAGTATGATTATGTCAAGAAACTTGAAACTGATCAATTCCAGTGATCAGCATGTCACTACAAACCTTGGTGTGCTTTACTTTTCCATTATATATGTCACATAACGCGTAATTGTATTTCAATTCTGGTGATATGTGAAGTGATACTAGTCTGACAATACGGATATGCTGTACGTGTGTGTGTGTGTGTGTGTGTGTGTGTGTGTGTGTGTGTGTGTGGAGAGAGCAGGAAATCAAAGGCACAAATCTCACCTCAATCCTCAGGTAGGCTGACAAACTATAGATTTGCATAAGCAGCATGCACTCATTTATGAGCACAAAGATAATTGTGGTTTTCAAAGTGTGGTCAGGGGACTTCCAGGGGGTCCTTAGCCAAATGAGAAATTAACTGACATTCTGCCTTTTACCAGGTAGTTTGGCCTTAAGGAAAAGCGAAAAAAGGAAGAAAAGTATAACAGATGTGCAGTTTCATGTTTGTAACTAAATACATGTGATTAATTTACCCTATGTTTACTTGTGTGGTCTCCCTACTTTGTCTGGAATGGCATGACAACTCTTTTTTCTTTTTTTTTTGTATTGCTTGGAGCAGGTCTTTATTCTTCTGCTACTGTGGTTTGAGTGTCTATTTCAATCTTAATTTACTTAACATTTAAAATTTCCTATGCCCCCCCCCCCCCCCTCAGACCACCGACCAGGTGAATGTTACATGAAAACAACCAAAAGACAATGTCAGCAATATTTGATCCCAATGACTGTGATAAAAAATAAGTTAGAGGGGGGGTTTAATTTAATCTAATTCATGAAAATGGCTATGCCAACTCCAAACAGCCAAAGACACGATGCCAGTATTATTTGACCCCACTGATCCGAAAATAGAAATTAAAGGAGGCGGGCTGTATTTGGCGATACATATTTGCTTGCCAGGAACTGTCCGTCCCCCTTGTCTCAGACCAGGTGAGTGGTGCAAGGGGAAGGTACGTGCTCTCTGTCACGAACGACTCATAGCCAGGGCACCTGTTCAGCAGGGAGCAGAACCGGGAGGAATACCATGAATCTCCTCACTATCAGTTGAAAAGAAGCAGCTGGCGACTCCACGTGTATCAGAGGAGACGTTGTGGATTACAGTAGGTTCTGGCAGAGACAGGGACTACAGACATGGGAATTGGCAATGACTAAATTTGGGGAGATTTTTTTTTTAAAAGTTGACACACACACACACACACACACACACACACACACACACACACACACACACACACACACACACACACACACACACACGCACACCCACACTAATGAAGCCTCACGTTGACATTTAGTAGGGGGCACTATAGAGCCACTTTGCCCTGCCCATTTTTGAGACCCATAAAATTATGCAGGTGCAAAAGTAGTTTTTTTTTGTTGCACATTTAGGCCTTCAAAAATTAATTGAAGGTTAATTCGATTAATTTGTGCAAAGTTTAATAATTCCTTGTATTTTAATAGGGCTTGTCACTGGTCCAGTGCACTGCTCAGGCCCTACTAAATAAAAAGCTTGGTAAGACTGTAAGGTCGGGTCTGTAATGCATTATATGCACATTTGTAATGCATTATAATGAGCTTATAAAGCATAGGACTCGTTATAAATGTTTATAGTAATTTATGACAACGTTTATGACGTATAAGTACTGGTCATAATGCATTATAAGCTCAGTGTAACAGCACGTTATAACTACCGTAATAAAGGCACATAGACAAGTGCTGTAATGTATCATAACGCACTATAAGTTATATGTTTATGAAATGGAATGATATCTTATAAACATTAAAGGATCTACACCATGAATTTAAAAAATATATTTGATATTTAATATCATATGGTGTATGTCCCTCAAACCTTTTTCAAAAGGTTTGAGCCTAAATCATCACTCAGATATACTCATCCCAAGTCAATTGTCTCTGGCTTATACAGCACTTTCAGCTGCAATACCAAAACGTCCTTTTGGGCAGGGGGGGGCTACTGAGAAATTCTGTCTGGCCATCATCAATGCAATGGCAAGGCAAGTGATGTCACTTGCATTGCCATTCTGAAATGGCCTGTTCAGACACGCCCATTCTGAAAATCTCTGAAATGAGAATGAATGACTGAATGTTAAAAAAATATATTTTTTGGGGTACAAGAGACACTGGGGAGCCCAAAAAATACCCCCCCCCCCCAAAAAAAAAAATGAAATTCATGGTGTGGCCCCTTTAATAATATACTATAGCATGACTTTGAGACCTTTAAGTAAAGTGACCATATTTCATACATTATTATCATTGTTTCATACTATAATACCCTGGCCTGTGGATTCGTCTATAGCATGACTTTGTGACCTTTAAATAAAGTGACAACAACACACTAAAGGTTATAACAATTAAACAAAGCAATTTCAATATTTATTTTCACAAATGGCACTTAAAATTTACAATTTTGTCAATAAAAAAACGTCAGAAAAGAAAAGAATCACACCTCAAAGTACCCTACATTATTTAGCCATTTAACAAAATAAAACATTGAATCAAGATCATTAACTGAAAAAACTCTTATGACCCTACACAGTATTCTTACATTCTCTATCAATTTACATGACCACAGCAGTTAGCCACAAGCAATGCAATCAGTATCAGCATTAGCATCAAACAAGAAACAACAGAATTAGCATCGAACAACAACAGTATCAGCATTAAACACTTATAGCACCAGTGCCTAGTGAGGTTCAGCTCTCCCTGCTACAATTTTTGTTTTGTTTTCTGCTTCTTTTTGCAGTCTGATGCTGTCTCTCCTTCTCATTCATTGATTAATGCCAGCTGCTGCTTTTTTAGGCTCTTGCAGTGTCTATTTCACTGTCACCTGGCTTCCTATGGTGCTTCCCTGTCTTCTATGATGCTTCCCTGTCTTCTATGGTGCTTCCTGTGGTGCTTCCCTGTCTTCTATGGTGCTTCCCTGTCTTCTATGGTGCTTCCCTGTCTTCTATGGTGCTTCCCTGTCTTCTATGATGCTTCCCTGTCTTCTATGGTGCTTCCTACAGCGCTTACCTGTCATCTATGGTGCTCCCCTGTCTTCTATGATGCTTCCCTGTCTTCTATGGCGCTTCCTACAGCGCTTACCTGTCATCTATGGTGCTTCCTATGGTGCTTTGTCATCTATAGTGCTTCCCGGTGTTCTATGGTGCTTCATATAGTTATTCGCTGTCTTCTATGGTGCTTCCTAAGGTACTTCCTTCTCTTTTATGGTGCTTCCTATGGTGATTCCCTGTCTTCTGTGGTGCTTCCTAAGGTGCTTTCTTGTCTTTTATTGTGCTTCCTATGGTGCTTCCTTGTTTTCTATGGTGCTTCATTGCTTCCTATGGTGTTTCCCTGTCTTCCACTGAAAGCTCAGTGACCTGTTTCACTTAGCTTGTAATGCATTATGACCAGTACTTGTAATATGTCATAAACGTTGTTATAAGTTGTCATACATGATTATAAACATTTATAACGAGTGTTATAATGTCTTATAAGCGCATTATAATGAATGTAAAGGTGCATACCCGACTTTACACAGTCTTACCAAAAGGTAAAATCTTGTAAACTACTTTTGCATGTTGCTGTAGGTTATCTTGCTACATTTATCTGGGGGGGTCGCGTCAGTAGTAGTGATGCTTCATTTACTATAGAATAGCCTAAATCAGTGGTCCCCTATGCCCTATAGCTGAGAGAGAGAAGAAGGAACCTCCACTACATATTGGATTCATGTTAAATATGTGTTTTCAGACATTGAACGACTTCAATAGTTTGTAAACTTGACCTTTGGCCTGGTGGTTTTCCCTCTACACCAAACCTCTACGCTGAAAATAGCCGATCTACAAGCTCAAAACGTGTCCTCTCAATAAAGTTTTGTAGGCTACAGTTGGCATTTTTTAGCACTTTAATGTCTCCGCCAGGCCGAAAGGCATGGTGAGAGAGTATGTTTTGCCCCCTGTCCGTCCGTCCGTTCTGTCCGTGTGTTACCAGCTAATCTCCGGCACCGTTGGCCCGGTCGCTGCGAAACTGTGCACACACACTCCCTGGATGCCAATTCAGAACCTCTGCCCCAAATTTGTCACATGGGCCTGTTATAGCGCCACCAGGAGGCCGATTTGTGCAAAACCCATTTTTGGATATTACTCCTACAGATTTTATCCAAACATCACGCACATCGGTACACAGTATCTCTATGATGCGATCAAGACGCATCTGTCCGATATTTCATATTCCATCCTGATTGGCTAAGGTTGGCTTCCAAAGTTTGCAGGATTGGTCCGTTTTGAACAAAATGTCTCAAATCATGAACGCAGCGTGCTATTTCCGTGAAAATTTGCATGCACATTCCCACTAAGCCGTGGAAGCCACCCGTTTCACATTGGCCTATTATAGCGCCACCAGGAGGCCACAATAACCTACCTGACCTGCAGAGACCTGTGCTCCGAGGAGCACTTTTTCTAGTTGAAAATGAATTCAAAGGGATAAATACACAAGAAAGCCCGAAGGCTTGTTTCCATTGTGGTCCTTTGAGGAATTTGAGGAAATCTGCCCCCTGGTGGCACTATAAATAGGGCAATATTAAAAGGGTGGCATTTGTTCCTCAACGCAGTGTGAATGTCCGTGCAAAGTTTAACCGCAATCGGATGCTGCGTTCATGATTTGCGGCATTTTGTTCAAAACGGGCCGTTCCTTTAGATGTCAATCTTAGCCAATTATAATGGAATATGAAAAATCAAACAAATCTGTCTTGATCACATGACTAGAGATCATGTGTACCTATTTGTGTGAAATTTGGATAAAATCTGAAGGAGCAATATAAAACAAATGTTTTATATAAGTCGGCCTCCTGGTGGCGCTATAAAAGGTAGATGGAGGGCAAATGTTTTTCCTTCTCCTCTAGGGAGTGCGCATACAAAGTTTTACACAGATTCGTGCAGTTATTGGTAAAAACAAGAATCGGCCCCTTATAGCACCACCATGAGGCTGATTTGAAAATGTACTAGTGGCATTTCTTCCTCCTATAGTTAGATTGTGCGTGCAAAATTTCGGCCTCCTGGTGGCTTTATAAAAAGCCCATGTGAAAAATTCGGGGCAGAGGTGTGTGTGCACAATTTCCCTGCGAGCAAGCCAATGGTGCCGGAGATTAGCTGTTCACAGACGGACACACGGACGGACGAACGGACAGGGTGCAAAATATAGTCTGGCCATGCCTTCGGTCTGGCAGAGACAAAAACTAAATTCAAAAACAAAACAACAGACAATTTACATAAAGGAAATCTATTCATGATAAAACAAATGACTAAATGAAGCATATACAGCAGAATGAAACAAGTTGTATACAGGTCAACAGGTTGTTTTGTGTAGCGTGTGTGTGTGTGTGTGTGTGTGTGTGTGTGTGTGTGTGTGTGTGTGTGTGTGTGTGTGTGTGTGTGTGTGTGTGTGTGTGTGTGTGTGTGTGTGTGTGTGTGTGTATACACTGTAATTCAATTACTGACTGAAGTATCAACTTCTTCCTCAGAAGAAACAGGAGAATTGGCTTCCTGTCCTAAACCTGACTGCTCATGTTCCCTCACACGCACGCGCGCGCACACACACACACACACACACACACACACACACACGCACACACACACACGCGCACACACACACGTACTTTGCAATACATCTTGGAGCTTAAATCATTTAGAAAGCTTTGTTTGACCAGCACTGGCTGATGTCCGGTCAGTGTAGCACACACCTTGGAAGGGTCTTTGTTTTCAGTTTACGTCAACAAGTGAGCTGTAGTTGCCACAGTATTTAGTCAACAGATGAATAATTAGGTATCTACAGTAGCTGTGTGGGTTTATTTTTAGTAAGCACACCTGTAACATTAGCTGGAACTGTCTTTTTTCTATGTCGCTTCTTGCTTGCTGCCCTTTTATTCCTGCCTCGCAGGAAGCTACCTTCTGCCTAGGAAAGGAACATTTTATATTTTTTGCTGCTGACAAAATCTGCTGGCAAAATCAAACCCCAAATAAATAAATAGAAACACAAGATGTTCTTTAACTCTGGAAGAGTCCAGACACCCTCTAATGTTGCAGTTCCGGAGATAACCTTTAGTTGTCTGTTAAACGATTGCCCTCTCTTCATTTATCTTCTTCTCCTTTCTTACCCCCTAACATCCGTTTGATTCCTTTTGTTTGTTAGATTCTCCATAGAAATTCCCAGACTGACCCAATACCTATTTGGGAAAAGACTGTTATGGGGAGTGGTCACAGACACTAATTCAAGTCTTGGGTTCTACAATCCCTAGCCTGATTTTGATTGTTGTGGAAAAAAACAATATCAGCAGTTTATAAATGTAGATGTTATAGCAATTCACAATACACAGTATATTTGTAAGTTTGGGTCCCTGCCTCTGTAATAGCCAAACACTAAACGTGTCAAAGTAATCATACGACCTACAATTTTTCGTGAAAATGTTTTAACTATTTTCCGCCTATGACATGCCCAAAATAGGGACACAGTGTTAAAATTGTTAACCAGTCAGACATTGACCCACACATAATTTGGAAAGTGGCTGGAGTGGAGGGGGGGCAATGCCAATTTCCACAGCTGTTGTCCTTCTCTGCAGTGTTCCTCTCCACTGTCGAGCCTAGCATGGACCTGGACTTTTCTTTTCATCGAATAGTTAAATGGTACACTCAATATGGAGTACAATATTGAGTATTATATATTAGAATTGCTCTGTCATAAAGGAAATAGTTAATACACAAGACACAGTCAATCGCTTACAATTGGTGCAGTGACGCAGATCTGGTTTCCCAGTGGAGGAGGTCAAAAGGGGGGTCAGTGTAGCAGTGTGGCTCAGAGAGAGAGCCCCTGCTGAAGACCTGTTACGGATGTGGTTAAGTAGGGGTCAGGGATCTGTACTGTCTGTGTAAGTGTGTGCGTGCGCCCGTCCTGTGTGTCTTTTTTATACGCAGATCCTGTTTGCAGGGCCGTCTGTGCGATTGGACGATTGCTAGTCGCTCCAAGCTTTGCCATTGGTTCCATCATCCCATCCTCTTCAAAACTGGATTCCTCCATTCACCGCGGCTGTCTGTGTATTGTGTGTAGGCTATTCTAGTGTGAGCGGTTCAAAGATCCAATCTTAAACCTCCCAGTTTGCTCACAGACGATTGTGTCGGTCATTTCAAATATGTTTGAGCTGCATAGTCTGCTAAATAACACTGCTCTGTCTATGCAAATGCATGGTTTGTACATCTGTTCTGTCTGTTCTGTAAATCTTCTGGCGGTACATATGCTATAGATATAGATATAGATTTTAGTCACGTTTATATACCTATTTTTTTGCACATTCTGGATAACAGTTAAGTCTTATAATTCAGGAATAGATTGGAAAACGTCTTATTAATAATTACAGGTATATTATATTTGATCTTGGTGTTCAGGCTCTGCAACATACAGTTTTACTCCCTTCTCAATTTAAGAGCAAGGAGATCACATCATAACCCCTACCGCTGGGGGTGGCGGTGTGGCACAGAAGCACAAACTGTGCAAACCTGCTGTATGAGACAGCGAGAGTTGTAACAGTGGAATGAGGTGGAATGAAATAAGCCGCCAAATTGATCAGCTGCTTGACACGTCAGTTACAAATATAACATAGTGGTGCACTTGTATGTAAACCTTTTGAGTATATCTGCCTGATGTAGCTTGCAAGCTATGCATAATTGATAATGTGAATATCTGATGGTGTACACACACACACAATTATCACAATTATATCACTACCATCAAATGCTTTTATTACACTTCATTGCAAACAGAAAACAACACCAGAAAACAACACCACAAACAGAATTGAAACATAGCTGCCGTTTGTAGTTATATATATATATATATTTATATTTAAGAATCTGCACTTTCAAATGATACATTAATGCTTAAATATTTTAGCAATATTATTGATATATGATATCACAAAAAAAATATCACACATTTAATTAGCTGTCAAACCCTACTGAGAAAAACCATTAGATTAGTTCATTTGTCAGCATGTATTCTATTTGTGTGCATTTGATGATGACTAATAAATAAATGTATCTATGAAACATGTAATCCACTTTTATTATCATTTACCCCCTTCCGCGCGCGCGCACGCACACACACACACACACACACACACACACACACACACACACACACACACACACACACACACACACACACACACACACACACACACACACACACACACACACACACACAGACACACAGACAATTACAGAACTAGGATGAAACAGAGAAACAAATCAACAAGGTGCTTATCGCTTCTCCAGTGTCGTGTGTCCTGGCCAATGCAAATTTTCCACAGCTGTAATTACAAGACTTGGTGCGAACAGGAGAGGAGAGGGGAGGGGAGGGGAGGGGAGGGGAGGAGAGGAGAGGAGAGGAGAGGAGAGGAGAGGAGAGGAGAGGAGAGGAGAGGAATAAAGAATATTGACTGATGGAATTTCACATCCATGTCTGGGGTTGGGAGTTAAGGTGGGGTTTGTACAAAGCTTTGAGACTGATTGGGGTAAATACAAAAATACACAATGAAAAAAGATTCATTATATTCCTTCTTGCCAAACAATGGGAACCAACAAGGAAGCCCATTCCAAATAGCAAATTAATCACTGTAGCTGTGCTTTCCTTGTCAACCAACGTCTAAAGTTGCAAGAGTGACCTGTGGCAAGATGTTTGCAGTGGGTTTTGCAATATTACCATGCCCTCTCACTGTGGACCTCCAAGGCACAGGAACACCATCCTCAAAAAAATCCTAGCTGTAGGAAAGAAATGCTTGAATGTACTACATGCTTTTGAAAGGGGTGCGGTTGGTCTCCGAGGTTACTGCATGTGTTGGTTGTAGGCCGTTTGGGGTTTGGTTGGTGAACAGCCAGGTCTTTTGGGGCAATGTCAGACAAAACGTTTCATGCTGACATTGCGTCTGCGTCTGCAGCAGAAGGTGAGACACCTCCTCTCTGACTTGCCTGGAGATGTTGGGGTCGGTATCACAGACCCCTGCTTCCTATGGAGGAAGAAAGTCATCGAGTGTGGTGTGAGACAGACACTAACCACTTTGTAAACTACTCAGTTGACCTCTGTAATTGGTCCGCTTTTTCCCCCCCTCTACACCAAATCTCTTTAGATAGCCAAACTACAAGCTCACAACGCGTCACGTTGCAACGAATTGTAGACCGTTGTCGATCTGCTATTTTCAGCAAATGTTCCTCCCCAAATAGGGATGCTAAGGTTTTACTCATTAAGTGATATAGCATTAAGCCTAATTAATATGTTATGTGACAAAATATAAATCACAAAGGCAAAGTCTTCTCCCCTGCTGGATGCAACGACGATGGCAATGAATTGAGATCAAAGCATATCATAAAGGTCAGTGTGTGTGTGTGTGTGTGTGTGTGTGTGTGTGTGTGTGTGTGTGTGTGTGTGTGTGTGTGTGTGTGTGTGTGTGTGTGCGTGCGCGTGCGCGTGTGTGTGCGTGTGTGTGTGTGTGCGTGTGTGTGTGCTCTTGTGTGTGTGTGTGTGAGTGCGTGCGTGTGAGTGTGTGTGTGTGTCCGTGCGTGCGTGCGTGTGTGTGTGTGTGTGCGCGAGTGTGTGGTGGGGGAGGGTATTTCTAATTGTAATGAGGTTGGCATTTCTCACTTTGCTTGTGTTCACACCACAGGAGCAAGTTGGTGTCCTGTCCACTGTTGCAAAAAAGGATCTTTGGTTATACTTTGTCAAATATCAATCACCAGATTAGTGCGAGTGATCATCAATCATGATCATCGCTTATCATCCCATTGCGTGTATCTAATCATTAGGTACACACATTATTTTTACACATTAGATTCTAATGTGTAAAATAAATGACTCCTTCTCTTCTGCATGCAAATGGAATGCTGACAGGACGCCTATGGAAAGATTCTGGATTAGGGGTGCAACAGTTAATCGAGCTAATCAATTTAATCGATTTAATAGATTCAAAAAAATCTATTTGAATAAGATAAATGATTTGGGGTGAAAAGGTAAAGTATAAAATAAGGCGTGGTTAACCAGACTAATTGATTTATTCAATTCTAAAAGATCTCATCATCATCATGTATTTAACTCACGACTATGTTCACATGGTATGGAGCACAGATTCATAAATAGACAGTATACAATACATAACAATATTCATACAGACGTAGCAAAAGGCATGGCATGCATTATTTGAACAGAGGAAGAACGTTTTTCAGAAAATAACCCAATTTATAAATACCTTTTTTCTTAAATCAGATTGCAGTAGTAAAAATGTATTTCAACATAGATGGGTGAGTTATATAATACTTTGGCAGGTATTTTTGTCTAAAATTCATAATGCTAATATTCATCATCCCCAACTCGTTACTTATATTGCATAACCTCTGGCTTCTTTCCAGCCCTTTATATCTGCCAGTAACCTTTGGATTCACCCTAAAATTACAAATGGCCTGTCTGTACTTATGGTTTTCACACAGCAGGTATTTTCCAACTTAAACTCTTCTTTGAACTCTACATAAATGTCACATGATGCCATACTATTAAGTTCACTTTTGCAAGAAATGATCTTTCAACCTTTGTTCAACAGTTAGTTTCAACCAGTCAATGTTATTTCTGAGTCAGCCAAAGGTAAGACATACCACAGTCGTCCAGTATCTGCTTCACTTGTGAGACCCATGGAGATACATGTACACCTGTGTTAAACAGGTTATTAAGCAGACAGTTGTACGTTATTCGGCTCAGTTTACTCACTTTGCCTTCAATCAACTGGGCTCTTTTTAACTAAAATACAAATTGGGTACCTCCCCAATTCGCCATACACCATATTACTACAGGTAGTTGTTTTTGCTTTTAGGATGTAGGCTACTTGAGGAATTTAAGGTATCATTTTTCTAACCTTTCAATGTTTTCAACCCCCCAGACTGGTGAAACCAACTTGTCAAAAAGATCTAGTGCAACGTTTACTGGTAAATCAAATGTTCTACATTTACAAAGACTTCTACACACACACACACTATATATATATATATATATATATATATATATATATATATATATATATATATATATATATATATATATATATATATAAACCATATTTTTAATATATTATATACACATTTATAATAACAATAATAATAAAAACACGCCTCAACATTATTTGATTAATCGAAAATAATCGATAAATGCAGCCCTATTCAATATAGGGTCAAGATAGAGGAACCCTGCACTTAGTTTGGAAGACTTTTCTGTGGGAAAAGGCTGCAGTGAAATCTAGGTTCATTTAGGTCGTTTCTCACCTGCTGTTAGCCGTGACAGCCTCTCTTTTCCTGACCTGCTTCATCATCTTCAGCAAGCGACAGATCTGCCGCAAGGTCATGTCGGGGGCATCGCAAACCAGGCGGGGCCGCGGGACGTAGCGCGGCACGCGGTACATGAACAGTGACGTGCAGTCTCCTTGTCCAGATTCCCTCCTGAACAGCTGGAGGGGCTGGATACTGTTCTGTGCATAACAGGACGCACACTGGAGGGAAGAGCAGAGTTTAATAATGGATTATGAAGGGTAGTTGTATTATGATGATGCATGACGTTGAATGTGTTTTCTACTTAAAACACTACTATTTTACTTGTCTAGTATGTTGAAATATTATGAATGAAAATATATAATATTTATTATAGATTTTCGTTTTTTTTTGTGTCTGCTATCCTCCAAAACAAAACAAAACTAGACAAAACTAGACTAGACTAAACTAAACTAAACTAAGCTAAACTAAACTAAACTAAACTAAACTAAACTAAACTAAACTAAACTAAACTAAACTAAACTAAACTAAACTAAACTAAACTAAACTAAACTAAACTAAACTAAACTAAACTAAACTAAACTAAACATGGCACTCAGTTTACAAACACATTTGCACTCAAAGGACCACAATGGAAGTAAGCTCTGGAGCTTTTTTCCCCTCGTTTATATCCTTTTGACAGATATGTCAGTTTACAGTATATTTCGTCAATGAAAACATCAATCAATAAATGTGGAACATTGTACAGGGATAGTTTGAGTAGGATTCAAGAGGAAAGCATTTTCCCTGATACCACAAATATCCCTTGATTCACTGAATGCACATAGCAATTAGTCACCTCTAACTGAACGTAAGGTTCTTTTTTTCCTGCACCTATGTGCCAGTATGTACTTATGTTAAGTATGTTCCTAAATGTTCCTAAAACAACTCCTGTACATTTATTTTTCTGTCAAATAACCACCTTCTTTACTAGGAGGACTAACATCTTGTTACTGTTAAGGAACTTTGACCAAATAAATAAATGATCCAGCCTCCAATGATATTCTAAATGCTGATCATTGTTGGTTTATAAAAAAACAATTGTTTTCCTACCAAAACGACCATTTGTGATGGATATAGTTTGGACAAAGCTACAGAATTAGGCCATGTGAAGCAGTGGAAATGTACTACCTTGGTCTTCAGCTGCGCTGCTCTATCATTCACACTTCAAATGTCACACTCTGACATGTGAGCGCACACACACACACACACACACACACACACACACACACACACACACACACACACACACACACACACACACACACACACACACACACACACACACACACACACACACACACACACACACACACACACACACGCACACACACACACACGCGTGCACACTTTTAATTAGCATATGAGCCGTCTTCCTCTCTCAGACTTAATCACCCTCTACACCAGAAACCCAAGACAAGGCACGCACACGCAAACGTACTCTAAAGGATCCATCGCATGAGGTGAATCAGATCTGCAGATTCATTACACAACTGAAATGTGATCATCTACAATACCCTACCAATTGTTGGACATTTGCTGCTTACTCATGCACACACACACACACACACACACACACACACACACACACACACACACACACACACACACACACACACACACACACACACACACACACACACACACACACACACACACACACACACACACACACACACACACACACACACGGTTGGGCTCACTCAAGCAAGAGGCCTGTACAATGAAACAAGTTTAACACACCCAGGACATCTCCCTGTTATCTGGCTTCACTAATCCGAACAACTGCAGTCATGCTAAGCGATCACACGAAGGTGGTTATCAACTCAGTAAATCAACCTTGGTTTACCCATGAGCACTTTCACATAAGCATAACATATTTTACAAACAAAACTATAATAGAAAACTATAATATTAGACAGATACATCAATTCAAACACATAATCCAGCTCAATGAAATGGTTTTGATATTGCTTGCAGCCGTCAGTACGGCTTAAGAAGCCGACACAGATAACTCTGTGTCAGACTCTGTCTGATGAGAATCTATAACTCTCATAAAAACAAAAATCCTCAGGAAAAGACAAATAATTTCCCCAGGTTTCTGAACACTCTTGCGCTCCTAGAAACTCTCTCACAATCCACACCGAGCTCCATAGAATAAACTACAAATGATGATGCCATTTTCCTAGAGAACTGTTTGGACAGCAGGCAGTGCTTTTATATGCATTGATATTTTATCTCGAAAATAGTCTGCCCCAGAGCAGGCTAGGTATGCAACATGAGTGAGCCCAGTAGAAATGAACCACCGTCATGGTCCTGAAAACTCAGGATTAAAGCTGAAGTTACCTCACTGAGCCCAAATCTACAGTAGCTTTGTATTACAGGCTATGTTAAAAACAATCATGTAGGCTACAGAATAGATTATGGAGTGCAAATCAACAATTACAATTGGAAAAGTACAACAAGCTGTTACCTCTATCAACTTTACCAATATAGCCTACCACATACACAGCACTAGTAAAATCATGCATCTTTGAAACGCCTATCCTAACATCTGTCTCTTGCTCTCTTTGGCAAATTTATCATAAAGTCTGAATAACAGCTTCTGAAACCTGTGTTACTCACACGCACACACACGCACACGCACACGCACACACGCATGCACACGCACGCACGCGCCCGCACACACACACACACACACACACACACACACACACACACACACACACACACACACACACACACACACACACACACACACACACACACACAGACACAGAGAGAGAGATACTTACTTGTACAACTGAAGCCATGGAGTGTAGGTATTCTGTAATCAAAAGGCGATGTTGGAGCAGTACCTTTTTATAGGTACGCACTGGCCGGGGACACAGTGGCAGCTCCGCCTACTTCTGAGATCACCCCAGCACACACACGCACGCACGCACACACACACACACACACACACACACACACACACACACACACACACACACACACACACACACACACACACACACACACACACACACACACACACACACACACACACACACACACACCTGTTTCAGGTTTCAACCACAGAGAAGAGGTCTATTATTAAGGCCTCTTTTGTTGTGTGTTATATTTAGTTGGAGTTGGAGTCATAGCCTCAGGACTACAGTTCTGTAAATGAGGCAGAAAATGTTAACAGAAATCGTCTAATCGCAATTATTTGAGATAATCGCAATTATTTTTGCATAATCGTCATAATCGTTTCCATGTTGAAAGATTTTCACACATTTTCTAATATTAAAAAAATACAGAAATAGCAGATCTTTGTAGATCAGCTATTTCTGCTTTAAAAAACAACAACTTTATATGTCAATAATACGTTATTTGTCATGTCTGCTCTGTGCAATTTTTGATTACGAAGCCTAAAAGGCTCCATAAGTTCCAATGTTCAATGCCAAACACACAATTAAATCGTTAATCACAATTATTTGAGTGACAATTAATCGTCAAAATTTGTCATTTTGGCAGCTCTAGGTAGAGTAAGTGAATCGTGGTGAGCTATTTGCTGAGCACGACACCGGCACGCAACTAAGTATAAACGAGGCTTAAAGGAGAATTTTGGACTAAAGTTTTCTTACCTTTTCTATGACGTTATGATATCTTAGGATGAATGGTACAGTAGAAAAATTTCATAACTCCACCCCTGAGCCGCCACAGCTTAAAAGGTGCGCGGATAGGCCTTAGGTTAGATCACATATTTTAATAGCTTTTTTTTAAATTTTTTTTGTGAGATCTGACGTTCATAGTGACAGAACACTGTCCCAAAAAAAAAAAAAAAAAAAAAAAAACAGAAGTCTCGCTAGACAAGATTGAAATCTCGAGATTTCAATCTCGTCTAGCGAGTTTTTTTTTTTCTTTTTTTTTTTGGGTTGCATAGTGTTCTGTCACTATGAACGTCAGATCTCATCAATTTTTTTTAATAAAAAAGCTATTAAAATATGTGATCTAACCTAAGGCCTATCCGCGCACCTTTTAAGCTGTGGCGGCTCAGGGGTGGAGTTATGAAAATCTTCTACTGTACCATTCATCCTAAGATATCATAACGTCATAGAAAAGGTAAGAAAACTTTAGTCCAAAATTCTCCTTTAAGAAGACAGACCCTTGGGAGTCACGTGATGTGTTCGAACAAGATGGCTGCGTAAGGCAGAGCAGCTCTAGCATCTAGTCACCATACGCTTTATTTCATAGCAAGGAACGCAAATCTGATTGAACTTTTTTGCTAAAACAGTGCAGCAAGGCACAACAATGTCGAAAAGTACCAGAAATTCTAAGTTTGGGTCTAAACCAAGCACGGTCAGCACACGTGGCGCGTCGGCTAACGACGGTGCTAATGCTAACACTAGCCACGCTCAGACCATACCGGCATCGCTGGCTGCGCTTCATGCACCTCTCAAGTCCGGGGATCCCGGCCCCAGCCTTCTCTCTGGTGAGGTGACTAGGGAGTTTGCCAAACTCACTACTTTGATTCTGGCTAAATCGGAAGCTCACGACAGAAAACTGGAGGAGATAAGAGTTATAACGCGAGCTACAGACGACAGGCTGAAAGACTTGGCCACCCGCATTACCCAGGTCGAGGGCCGTTTGGACTTCTTGGACGAGGCGGTGGGTGAGATGCGTGCTGTGCCCCTGGCTGGTTTGGCGGAGGTCGAGGCATTGCGGCTGAAGATTGACGAGATCGAGAATTCGGAAAAGAGATGTAATTTACGCCTAGTGGGCTTTCCTGAGGACTGTGAGGGTACCGATACCATCGCATTCTTGTGCGAGGTTCTGCCGGCGGTTCTGAAGGTGGAGTTCCCGCATGGATTGGAGTTCCAGAGGGCCCATCGAATCGGCAACGTGCGTGGAAGTGCTGGCTCCGACCGACCCTCGTCGGGGAGAACCATCACCGCCAGATTCCTAAGGTTCCAGGACCGGAACTGGGTCGCCGAAGCTGAAGATGAACGTGGGGTCGTAATTATTATAGGACTCGCCCCGGGCTTATACCTAAGTCCGGGCTAGAAAACGTCTCTCTTATGTTTTATGTACTTCTACTCTTATTCATGGTGAAATTAGAAAGTTAACTTAACTAATTCTGTTCTTGTTTTAATTAAAAAAAAAAAAAAATGTGATAAGGCGATTGATTTGTATTAGGTTCCGATGTATAAAAGAAAGATGGGCATTTAATAGGAAGAAGCTTTGTTCACAGAGCAGTTTTAATTTATTCATGTGGGGTTAGAGGGCATTTCAATTGTTTTACCTCTATTTTGTAGTTTATTTTTGTACAAAGGCCCATGTCATTGCATTTTTCCATTTGTTGTATTGCTCGAAGGATGGGCTTGAATAACTTAGAACCAGGTTTTTGATGTTTTTATTGGCACTGTTAAAAATCAATAGGTGACTGTTGTGCGTGCTGCATTGTTTAATGGAAGTTCCTTGCTATGTTGTATACTTATTCAACGGAGATGGGGATATTTTTGTCCCCACTCCGGCATATTGGTCTTGGGATAGCGTATGGGGGGGTGGGTGTGGGTGGGCTCGGGTTCCGGCAGCCATTAGTTGGAGGATCACGGACCATGCTGAGGGGGGGTGAACGTCTTTTTTCGGACGTTCTTTTTGTTCTTCGTGTCTTTTATGTTTTTTGTTGTGACGAGTGTATATTTCACAGGGATGCTTGTGTGTTTGCACAGTGGAACTAGGACCGCTACTCTTAAGAACATATAACGAGGCTTTGGAGGAGGGTTATCTCCCTCCTTCTTTATCTGTCTGATTAAGGTCATTACATCATTGATTCATCCGGATCAGAATTGTTTTGGGAGTGGCCGATGTGCGGGATCGCAGTGTGTCACAGCCCAACACGCTGTGAGCTTGTAGATCTACTATTTTCAAGACATTTTCAAAATTATTTGAATTTTGTATTTGTATTAAGCAGACGTTTATTTTGTTTTTCGTGTCCTTTATGTTTTTTGTTGTGACGAGTATGAGTTCCACAGTGATGCTTATCGTTTTGTTGATGTCTTTGTTTTCACTGTATGTTTGTTTGTCTTGTGTGTATGGTATGTATTGTCTCATTATGGTGGTCGGTGATATTGCTTTTGACGAAGAGTGTTTTTGTGATGTATGCTGTATGTTTTGTATCATTATGCTTGTCTCAATGCTTAGGGTGACTATCTGTATGTTTGTCTAAAAAGAATAAAGTACAAGTCATAAAAAAAATAAGACAGACCCTTCTCAGACAGAAGAAAAGCAAAACAGGGAGAGGAAGGACGCGCCATGTTGTAGAAATTGACATCGGGGTTTTTTGTGTTTACACAGTGATGACACGCACCATTGAACTGTACAAATCGACACACGACACTGACGGGACGTGACGCCTCACAGACTCATTAACCTGTACATCAACACACCTTCTGACGGGACACCTCACAACATGACACCTCACAACCTCCCAATGGTTGCATCTTCAGTTACCAAGCGTACTGATAAATATTGATAGAAATCCTATTCAGTACAGTACATGTGGTTTAACAAGTCAAGTACCAACACAACTTTTGGTAACACTATGCATCCCACGTCTCTTGCATTATAAGCATACTTGTAATCCATTATAATCTGCTTATAGCACTGTATAATTATCGTTATAAGTAGGCTACTCATAAATACTCATAATGCGTTATAACAATAATCATGACACATTATAAAGCATTCTATAATGACTTATAAGGTCAAGTATAAATGCAATGTAATCTGCTTATAACACTGTATAATTACAGGTATAAGCAATCATAAGTACTCATAATACAATCATAACACATTATAAAGCTCCTTATAATGGCTCATAACGTCATAAGTATCATTATACTTCATTATTACTGGTCACTCTCTGACTTTTTATTTTGGCGAGGATCATAGTGTGTTACAATTCTCATACCTGTAATACATTATAATGATTTTATAATGCAATCACTGTTATAATGCAATATAGTATGATTATAAGTCACTATAAGTGGTCATTGGATGCTTTAATTCAAGTAAAACAAATAGCATTCAATTCATGCAAGACCAACACACAGTTTACCTACACCTTCAGGAAAGTAATTACTTTACTTAAAGCACACAATGAGACTTAAAATCACACTATAATTCATTAAAACTGTGATTAGAATACATTATAAGATTATTATAATTTATTATAACTAAAATCATTATAATACATACATGCCAAAACAAAGTCTGTGAGCGTCCAGCAATTATGAAGTATTTTAATACTTGAACTAAGTCATTATAGAATGACATTATAGAATGACATTCTATAATGACTAAAGTCATTATAGAACAGTGGTGTCCAAAGTCCGGCCCGCGGCCATTTGCGGCCCAAGGACACATTTTATACAGCCCTTGGTTTCATTCCTAAATTGTATTATGAACGGCCCGCCTGCACCTTCAAAAAAATAAAAACATTTATAAAAGTGAAAGTTGCATTTTCCTCCTTCGCCTCAGGATGGCAAGCACCTTCTCTAGCTCTTGCTTAACCCTAAAACCGAAATAAAGTAACAGTAAAACGCCCAAAAACGCCCAAAATCCGCCTGAAAACCGCACATATACGCCCAAAATCTGCCTATAACCGAAAGTGTTCGCGTGCGCGCGCTCTGCACGCGCACAAGCTGGCCCTTGGGTGTTTTCATATTTTCTAATTTGGCCCCCTTTGAAAAAAGTTTGGACACCACTGTTATAGAATGACTCATAAATGAGTATTTATGAGTTCTTATAACTATAATTATACAGTGTTGTAAGCAGATAGTAAGTGTCGTCAATCTACACACAATACTCCAAAATGTCAAAGCAAATACATTTTTGGATTGTTTTGTTTTGTACATTTTATACACACACACACACACACACACACACACACACACACACACACACACACACACACACACACACACACACACACACACACACACACACACACACACACACACACACACACACACACACATTTGTCTTCAAGATAGAACATTGTCTTCTGCGTTGAGCAGTAGGGGGGAAAAGCTAAAAAAAGAATAGAAAAATGAGACAGGAGGAGGGCAGTATGCATGCTCACATGCACACACAGTCACACACCTGTCTTTTCTGGTTCTTTTCTGCCATCTGCTGTTCAGGAGAACTCCATTCCAAATAAATGTAATGTTTTCTAGACTAGCCTAATCCAAATGATAGATTTTTACCGTGCACTCAATAACAGATTACGTATTTTTAAGTGATTCCCATGCTCTTGGCTTCTGAAAACCCATGGACTCTACATATGATTTTGTTTGCCAGGTGTTCCCCGTTGTCTTTTCCTATCTTATGATTGTTTGTAGTTTAGGGCTCGTGTGTGGCGTGATGTGTTGTGGGATTGTTGTCAAAGGAGAGGGCAGACGGCATGTCCAAAATCTGCAATGAACAGGCCTTGAGGTATTACTGTTTTACTGTGTTTTAGACCGGTGAGATCACTGAAAAATCTGATTGTTAGAGGCATTTTGGGGTAAAAGTGGGATACCAGGCCATTTTACATAATTTAAGGGTGCCCAATCTGTTTAGTTTTTAACCTTCCAATTTGCATAACAAAATGGCTGCCAATTTTTTAACACAGGAATGTTTAGTAGGCTATATACAGTATAATAGACTATTTTTCAACCACAACCAATGAGCCAAGACAGCAGTATGAGAGTTTGGTAACAGATGGCATGAGACAAAAGACATAAAGTTAAAAAATGTAGTGTTTAAGCACTCATTTTGGGCATGAGATCGATTTAGCCACTGCCTTTTCATCTTCTAGATCGCTAATTAAAATAATGCAAAAAGAATAAATCAATAGTTTAATATGAATGAAAAATATGAAAAAATATCAAACAATAATACAAAAATGATTTATGGGACTTAAAACCCTGATGATTGAAATTTCAGTTCCTAAGTTTTTCTCAGTTCCCTGTCTGCTGGAAATGTTTAGTCAAATGGTTTGTCTGCAAGTGTCTTTACAAGTTCCCTTTCTTCGCCATCAGGTTGCTTCCCACAGACCCTGAAAACAGCAGTCGTCATCACGCCACTCTTTAAAAAAAAAACTTAGACATGTCACTGTTAAATAATTATAGGCCCATATCAAACCTCCCGGTTCTAAGTAAAATAATTGAGCAGTATTTCAACAACTGAACAGCTTCTTAACACGAAACAATGGCCTTGGTATCTTACAGTCAGGTTTTTGACCACACTGCAGCACTTAGACTGCTCTTGTCAAAGTTTTCAATGACATCCACATAAATACAGACAGTGGCAAAATTTCAGTCTTAGTATTACTAGATCTCAGTGCTGCATTTGACACGGTCGACCACAATATATTACTAGACAGATTGAAAAACTGTGTGGAACTTTCCAGCACAGTTTGAATCATTCTTTAGAGAACAGAGACTAATTTGTATTTATCGTTCAAAAGTCAGATAAGATAAAAGTCAGCGCAAAAGCCTTGGTGTAGTCATGGACTTAGACCTATGTATGGTACACCAATACATTATGGCTGAGATTTCTGTTCCTTATTTATTTTTCTCAGTTCTCTATCTGCTGGAAAACTCTAGTCAAATGATTTGTGGTTTGTCAGAAAGTGTCTTTCCCCCATGACAGCCGGGGCACCTGATGGAGGGGAATGGAACTGGTTGGAATAACTGTTCCTTCCACGCGCTACGTCCTACCGGGGAAACTCCCCCGTCAGGTGACAAGAAGGTCAGTTGTAGGGTTTAACACCGGGAATCCCGGGATGCGGGAATCCCGGGAATCCCGAGGTTATTTACCGTCCCGGGAACTGACTTCGGTTCCCGGGATCCCGTTTTTTTTTCTTGTTAGAAATGAATACTAATTTGTAGAAAGGCCTATCTACAGCGCGGAGGAATTACTATTATAATTAGCCAAGTTACTTGCCGCGTTGCCGACCAGGGTAGGGTCCCATCGTCCCGTTGTGAGAACCAATATGGGACGCACTGAATGTAACAGTAATGAACAAAATAAAACACAAGTGGCCGTGATGCCCCCCTGCCTGCCCTGCACACGCTGATTTCACCGTTTCCTCTGCTGTCAAACAGTAGACACCAGTTGACTAGTTGAGATTCAACATCAAGTGAAACGCTGCATAAACAGTGGGTAGGTTTGATTTCGAGCCTATATTCCAGCTTAAAATGCGCGCAAGCCAAGCAATGCTTTTGATTTTTTACTAGAACTACCCAGTAGAACAAGTGAACTGCACAACAGCTGTCTGTCTCATTGATTGTCAGTGGCAGCGCATGCATGTGCACATCAAAATCACACTACAAAACCCGACATTTGATCAACAACAAAATATAGATTAATACATTTGACAACATACAGCCAACATCCCAAAAATGGAGTCTTAATATCCAGCAAGTAGCCTAATATAAATTAATAACTGCAAACAAATTACAAGTTTAGGCTATCAAATCAATATCCTACAAAAGTAGAGATAAGCTGTGACCTCACCGGCGCTCTGATGGACAATAAATAAATAATCCTTTTGCAAATTCTCTTGTCAATAATGATACAAATGGAACGTTTATTTCAGCAGCTAGAGTTTGACATTGTTTGAGTGCGTGTTGGGTGCACAGCGCAGCTCCTCGTTTAAGTTAATCGTCTTCACCCGCTGCTGCGCAACAGGGCAAATCTCCGCCAGGGCACTATATTATATTTATATATTATATTTATATGATTTAAAAAATCAACTTAAGTCATTATTAGTGCAAGTTCATAGGTGGACACAATAGGGACATTTGGGCACCTCAATATAAAATTGGCTATTTAAGTATCTACATATAAATGCATTTTAGTGGGTACTTTTTTTTTTTTTTACCCTTTAAAGGGAATTCCCGGGAAGCCCGGGAAAAGGTCTGAAAATTCCCGGGAATTAAAATTAGCTATTTCCCGGAGAATGTTAAACCCTAGTCAGTAGGCTCTCATGCATTGAAGGAGGCATGAGCTCGGCCCTGGGCTCCCTAGGCTGGTGGGGGGAGTGTAGCGCCCAGGATCACTTAGAAAATTGGCACCGGGTGAAAAAGGGTTACAAAATCGTGGGATAAAAAATAAAAAAAATAAAAAAATAAAGTGTCTTTCCATGTTCCCTTTCTTCACTATCACTGCATAGTTGTTGCCAGGGCAGGAATTTCAGGGAGGCCACTAAGGCCATGGCCGTCGTTGCTCAGTTTGGCCTTGTGCCCCTCAAAAAATTGCATGCCCTGAGGCCACAGTGGCCTTAATGCCCCAGCTAACTGCACCACTTTCTCCTCTGTCTCTTTCTTGTCAACGTGTAGACACTTGTGTCTCTTTCTTGTCATGTAGACACCAGTCTTTTGTTGACTCAGGTTTTCCCTTGAGTCCCCATCTTTAAACCAATCCAGTGACTTTGATTGGTGCAGGGCTGAGCATGGATCAGATCGTAAATACCATTATTTATTTATTTCACTTGCAGATAGTCTACATATTAAATTAATCCTATTATAGTCTATAATTAAAAAAGTTTGCCCACCCCTATTCTGCCCTCCCTGAATGTTAGGCTAGCTAGTGTGTCCAGTTTGACGGGTAGATAAACAGTCCTCCAATTAGAGACAAAAACCTTACTTGATTAAGGTGTTTTATTACCTCCCAAAAGAGTTACTGTAAAACTGAAATGAACAGAACAGACAAAAAACCATACCAAACATATGTTACAATTTACAAATAGTATGTTCTTGCCTACACACAGTATAGTATTAATGCTATGAAAGCTGAAAGGACTATCATAATGGAAAACAGAAATTAGCAACATGATAAAGTATGAATGAATTAACTATACTTTACATGAAACACAAAACATGGTTAAAATAAAACATATGTTTCCAAACGCTCCTGTGGAAAATTAATTGCTGACTGCTGAGCTGTCTGCTTCTCTACAAACTGAGTTGTGTAGTCACACTGCTTCTGTTTAATTGTTACATGTGTTTAGCTTTAACTAACTATACAGCTTACTGATCACAGGTGTTTAGTTTTAACTAATTATACAGCTTACTTCAAAACTTCTAAATAAAAGCGAAATGCCAACATTTTACAAAACAGAAACACGCCACTAGGTGGAAACAATGGGTGCAGGAGACGGGCAACACAACCCCTGTTCTAGAGTATACAGAAGATCCTATGGCTGTGGCCAACCAGAAAGGACAGCTAAACTAAATATTTAGCCTTTTGTGAGCAAAGGCGATAGTTGAGACTGTTGGAACCCAGGGCAGAAAATCCTATGGGGCCCTTCTGACCATCATGAATGAGCCCTTATTGCTCTGGTCCCCAGGTAGTTGCCTACTTTACCTGTATAAAATGTACCTCTATATGTGGGGTCTTTTTGGTTCAGCTTCTGAAATTCTGTTTCAGGGTCCGGAACAATGGGTCTCAGTTGGCCCAATTTTCTAGAGGCCCCCTCTGACCTTTGGTCCCTGGCCTGTTCAGGGATCCAGCTATGAGTGAACCCCCAAGTTGCCAAACCCTCATAATACAGTGTAATTTAAATGCTTAAGCCCTATTTTACACTTATTTGTACAATGGTGTCGCACTGTGAGAATAGTTGATCTGCCATTTTAAACCATATCTTCTAATCGGTCCACTCCTCACTAATGCTCATTATAAGATTACAACATTTCTGTCTACATGCTCTGTGTATCATTGGTGGTCTGTGGACAGTTCATAAGCCTGCCTACCAGTGATATCATGGAAGGGGATTCCAAGTTAATACAAACTACACAGCCTTTCTCTTCTGGGAAAGTTGGCATGCTGAAATAGAGGCCATTCTTCTTGCATTCATAAACATATTATACTGTTTAGACTGATGATAGGTTCTTGGTTTAGGCTACCTATGATCCTAGATTACTATCTGTACTCTATGCATTTGATGTATTACCTTGTGTTTACCTTGCTTACTGTAAATTGCTCTCGATTAAGAGCATCTGCTACATGCCTAAATTGTAAAGCAAAAGTTTGAAATCTTGTTAGAAATGACCAAACCTGCCTACCAATTATGTCACTGGTTTCTGAACTGTCCACAGCCCTCCTTTGACACACAAAGTGAGTAGACAGAAATGATGCCATCTTATATGAGCATTAATACTGAGTAGTCTGAGGACCAATGGGTCAAGTTCTCCTTTAACAGTCAGATACCCTTTTAATTGAAGGACATTTTTAAGCACATTATTATGACTGTGTTTGTTTTTGGACATTTTTCACAGACTTGTAAATACAGGTGCACGGTGCACTGCAGCATGTATAATGTTATTGATTTAGGTCTACCTTTGACAATAGGAGCCTACCTGAACAAACTCTCGTTCTTCTTCTTGTTATTCTTCCCTACAAGAGCACTGCAGCCCATTAGATGTATGAAAAGATGAACTCCAGGACACCAGGAAGTGAATAGCACACTAAACAGGGGGGAAAACAGTAAACACACACACGCCCAAAAAGCCCCCAAACAACAACTCTCATTCAACAGGCGGTTATAGGTCTCAAGTTCTCAACAAGCCCACTAGCTAATAGGCTACATTTACATACAAATGCCGGTAAACTTTTATAAAATCACAAACCTCCCCACAATTTCTCTCTACTTTCGCATCCCAATTGAAGTGGAATGTATCGTGTTTCTGGGAATCTGTGCGTTGCTGTTTTGTACAGAGCGAAAGGCTTTCAGGTGTTTCACCCCCCTCTCTCTCCTCTCCTCTCCTCTCTCTCTCACTTTCTCTCTCTCTCTCTCTCTCTCTCCCTCCCTGGCTCCCTCCCTCCCTCCCTCTCTCTCTCTCTCCCTCCCTCTCTCTCTCTCCCTCTCTCTCTCACACACACACCGTCACACCCACTCTCTCTCTATCTCCCTCTCTCTTTCTCCCTCGCGCTTTTAGTGCTCATGAATAAGTAACTTTTATGCTAATGAGCTGGTATGGTTGGCTCCTCAGCAGTCAGTCAGTGTCAACACAGAAGAACTTTATTACAGTACAGAAACACAGTACAGTCAGTACGCGGTCAGTCGACGGCCTTCCGAGGAGGTCTTTACGCACTCCTCCTCCTGCAGACAGTGTGTTGGCTAGAGACGGTTCACGTTACTTCAGTTGTTAAAGTTCAGGTGGAGACAGGTAGAGGCTAAACACACCTACACCTCGCATCTCTCCAGTAGAGATGTCTCCGTCCACGTCTCCGCGGTTCTTCTCGGAGAAGGAGGTGGCTCGCCACTGTACCAATGACTCCTGCTGGGTGCTGTTGGGGACCAGGGTGTACGATGTGACCGGGTTCCTGCGGATGCACCCGGGCGGAGAGGCGCTGATCCTGCGGCGCTCCGGGAGGGACGTGGAGGGGGAGATGGAGGGTCCGCCGCACCGGCACTCGGAGAACGCGCGGCGCTGGATGGAGCAGTACTACATCGGCGAGCTGCAGAGGGAAGAAGAACAGGTACACACACAGTCACAACAGAACCAGTGGTGTAAAGTAATGTACTCAAGCACTGTACTTAGGTACACTTTTGAGGCAAATATTGTACTTTTTGAAAACATAAGTTACTAGTTACTTTGTAAAACATACATTAACACTTCAGACCTACTTTGGCTATTTGAAAATAGCAGATCTACAAGCTCACAACTTGTGAGCTTGTAGATCAGCTATTTTCAATGGATTGTATACATTTCGAAACTTTTGAAATGGGACATTGTGCATAATGAGTACCTTTGCTTAAGTACATTTTGAAAACCAGACTTTTACTTGTAACATAGAGTGTTTCTGCAGTATTGATACTCATACTTTTACTTAAGTACAAAAATGTTTGTACTTTTTCAACCACTTAACCAGAAACCCAAGTGTATCGCCTTTAGCAGATGTCTGTCAGGCACCTGCTACAAATGAAATCTAGCATTCTAAAATCTAAAAAACAGGCTAAATCAAGGACGAGGATCCGAAAGTGAAAAGTGCTTTTGTCAAGTGGAACTGTTTTATGCCCTTTCCACTTTGATATGGTTTGGTTTGCTGGCCTGTCACGAGGGTGTTGCTAATTTGTGTGGAACTGACAGCAGACACCTTCTGCTGCTACTTTGACACATTCTCATGTAGGCTACATCATAATAAGCTTGTTGTCATATGTAAACCTCCTGTTGTGTATTAATAGGCATAGCCTACTACTACACACACACACACACACACACACACACACACACACACACACACACACACACACACACACACACACACACACACACACACACACACACACACACACACACACACACACACACAGGAAGCCTCGTGTGTCTGTTAGTGCGTCACTATCCCAGCTGTATTGTCACCCACTTGACTTGTTGTGTGTGTTTCTCCTTTGATGCCCAAACAATCCGGCTTCAATCAGAATAGATTATCAGGGAGGGAACGAGGGACAGACTGATATTGATGTTGGCCTAATGTAATGACGAATAGGTAGGCTACATCAGAAAAGGACTGTCGTCACCTGCATTCTCAGCTGGAGGAATAGGGATTATGGGAGGTTACTGTTGATACATGAGATCAAGATGACAGGCAGCTCAAAACAAATGGGAGTTGGGGTCAGTGATGTTAGTGAATGATTCTGGAGCTGCGTGCGTGTGTGTGTGTGTGTGTGTGTGTGCGTGCGTGTGTGCGTGTGGGTGGGTGAGAAAAGAAAAGGGAGAAACCGGTCTGTCTTGTCTGAATAAAGAAGAGCTGAAGGGACCAACAGTGGGGAAAGCCGGGAAGTTGGTAATGTTGTGGGAAGACTGTACACCCCAGTGGGGTGTACAATAAAAAATAAGTGCTGTGACCCCACTCATTTCCCCCCCTTTAGGCCTATCTATTTTGTGAATAGGCTACCTGTTGTTGTTGTTTTTATTTTATTTTTCCTTTGGGTTGGAGTAGCCTACTGATGATGATGGCATTTTGCAAGTAGCATATGCGTGTACTTGAATCCTCTCTAAAGTGGACCTGAGTTGGCTCTGTAGCCTACTTGACAGCTTTTTTCTGTTTACACCAAATCACATTGCCAAAATAGCCGATCTACAAGCTCACAAGGTGTTGCTTTTAGATCAGCTATTATTGGCAAATGTTCACCCCCAGAATGTGGATACTGGGTCACGTTTATGAGTACATTTTAATTGTTGTGTTTTATCTGTGGCTTCAGATGCAGCAGTGGGCTTATTTTCCCCTTCGTAGATTAGCTGATAAGACTTATCAGTAAAATCGGACCTTTGAACAGCAGTGCACCACTGCTTGTCAGTCATTAAGTACAGTACGGCCTGTGAGACAATCATATAGGCTATTGTAATTGTAGTAGTTTTAATAATTATACAAATAACCACAATTTAATCACCATATAAGCAGCACTCACACTCACACACACTTCTCACTGTTTTTGAAAGCGTTTTTGTATTAACCAGGACCAGTCACCAGTTCTGCTTCTGATCAGCCATTAATAAGGTATTAATAAGACTGTCCAACACAAGTTTTATTGTAATTACTTCTATGCCAGCCAGGTAGTTGTTGACATATCACAAACATTATGGTGAAAATACCTTAGATGCTGCAAGAAGAGATGATATGCAGCAGGACCCCAGCCTTTTAGCCGCTCTGAATTGTCAGTCGGTCGGTCTGTCAGTCTGTCCAAGACTTTCGTCCCAAATAATCACCTTTCTTGTATGAATCTTTTAACACTTTAAATGCAAAACCACTAATCAAGAGTGTCCATGTGACTTATTTGTACTCATGTTCTTCTATCTGGGCATAGTTAACAGGCATCAATCTTTTATCTGCCCAGAGATTTTAATGGCAAGTTTGGCAACTATGGATGAGGCCTAATCGCAGGTAGGTTTTGATCCCCAGTCTCCATTCAGGACAATAAGATGTATACCAGGTGAAAGGGCTAAGCCCTTACGCATGAACTTTTCTCGATAAGGATTTTTAGGATAGTTCTGTCAAAGTACTGCTTATACTTATGTGATGCGAGAGTGCGGACTAGCCAACACCAACTCGGGACTCCTGAATCGCTGCCCTCCACAGTGATTACATTACAGTCATTTAGCAGACGCTTTTATCCAAAGCGACTTACAATAAGTGTATTCAACATAGGTAGGGAACGGAAACTACTAATCACCAGAAGTCTTAAGTGCATTTTCTGCAAAAACAAGCAACCAAGAGTATACCTAGCGCTAAGGTAAAAGTGCAATATATCAGCTACCTATTTCCTTAAACAGATGAGACAAAATAGCTAAATCAAATGAGCATGAGCTAAAACAAGTAAGTGTATCGACTAAACACGATCCAATAAACAATACAGCAATAGAAAACAAGCGTTCGTACAACTAGTTAACAACAAGTAGGTCAGGCAGAGAGGAAGGGTAGTGTTTCCTGAAGAGGTGATTCAGGAGAACTGCTTATAACAGATGTAGGGAGAGATGTGTGAGAGAGAATATGAGGGACAGGCTATCTCTAGTTGGCAAAATTATTACATGAAAAGTCACTTTCAATTCTTTGCCATTTTTAGGGCAGTCGGTCGACCGGACACTTTTGATGCCAAACAGGATATCTTGAAAAGTACTGGCCGGATTGCCATGGAATTTACTGGGCACCTTAATTCTCCCCAGAAGATGAATCAAAGCACTATAGGCCTACTGTCAGGCTAAACTGGCAGCTTTTTCTTAAATTTGTACCCCAAGGATTGTTATGTTAGACAGTTCAAAACATTTTTGCTCCAGTTATAAGGAGAAGCATAGCCTCTATGCCTGCTAGTGAGACTTTTTAGACTTTTAGTCTTGTCCTTCAGTGTTTTCTAGTCTGTCACACATGTGAAAATTGAACAAATTGTACTTGCTGTTCCCTGATTTGACTGATCACATAGACAGGACGTGAGACCTACGTATAAGGATTTCCCTAATGTCTCCCACATGTCGCCCAAGAAAAGCCACGTCTTTTCCATAAAAGACAAGTCTTTTTTATGCACAGCAGTATGAGAACCTACCTTTGCGATTGTATGTAAAACCTCATAACACCGAATTATCATGTTTTCCATTTTCTCTTTTTCATGATGGCAATGACCTAGACATTGATCTGAAAATGAGCCTGTGTTTTCTTAATTCCTTTTGGAAACAGGCCTCTAGGACAGTGGTTTGCAAACATTTTGGGCTCAGGCCACCCCTATATAGAATCTTTTCATCCACAGATGGAAGGAACCCCTAAATTACATGTCACTCAAGCACCGTATATCCATGGAATGCCATGGCATATGTTATTACTTTGACATTTAACATAACAGTGTGATAGGATACTATAACTATTTGTATCATTATAATGATTATTACTATTATTTTTATAATTATTGTTTATTGTTCATTACGGATCCCCATTGGTCCTCACCGCAGTGAAGGCTATTTTAAGATGATGATGGTGCCACAACATTCAAACAAACACACACAGTGTTTCATTTTTGTGATTTCAATGCTCTTAAAATATTTAATGTCTTTGGACTTGTATCCTGGATGGCTAAGAGACTTGATTGAAAATATCTTTGTACTATAAACAATATAAAATAATAATTGTATACATCATAGTATTCTGCGGACTGGCGTCACGGCACCATATGGTGCCACCCACTTTGAGAAATCCTGCTCTAGGATCACAGAAGCTTTACACTGGGTCAGGGAACCACTTTAACCGTGGCCTCTCTATTTTGGGGGCATTATATTTTTTGGCGGGGGGAAAAAAAATTGCCAGATCGTGATGCGCGGCGAGCTTAGAGTTTGCCAATTTTCCAAAAGATTTGGGAATTTTCTAAAAATATTGAAAAACATGGCTTAATCGTTCAACGTCAGGATTTGGTCTTGCAGCATGCTTGTCATCAGATGGAACAATAGGGTTTCAAAGGACAGGTTCAATTGGTGTGAGAGAGAGAGAGACATAGAGAGTTTAGATACAAACAGAGCTGCTGATGACACTGTCAACAATGTTAACATATTTGTTTTCCATGCTTTCATTCACAACTAGGTAGGTAGGTAGGTAGGTAGGTAGGTAGGTACTTTATTCATCCCCGAGGGAAAATTAAAGTGTTACAGCAACTCTCATAGAAACATCATTAAAAACACATTATAATAATAAAAACTTCTAAAATAGGCATCTAAGCATAGTCAACCTACAATATAAAACATTGACAGACCAAACACTACTAAAGAGTCTGATGGCTTGCATCCCACATCCCCAATCCTAAACAGCCTGATCAGCCTGATCGAGCCAACCAGATGTGGAGTTGTACAGTCTTATTGCTGCAGGCAGAAAAGATCTCCTATAGCGCTCCTTCTTGCAACTTGGGTGTAACAGTCTGTTGCTAAAGGAGCTTTTCTGCCCTGCCACAGTGTCATGATGGCCAGGAGTTTAGTCTCCATCCTGCTATTGGCCACCTCCTCCACAGTATTCAAGGTGGTACCGAGGACAGATCCAGCTTTCTTGATAAGCCTATTCAGGCTCCTGCTGTCGCCTTCCTTAATATTACCCCCCCCCCCTCAACATACCACCGCATACGGTATTGCGCTGGCCACCACTGATTGGTAGAACATGTTCAACAGAGTCCTACACACACCAAAGGAGCTGAGCCTCCTCAGGAAGTAAAGCCGGCTCTGGCCCTTCTTGTATAAGACATCTGTGTTCTCAGTCCAGTCCAGTTTATTGTCCAATTGCACGCTCAGATATTTGTAGCGCTGGAGTCTGGACCACCTCCACATTTTCTCCTTCGAGGTGGTCCAGAGCTACAAATATCTGGGCGTGCAGATATCACCAGTAACAGATGGCGTTGTTATAGCGTGAAACTAGAGCATACGCCTTTGGCCCGAGGTTACTTGACTTCACACAATATAATACTATATAATACCCACATTAACCCTGGCATCCCTATTTTGGGAATGTCAGTACACATTCAGCGTAGCAATAGTTCATGTAGGCACGCAAGCTAACAAGCTAATTCATTCGTACTCCCACAAGTCAGTACGTTCAACCTCGCGTCATTCTCTTTCGCTACAAGCCAACTCACTCACGCCCTCATTCCCACAGCGGTTCATTTAAGCAGCCTCTGTTCTACGTGCTTCGCTGTCTCAGCTGGTTGTACAGCTGTTGGTTTTCAAATTCTCTCCACCTCCCCGGCCTACTCCCTGTGGCATTCAGACATATTGTTATAGGTTGATTCTGTGGATTGTACTATGGTTCTATGGATTGTACTATGATATGTGGTAGTTTAATTATGCATTGAAGGTTCAATGTTATGTTCATGTAAAACTGTATTTTATTGCGAACGCGGAAGGAGGCGCGCCTCCGCCCAAAGTGGAGCTTACTATGAAACCCTGCTCGGGTTGTGTGTGTCTCTGAGGCTCTGAGGCTCTGTGTGCACTGCCTGTGTGCAGCCGCGCCCCCATGAGACTCGCGCTCTCATTGGCTGCTGACAAACACGGTGAAATAGCACGGATTGCCAAACGCCAATTCCGTGCATAGATGACTAGGAACTCCGAAACTCCGTGCATAGGAGAACCATATCCCCCCCATTAACTTCAATACGAGGCGGAGGCAGTCACGTGACTTTCTCTCTACGCTCTCCCCATCACGTTGAAATAACACGGATTACAAGTCCGTAAATACACAACATAACAATTAAAAAAAGACAAAAAAAAAAAAGAGGGCTGCGTTCGCTTCCCGCGTTCGCGCGTCTTACTTGTGCTCTGCTCTAGGGGGTTTGTGATTTCAGCTATTTTGGAATTAGGAATTGAAATTTTAATCCATAAACAACTAAATATTCTCGGCCATCAGGACTTTGCTGATACAGTATGTGCCACCAACTTCTGAATTAATTAATGTTTGTTTCCAAGGATGCCGCACTATACAGTCATATGACACACCACAATAATCACAAAAAAACATCAAACAAAAGAAATGTCTGGAGTTAAAGTTGGGTGTGTAATATGAAGGCATGTATCTCCTCACTCATTCACTCAATACTAAGATTTGGGATAGGGTTAGGGTTAGGGTTATGTAATTGCAATTTTTCAGACCAGCATTGCGATTGCAATTCAATTTGTCGATGGTTTTTAATGCAGTAAATGCATTGCTTACAGTATAACCACCACAACATCGGATACTCTCAACATATCGACTGCTCTTTAAAGAACCAATACCTTTAAACATTTGCATGTTTATCCAGTTGACTGCAAGCCATGTAGACTTTGCATTACTGCTGACAATCATGTTTTTATTGTGTTGGAGATTCTGAGCATAAGTTTTTCACATGTATGTACCTAAACAGTGCATCTAAGTGACAATGAAGTGCATCTTCTTCAGGAATTATTTTTGGCTATACTCTTCAAATCAATCAGTGCTTTGCAACAATAACGTAAATTGCTAAATTAAAGGTGTCGTATAGTTCAATCTAAAGCGGTCAGGTTGTAGGTAATGACCTACAACCTACTGGTCACAAAACATTTCAACCACTAATTATTATCCTGATATGGATCGCATTTTTGTGGCTTTTCTTACTTCCACTTCATTGCAGCTTGAGAGTAATGGGCAGAGCCTGTAGTTGCGACATATGTAAGTGCACAGTGTTTGGGGAGCCTCGCCTTTTGGGCGGGGGGCGCGGGCGGGCGGGCGGGCGGGGGCGCGGGCGGGGACTTCTTTCTTCTACAATACAAGAGTTAGGACGTCACATTCTAATACAGCCAGAATACCTAATCTCAGCACCGGCCACAGTGCCGCACCTCGCTAATCATTAGACTCCCTATCCATTACCACAGGGAGTCTGGTTTCGACTCCCGCTTGGGATGAAACTTTTTCAGTCACCCGCTGACTTTTTTCGCCGATAAAGTATAGTTTTGGACCATGACGGAGGCGCGCCGACTCAGCAGACCTTGAGGCCGAGGAGTCGCGCCCGAGCGCCTCCAGGCGCGAGTGCCCACGACGACCGGCCGATGGTCTGCTAGTCGACTAAGCACCGTCCGAGTTATGTACCGGACAGAATCGTAAATATTTTTGGTGGGGACTGCGTTTGCCCCACTGACTGCGTTTGCCCCAACTGCCACTCAAAGTGACTACTGGCCAATCACAGTGCGTCTTTCCCGGGACTTAACCAGCTCTCAACTTCCGCTACACAAACGCAGTGCACTTACAAAGCTGGCCCGGTAGTTATCCTTCTAATCAGCTTGGTGTGTCATTCTCAGGTGCACATTTGCTTGCCTGGGGCTCTAGTAACTTTGTTCCGAAGGGCTTGCCTCCTATCGGCCTATCTACTCTGGGACAGGATGTGGAAATATAAGCTGTTCAGCATTCTTTTTCCTTCATAATGGGGCCTTCTCTCTCACTTTCATATGAAGGGGTGTTTGGGGGGGGGGGGGGGCACATATGCAATAAAAATGTAAATTAATTCAACAGGGCTGCAGTAATGAATGCATAGTCTTTATGACCAGTATATAACAGTATATGGGAATGTGATTTTGTATTCATGAACTGCAGATTAGGACATTAAATGACGGGGTTAGTAAATGAATGGACAACAGCGACTGTACAGGAACACATATTAGAACTTACATAGAACGTACTACCAACACAGAGCAGAGCAAAGAGTAGCGGAAGAGAGTTGATCGGTGTGTGTTATGGAATAGAATAGAATAGAATAGAATAGAATAGAATAGAATAGAATAGAATAGAATAGAATAGAATAGAATAGGGTGCCGCAAAGTGAGGTAGCAGAGGGGGGTTGTTGAAGGAATCAATCCAATGAAATGGGTGGGAGCATGGCACAGAGAAATAACAGTCGTGTAAATAAAGTAGAAACTTAAGATTTGCAAAGAAGAGATGAGGTCAAGATGGTGGGTGATGTGTGTCAGAGGACAGCTGGGGTTGAGCCTTGCAAGGTCACTGGAATGTTCACTTTCATCAGCACAAAGCTCATTTTCTCCTCAATGACACAATTGTCTTTCAGATGGGTGGAGGGTCTGAGGGTGAGGGTGTGTGTGTGTGTGTGTGTGTGTGTGTGTGTGTGTGTGTGTGTGTGTGTGTGTGTGTGTGTGTGTGTGTGTGTGTGTGTGTGTGTGTGTGTGTGTGTGTGTGTGTGTGTGTGTGTGTGTGTGTGTGTGTGTGTGTATGTGTGTGTGTGGGGGGAAAGAATATGGGAAGAAAGTTAGAGCAAAGAGCTGAAAACAAGAGTGGAGACAAGGAAAAAAAGGAGAGAGGGAATGAGGGGGAAAGGTAATGAAAGGGCAGTGAGAGGAAAAGGATGGTGGGGAATGAAGAGAGGAATAAAGGAGGTTGTGTTACTACTGTCAACGTCATAATGCTTTCATAACAGCCGTGCTGGTCAGCCTACCTCATTTACAACCCTTTGCCACTCTGGGTCAGAGTTCATCACTAGGGCAACATATTACCTCGCATTGTTTGCATTAGCTGCCGTGGCAACAACCAAGGCCCTCAATTAGGACTTGTCTCTCTGGGACTCAGGTGGTCGCTAGGGTAACACCCTCCACCTGGAGAAGAGAGGGACAGATAAAGGGGGGAAGACTCAAGAGAGGGACGGAAGAGAGAGAGAGTGTGTGTGCATCGATAACCAGAAGGCATGGAGTGAGGTCCAGTAAAAATTAACTGCAGTGTTTCCAAAGAATACACAGTGAAATCCTGAGTGTTAAATGTAACTGTGAGAATGTAAAACATTTAGCTGCAAATGGCTTTACTGTAGACAGCTTTCCTGTCTTATATTTGAACGCCTTTACGTTTCTTCTCCTATGTGTTTGCAATAATCTGTGGGGCCTTTTGTTCTTCACTTTAGTCCAAAAAAAAAATCCCCAGGCACTTTGGAGTCCTCGTTATTGGTTGTTTTGAATGAAAGGAGGTAGGGAGGAGTGTCCCCATGGGGATATGATTGCTTGTATTGAAGCTGGAAGACTGGTGTGTTGAGAGAGAGAGAGGGGAGAGAGAGAGAGTTAATTCCTAGACAGAGATTTACAGAAACGGGAAGAACCCTTCCTTCCGTCATCACTTTTATTATATCCAAACATCTATTCAGAGTCACAGTCACTTTTATTAGCCAACACATGTCATGCACACAGGGAATTCTGACTCTGTAATGATGTTTGACAACATAATTACTACGACATAACAATCACGTCAGCTGGGACCAACTCACGGTTTCTCGGTGTGTGGCGATCATATGGCGAAAATAGCAGATCTACAAGCTCAGCTTGTAGTTTGCTGTACAGATAAAAAAAGGTGTGTGTGTGTGTGTGTGTGTGTGTGCGCACACGTGTCTGTGCGTTCATGCATGTGTATGGGTGCATTTGTCAATGGAGGCTTGCTGGCTCATAGCCCCGGGGGAACAAATACTCACAGGTCTGTTGTTAGAAGGTGTGGGAGAGACAGACAAGATTCTCAGACACACCCAGAGGAGTGTGGGCGGAAGCGATGGAGGAAAATAGGGGAAGTACCACCTCCACATGAGGCAGCCAGTAGCTATGATCGGACACAGTTGAGATATAGGTGGATAACAGAAGAGGGGATGGGTGAGTGCACAGTAAAATCTGCAGTGTTAATTTAACTCTGTACAAATGGAACGGTAACACTTCCAATGCATCCCATGTCCCAGAAGTACTCATAATGCTATATAAGAATAAAACCTTATTAAGGGTTTTATAATGACTTATAAGGTCAAGTATAAATACTTTGGTTTGTAATGTCCTTGTAAGACTGTATAATTACAGTTATAAGCACAATAAATAGGCTATTCATAATGAATTATTGGTCACTCACAGACCTTTTCTTTTGGCCAGGATCATAGTGTATTATAATGCATTATAATAATTATAATGCATTATAATCATGGTTATAATTCATTATAGTATGATTATATGTCACTATACAATAAGTGGTCATTGAGTGTTTTAAGCAAAGTGACAAAATAGCATTACATCTATGCTAGAACAACACACTGCCTACACCGTTAGGAATGTCATTACTTTAGCACCAGACAGATAGATAGATGAGAATTCTAATACACTATGTTCCTTGCCATAACATGTCTGTGAGTGTCCAGCAATTATGAAGTATTATAATGCTTGACCTTCTTTTTGCTTTATCTTCTTTTTGCTTTATTGTTAAATTATTATTGCTTTTCTGTAAAGCACTTCTGCTTTATTTTTTATTATTATTTGTTTGCTTTGTAAAGCACTTTGAGCTGCATTCATGTTATGAAAGGTGCTATATAAATAAAGTTTATTATTATTATTATTATTATTAAGTCATTATAAAATGCCTCATATGTTATGATTATTGTTTTAAAGCATTATGGTTACAGTATGTATGAGTTCTTATCATTCCATAGTGTTATAAGCAGATTAGAAGTATGTTTATAATGCATTATAGACAGACGTGGGATTCATAGGAAGTATTACCCTACACAGGTAGACACACAGCATAAAACACACACATTTTATGGGCTCATAAAGCAGTATTTCTTTTTCCTATTTAGGAAACTATGGGTCGTACATAGCTGAATGCTCATTGAGGGTTTGTAAAATATTGGCTTCACGTGTTGAACTGTGAAATCAGTTGAATGCGAGTGAGTGTGTGTGTTTGTGTGTGTGTGTGCGTGAGTTCTGCCTTACATCCACATAAGTCCTAACCTGAATCCACCAGATGGAAGAAGCTTGCGACACACATTTTGTTTCACAGCCTAACTTCCATCTGGGACCCCGGCAGCAGAATCGCTGCAAGACGGTCGATCCCTTTTTTCAAGCTACTTGGCAGGTGATTGGATGGGACCGATTGGATGTATACTATTCAACCATGAAAGATCGTGAAAGAACTACAACGCAATAAGCGCTTCTCGATGGCGTCACATCCAGTCTCGCCAAGATCCCGCCCCTAGCAGCCGCTGATTGGTTCGCACACGCCGCGGTGCGGAGTAGCTCTACTCGCTGAGCGATCCCAGATGGAGGCTGTATTGTGAACCTGACTCCATCTGGCGGAGTCAGGTTACATAAGTCCTTCTTGTTTAACCAATTTCTGGGGTGGCCGTAGCTTAGTGGGTAGAGGGGCTGTCTGGTGATCAGAAGGTCAACTGTTTACCTCCCGGCCCGCCCAGTAAAACGAAGTGGAAGTGTCCCTGAGCAAGACACTTACTGTAACGTCCAATTCCATTTGAGTAGCCACCATGACCACCTGAGCAGCCATCAGCTGGGTGAAGCTGCACACTCATCATGCCCCGATGAAGGCCAAAAGTGCTGGTACCCTTATGTA